>NC_069503.1:1017646247-1017973747 GCF_027579735.1 Bombina bombina
ATAGCAGTCAAAATGACACCTAAATATCCTTTGTTAAAACTTCTCTGCTTTCCAAAAGAGCATCCTGAGGTTATGCTTAGGGGTATGCATGCTTATAGGTATGTATGCTTACATTGCTTAGGGGTATGTATGCTTGGGGTATGCATGCTTACATTGCTTAGGGGTATGTATGCTTAGGTATGCATGCTTACATTGCTTAGGGGTATGCATGCTTACATTGCTTAGGGTTATGTATGCTTACATTGCTTAGGGCTATGTATGCTTGGGGTATGCATGCTTACATTGCTTAGGGGTATGTATGCTTACATTGCTTAGGGCTATGTATGCTTGGGGTGTGCATGCTTACATTGCTTAGGGGTATGTATGCTTACATTGCTTAGGGCTATGTATGCTTGGGGTATGCATGCTTACATTGCTTAGGGTTATGTATGCTTACATTGCTTAGGGCTATGTATGCTTGGGGTATGTATGCTTACATTGCTTAGGGGTATATATGCTTAGGGGTATGTATGCTTAGGGGTATGTATGCTTAGGGGTATGTATGCTTAGGGCTATGCATGCTTAGGGGTATGTATGCTTAGGGGTATGTATGCTTAGGGGTATGCATGCTTAGGGGTATGTATGCTTAGGGGTATGCATGCTTAGGGGTATGCATGCTTAGGGGTATGTATGCTTAGGGGTATGCATGCTTAGGGGTATGCATGCTTAGGGGTATGCATGCTTAGGGGTATGCATGCTTAGGGGTATGCATGCTTAGGGGTATGCATGCTTAGGGGTATGCATGCTTAGGGGTATGTATGCTTAGGGGTATGTATGCTTAGGGGTATGCATGCTTAGAGTTATGCATGCTTAGGGGTATGTATGCTTAGGGGTATGTATGCTTAGGGGTATGTATGCTTAGGGGTATGCATGCTTAGGGGTATGTATGCTTAGGGGTATGCATGCTTAGGGGTATGCATGCTTAGGGGTATGTATGCTTAGGGGTATGCATGCTTAGAGGTATGCATGCTTATGGGTATGCATGTTTAGGGGTATGCATGCTTAGGGGTATGCATGCTTAGGGGTATGCATGCTTAGGGGTATGCATGCTTAGGGGTATGTATGCTTAGGGGTATGCATGCTTAGGGGTATGCATGCTTAGGGGTATGCATGCTTAGGGGTATGCATGTTTAGGGGTATGCATGCTTAGGGGTATGTATGCTTAGGGGTATGCATGCTTAGGGGTATGCATGCTTAGGGGTATGTATGCTTAGGGGTATGCATGCTTAGGGGTATGCATGCTTAGGGGTATGTATGCTTAGGGGTATGCATGCTTAGGGGTATGCATGCTTAGGGGTATGTATGCTTAGGGGTATGCATGCTTAGGGGTATGTATGCTTAGGGGTATGTATGCTTAGGGGTATGTATGCTTAGGGGTATGCATGCTTAGGGGTATGTATGCTTAGGGGTATGTATGCTTAGGGGTATGCATGCTTAGGGGTATGCATGCTTAGGGGTATGTATGCTTAGGGGTATGTATGCTTAGGGGTATGTATGTGTAATACATTTACACTCATTTATACACTATCTAATAAATATGATACCTATAAATATTAATGAAAAAAGTTATGAGAGTTCAAAGGTATATGGTATATGGCAAGGTGTTTTGACTGCAAACAGCTATAATATACATACATATTGGAGAGCCCTTTCCAGTCAATTACCGGAAAACAATAAAAAAACATTTTTAATCAATAGTAATACTGGATTATGTGTTTTACTGTGTATGCGCTGTAAATATTTTACATTCCAATGTTCTTCACATAAGGGAAATTGTTCTATGTATCATTAAATAGATATTCATATATATATATATATATATATATATATATATATATATATTATATATTATATATATTATATATATATATATATATAGAGAGAGAGAGAGAGAGAGAGAGGTATAAATATATATTTTACAAAAAATACATCAGATATATATGGAAATATCTTTTTTAAAATATATAGAACATTTTCTTTTATGTGAAGAACATTGGAAGGTAAAATATTCAGAACTACCTTCAGATTAGTGCAGTTGGTTTAAAGCAGTGTCGGTTAGCTCGCAAGCAATAAGTGTTAGTTTGGGGGGGTTCAGTTTTTTGCGCTCCATTAAAGTCTATGAGGAGAAGAATGTAACGTGGTCACGATATCTGAAGTCCTGTAGTTAGCGCGCGTCGGCTTTTGGTCACATGCACACATTTTACTTTCAACTACATGTGCTAGCCCGCCAGCGTTAAAAGTGTATTTCTGGCAGTGTTTGCGGTCGAGCGAAAGTGCTGAATAGCACGCCACTTGTAATATGACCCATAGTGCCTACCTCCATATGCTCTTATGGAAAGAAGATACATTTAAATTGCATAATCTATCTAAATCAACAAAGTGCTACTTGAGACCTGAAGTAAAGTGTGCGGGTTAAAAAATTATTTCACAAAACACATTAAAAACATATAAAAATAAAGTATTACACTCATATGTACACTTTTTCATGAAAAATATTTGAAAAAGTTCAGAGCATGTTATTTTAGACAACTTTCCATTTTACTTTTATTATCCAAATTGTTTTGTTCTATTTGTATCCTTTGTTGAAAAGGATTTCTAGGTTGGCTCAGGAGCTGCTGATTAGTGGCTGCACATATATGCCTCATGTTATTTTGTCACCAAAGCTCCCAGTAGTGCATTGTTGCTTCTTTAACAAAGGATACAAAGAGAATTAAGCAAACTAGATAATAGAAGTAACATTGAAAGTCTGAATCATGAAATACATTTATGTCCCTTTAAAATCCAATGTTCTTTACTTAGATAAAAGATATATAGATATTTGTATATAGTTATCTGTATATACAATATATAAATATATACAGGTATATATGTATATGTTCATATAGATGTATAGGTATAGAACATTTATTTTCAGGATTCAGACAGAGCATGCAATTTTAAGCAACTTTCTTATTTACTTCTATTATCAATTTTTCTTTGTTCTATTGGTATCATTTGTTGAATGAGTAGCAATGCACTACTGGTTGCTGACTGAACACACGGGTGAGCCAATGACAATCGGTGTATATATGCAGCTACCAATCAGCAGCTGCTCCTGAGCTTTCCTAGATAAATCTTTAAGCAAAGGATAACAAGTGAAGGAAGCAAGTTAAATAATGGAAGTAAATTGGAAGTTGTTTAAAATGGTATTCTCTATCTGAATCATGAAAGAAAATGTTTGAGTTTATATGTCCCTTTAAGTAGCAACAACCAGGGTGCTATAGGTATAGATATATACAGATATATCTAGGAATATCTATTTAGAAGTAATTAGAACATTTTCTGCTATGGACAGAACATTGGAATGTCAAATATTTACAGTAAATACATAGTTAAAACCTTTATTAAATATGAATATTGCATAAATATCTTTAATGTTTTCATCTACTTAACTGCAACGGGCACCAATGCACTTATATATAAATATGTCTGCTGTGTGTACATATGTATTTATGTTTATATATATATATGTATTTATTTACATACGTATACATCTTTAGAGATGTATGTATCTCAATGTATAAGCCCTTCTAACACCTGAGATCTCATATCTTTGAGCCCTTATAACTTGTGCAATATTTTATTTAAATAATCTTTATTAGATGGTGTTAATATAAGTGTAAATGTACTTTGTAATGTATTTTTGATGTGTTTTGTGACATTTTTTTGTTTCACAAAACAGTTAAAGGGACACTGAACCCAAATTTTTTCTTTCATGATTCAGATAGAGCAGGCAATTTTAAGCAACTTTCTATTTTACTCTTATTATCATTTTTTCTTCGTTCTGTTGCTATCTTTATTTGAAATAGAAGGCATCTAATCTATTTGTTTGGTTCAGAACCCTGCAAAGCACTTGTTCATTGGTGGATTAATGTATCAACCAATCAGCAAGAACAACCCAGGTTGTTCACCAAAAATGGGCCGGCATCTAAACTTACATTCTTGCATTTCAAATAAAGATACCAAGAGAATGAAGAAAATGTGATCATAGTAGTTAATTAGAAAGTTGCTTAACATTGTATACTCTATATCAATCTCAAAAGAAAAAACTTTGGGTTCAGTGTCCCTTTAACCAGAGCTCTGAGGATACGCTAACCTGACAATCATTAACTTGAATTGTGCTCAAGCGATTGTGATTACTTTCAACTTCTAGTACACATAACGCTCACAAAAAGCTGCAATAAACCCTGTATGGCCCGCGAGTAAACGATTGCGCTTCACACGTAATCTGGCCCTATTTGTGTGTAAGAATCTTTTATATTCAGTTACAACTAGACTGAAAAAGTGCACACTTCAAGGGCTAACAATAGGCCTCATTTACAATATTTTGGGAGCTGCATTTTAAGCTGTTCTTCAGCCCAAAATAGCAAGATTTTGACTGATTTGTTCTTTTGGGAGCCACTCACAAAAAAGCCCTATTTATGGCGCCAAAAACTGCCCAGTGATTACAATACGTTTTAGGCTCACTTCCTACTTTTCAAGCCCAGTTTAGGCTTGCCAAATTCGGAACCTCGAAGCACTTAGAAAGTCCTTTGAAGGGCTTTTCGGACACCTGTTAGACTTTTTACGGCTATTTCCAAACAGTCTTTTAAATTGCACCTATGTTAAACACTCTGAAATGGCCACTGGAGACATTCTATAAGTTTGTTAACATATCTGGAATCTATTCATTAAAGCTTCTGTCATTCCTATTGAAGAGGCTGTATACAGTCAATAGGGTATACATTTACATATGTATAGGCGCATATACATATGTAAATGTGTTGACCACGTGATATCATGTACAGCTATGGGAATCTGCATGACACCTATAAATTACATGATTTTATATTTGATTGCATTTCTCACTCGCACTGTCACAATTGCACAAACAGTACAGGCGTTATTAAAATTTAGTGAGAGTCCACAAGCCTTTTCTCCTTGGATTAAATTCCTGGCCGCCAGGAGGAGGCAAAAGATACCCAATATTTTACAAGCTTTTAATCACTCTCACTCTTAATCCATTTTTTTTTTTTGTTCCTACGCAATTGGGAACTTTTTGACCTTTATTTGATCTCAGATTTTTTTCAGGTTGCTCAGAGTTCCTATTTTCAAGATGGATTCTGTTGGGTCATTTTTATCCTAGTTAATCAGGGTTCATTTATGTTCACAATAGATTTGAAGGATTCTGTCCTATCTTATTTTCTTAAGGTTTCTACATCTATTTGGCATTTTCTTTTTTATAACTCTTGTAGCCACTCATTCATAGTTATCATCAAGCACTTTTGCAAATCAGTCATTCTGATTGCTTCAGGTTGATCATGCAGAACTGGTTATCCAGTCCTAATTTGAATTTTCTGTTTTTCCTACGTTTCTGGACAAGATAGACTTTTCTTCGGGCAGGGCAGCCTTTTATAAGTACTTTTTCTTTTTTTTCACCAGTTTTAATTTTTTCTCTTTCCTGGTGTGATTAACATGGTTTTACCAATATTTCTTAGACTTTTCAGTATTTTTATTTAATTTTACAAGATAATCTGCAAGTTTATTATAAGGCCTCTGACATTCAGATCTCTGTTCTAGATCTAGTCAAAGTAAGCCTAATAATTAAACGGATACTAAACACAAATTGTTTGTTTCATGATTCAGATAGAGCATGCAATTTTAAGCAACTTTCTAATTTACTCCTATTGTCAATTTTTCTTCATTCTCTTGCTATCTTAATTTGAAAAAGAAGGCATCTAAGCTAAGGAGCCAGACAATTTTTGGTTTAGAACACTGAACAGCACTTGTTTATTGGCAGGTGCATTTAGCCACCAATCAGCAAGCACACGCCAGGTTGTGAACCAAAAATGGGCTGGCTTCTAAACATTTTTGCTTTGTCAAATAAAGATAGCAAGACAATGGATAAAAATTGATAATAGGAGTAAGTTTGAAAGTTGCTTAAAATCGCATGCTCTATCTGAATCATGAAAAAAATTGGGTTCAGTGTCCCTTTAAGAGATTTTCTCTTTCTGGGAACCTTATTGGTTTTAAGAGTTTTTCAAATTCTTCTTTTAAACCTATGAATGGTTTAAACATTCTGCTTAGTTTTAACATGATTGTTTCTTTTTCCTCCTACATAAGATTTAAAAAAAAACATTTGTCCACGTATGAGCTAGATGACTACAGTTGTTACTTTAGCTTCCTGGTTGAAGTTCTTATTAAGTATAGCTTTATTGGAAGCTGGAAATTTTCTTCCAGAAATTTTACATTTTTTTGTACTAGGTTTTCTACTGGAGTAGTTCCATATTGTGAGGCTTTTTTTAAGCAGCAACTTGATCTTCTTTACTCACTTTTCTTTTGGGATAGTTTTTCACAGGAAAGTCCTACAGTGTCTGGTAAGTAAATAGGTGCCTGCCTTAATTTTTGTCCCACTTATTTACTCGTGGACTTCACAGCTTGGGTATTAGATCGCAGGAGTAATGACTCATGGACTCTCACCACCTTATGAAAGACAACAAAATTTATGCTTACCTGATAAATGAATTTCTTTCATGTTGGTGAGAGTCTACAAGACCCAACCAGAGTCAGAGCAGTTTCAGTATGCAGCTCATTTACCCTGATTTTTCCTTTCTTACTTCTCTATTTTCTCAGCTATACTTTAGACCAGGATACCAGAGAGGTGAGAGGGATTAAAAGCGTGTGAAATGTTGGTTATCTTTGCCTCCTCCTAGTGGCTGGAGCTGAATCCAGGAGTAATGTTAGTTATATTACTAGTATGCTTCACCTGTCAGATTATGTTTAAGGGGTAGATTTAGCATAGTGCGAGCGGAAATGATACGAAGTAGCGTATCATGTTCGCTGCACATCGATAAATGCTGACAGCATTTATCATTGCACCTAGGGTTGCCACCTCAGCCATGTTTTCCTGAACACTTATGAGTTACACATGCTGCAGGGTGTGCAGGGAGGAACATGTATTGTGTTTCTGGACAGCAGTATTTATATTCCTCCCTGCGCACCCTGCAGCATGTGTAACTTATAAGTGTTCTGTATTTTAAGGGACGGGTGGCCACCCTAATTGCACCAGCAGTTTTTGTGAACTGCTGGTGCAATACCGCCCCCTGCAGATTCGCGGCATAACTGCTTCATAACTTCTGTTTCTGGCGAGCCTGAAGGCTCGTGCGGAAACAGGGGCATCAAGCTCCATACGGAGCCCCTAAAAGTGTTTATACTTATTTAAAAAGGTTATACAGATTTTGATTAGGATGTGTATTATAATAAAAAAAATAACATAAGAAGACCACTGATTGATACTTGAATAAGTATTAAATATTCCTGTGCTCATCTTATGTAGAATTTGACATAATTGTGCAAATTATGATGATTATTAGTAATAGTAATTATAGTAGTAATAATTGGGTTCCACTTAAAGAGACTTTAAAGGGATATGAAACCCAAAATGTTTCTTTCATGATGCATATAGAGTGTGTGATTTCAATCAACTTTTCAGTTTAACTTCTGGTATCACATTTACTTCATTCTCTTGGTATCCTTTGTTGAAGGAGCTACTGGGAGCTAGCTGACCACATCTGCTGAGCCAATGAAAAGAGGCATTTGTATGTAGCCAACAATCAGGAGTTAGCTTCCAGTATTGCATTGCTGCTCCTGAGCCTAACAAGGTATGCTTTTAAACTAAGGATACCAAGAGAATAAAGCAAATTGGATAATTAAAGTAGATGGGAAAGTTGTTTAAAATGACATGCTCTATCTGAGACATGAAAGGAAAAAATGGGATTTAATTTCCCTTTAACCCCTTGAGTGCTAATGACGGCTCTGAGCCGTCACAGAGTTTCCCACTCTGGTGCTAATGACGGCTCAGAGCCGTCACTAGCACTCTCCCACCTTGAGGGAGATCTGGGGACTTCCACCCGCTCCTACCCCGGCGATTGTGCCTGTAGAGTGACAGGCATCGACGGGGCTTCAGGTTATGTGTGATGACGTCACCGCGCAACTTTATTTATACTTAACAATGTTAAGTATAGGAGCAGGGGACATGCTGCTTAGAAGCCTGTATCTCAGGCATCTAAGCAGCTACAGACCCCCAAGACCCACCATTGGAAAGGTAATCGCCTAACCTTTCCAACAGTGTAAGTCTTGGGGGTCTGAAAAATAGAAAAAAAAAGTTTTAAAATCTTAGCACCCAGGTGGGAAAGTGCTTAGCACTCAAAGGGTTAAACTCAAATCCTCCATTTGTGTAATTAAGTATAGTGGCCTGTTCATTCACTCTCTATTTTGCTAGCTTTTCTTTGAATTACTTTGAAAATTTTCTACCCCCATATAGGCTAGAGTGCATATACTTGACCGTGCCACATGCCACATGCCACACACCATTGCTTATATCACTGCAAGAGCTCATTTACTTCATGCTTTAACTAAACAAAGCAGAGAATATTATATGATTAAAGTTTTTCAATGGGTGTATCCTTGGAATGCTCTGGAAATGCAAAATTATGATTCTGTTAATAAAATGGCAGCTTTAAAAGTATTTGTTAGCAGTCATTTTGCAATAAGTTCATAACTGCTATTATATACTAAGAACATGTACAATGAGTTTAGTCTTCTTTTAAATAGTTTTTTTATTAAATACAATAAAGCGTCTCACACTGTAATTTATATGGATTAGGGTTGTAATATACGTTTGTGTATTCTACAATAAGTGGGACAATTAGATGTTAGCTACTGTAGCTGAGACTTTAAGGTGTCTACTTTTCTAGGTTTGTAACGTTTAACCTAGTGTGATGCTTATACTCACTAGAACAAGGGACATTATCAACTGTACTCTGAAACTTGAGTTTTTATTCATTTTTATGGCAATGAACAAACTACTGAGCGTGGTTAAAGATTGTACTAGAGTTAGTTATAGAGAGGAGTCTGTTGTGCTAGAGTTAGTTATAGAGAGGAGTCTGTTGTACTAGAGTTAGTTATAGAGAGGAGTCTGTTGTACTAGAGTTAGTTATAGAGAGGAGTCTGTTGTGCTAGAGTTAGTTATAGAGAGGAGTCTGTTGTACTAGAGTTAGTTATAGAGAGGAGTCTGTTGGACTAGAGTTAGTTATAGAGAGGAGTCTGTTGTACTAGAGTTAGTTATAGAGAGGAGTCTGTTGTACTAGAGTTAGTTATATAGAGGAGTCTGTTGTGCTAGAGTTAGTTATAGAGAGGAGTCTGTTGTGCTAGAGTTAGTTATAGAGAGGAGTCTATTGTACTAGAGTTAGTTATAGAGAGGAGTCTGTTGTACTAGAGTTAGTTATAGAGAGGAATCTTGTGCTAGATTTAGTTATAGAGAGGAGTATGTTGTGCTAGAGTTAGTTATAGAGAGGAGTATATTGTGCTAGAGTTAGTTATAGAGAGGAGTCTGTTGTGCTAGAGTTAGTTATAGAGAGGAGTCTGTTGTACTAGAGTTAGTTATAGAGAGGAGTCTGTTGTGCTAAAGTTAGTTATAGAGAGGAGTCTGTTGTACTACAGTTAGTTATAGAGAGGAGTCTATTGTACTAGAGTTAGTTATAGAGAGGAGTCTGTTGTGCTAGAGTTAGTTATAGAGAGGAGTCTGTTGTGCTAGAGTTAGTTATAGAGAGGAGTCTGTTGTACTAGAGTTAGTTATAGAGAGGAGTCTGTTGTACTAGAGTTAGTTATAGAGAGGAGTCTGTTGTACTAGAGTTAGTTATAGAGAGGAGTCTGTTGTGCTAGAGTTAGTTATAGAGAGGAGTCTATTGTACTAGAGTTAGTTATAAAGAGGAGTATGTTGTACTTGAGTTAGTTATAGAGAGGAGTCTGTTGTGCTAGAGTTAGTTATAGAGAGGAGTCTATTGTGCTAGAGTTAGTTATAGAGAGGAGTCTGTTGTACTAGATTTAGTTATGGAGAGGAGTATGTTGTAATTGAGTTAGTTATAGAGAGGAGTCTATTGTACTAGAGTTAGTTATAGAGAGGAGTATGTTGTGCTAGAGTTAGTTATAGAGAAGAGTCTGTTGTGCTAGAGTTAGTTATAGAGAGGAGTCTGTTGTACTAGAGTTAGTTGTAGAGAGGAGTATGTAGTACTAGAGTTAGTTATAGAGCGGAGTCTGTTGTACTAGAGTTAGTTATAGAGAGGAGTCTGTTGTACTAGAGTTAGTTATATAGAGGAGTCTGTTGTGCTAGAGTTAGTTATAGAGAGGAGTCTGTTGTGCTAGAGTTAGTTATAGAGAGGAGTCTATTGTACTAGAGTTAGTTATAGAGAGGAGTCTGTTGTACTAGAATTAGTTATAGAGAGGAGTCTGTTGTGCTAA
This sequence comes from Bombina bombina, assembly GCF_027579735.1. Lineage (NCBI taxonomy): Eukaryota > Metazoa > Chordata > Amphibia > Anura > Bombinatoridae > Bombina > Bombina bombina. Next base: position 1,017,656,604 of record NC_069503.1, read on the forward strand.
AGTTAGTTATAGAGAGGAGTCTATTGTACTAGAGTTAGTTATAGAGAGGAGTCTGTTGTACTAGAGTTAGTTATAGAGAGGAATCTGTTGTGCTAGATTTAGTTATAGAGAGGAGTATGTTGTGCTAGAGTTAGTTATAGAGAGGAGTATGTTGTGCTAGAGTTAGTTATAGAGAGGAGTATGTTGTGCTAGAGTTAGTTATAGAGAGGAGTCTATTGTGCTAGAGTTAGTTATAGAGAGGAGTCTGTTGTGCTAGAGTTAGTTATAGAGAGGAATCTGTTGTGCTAGAGTTAGTTATAGAGAGGAGTCTGTTGTGCTAAAGTTAGTTATAGAGAGGAGTCTGTTGTACTACAGTTAGTTATAGAGAGGAGTCTATTGTACTAGAGTTAGTTATAGAGAGGAGTCTGTTGTACTAGAGTTAGTTATAGAGAGGAGTATGTTGTACTAGAGTTAGTTATAGAGAGGAGTATATTGTGCTAGAGTTAGTTATAGAGAGGAGTATATTGTGCTAGAGTTAGTTATAGAGAGGAGTATGTTGTACTAGAGTTAGTTATAGAGAGGAGTCTGTTGTGCTAGAGTTAGTTATAGAGAGGAGTATATTGTGCTAGAGTTAGTTATAGAGAGGAGTATACTGTACTAGAGTTAGTTATAGAGGGGAGTATATTGTGCTAGAGTTAGTTATAGAGAGGAGTATATTGTACTAGAGTTAGTTATAGAGAGGAGTCTGTTGTGCTAGAGTTAGTTATAGAGAGGAGTATGTTGTGCTAGAGTTAGTTATAGAGAGGAGTCTATTGTGCTAGAGTTAGTTATAGAGAGGAGTCTGTTGTGCTAGAGTTAGTTATAGAGAGGAGTATATTGTGCTAGAGTTAGTTATAGAGAGGAGTCTGTTGTGCTAGAGTTAGTTATAGAGAGGAGTATACTGTACTAGAGTTAGTTATAGAGAGGAGTATACTGTACTAGAGTTAGTTATAGAGAGGAGTATATTGTGCTAGAGTTAGTTATAGAGAGGAGTATGTTGTGCTAGAGTTAGTTATAGAGAGGAGTATATTGTGCTAGAGTTAGTTATAGAGAGGAGTCTGTTGTGCTAGAGTTAGTTATAGAGAGGAGTATACTGTACTAGAGTTAGTTATAGAGAGGAGTCTGTTGTACTAGAGTTAGTTATAGAGAGGAGTCTGTTGTACTAGAGTTAGTTATAGAGAGGAGTATATTGTACTAGAGTTAGTTATAGAGAGGAGTATACTGTACTAGAGTTAGTTATAGAGAGGAGTATATTGTACTAGAGTTAGTTATAGAGAGGAGTATATTGTGCTAGAGTTAGTTATAGAGAGGAGTATGTTGTGCTAGAGTTAGTTATAGAGAGGAGTATATTGTGCTAGAATTAGTTATAGAGAGGAGTATATTGTGCTAGAGTTAGTTATAGAGAGGAGTATGTTGTGCTAGAGTTAGTTATAGAGAGGAGTATATTGTGCTAGAGTTAGTTATAGAGAGGAGTATGTTGTGCTAGAGTTAGTTATAGAGAGGAGTATATTGTGCTAGAGTTAGTTATAGAGAGGAGTATGTTGTGCTAGAGTTAGTTATAGAGAGGAGTATATTGTGCTAGAGTTAGTTATAGAGAGGAGTATATTGTGCTAGAGTTAGTTATAGAGAGGAGTATGTTGTGCTAGAGTTAGTTATAGAGAGGAGTATATTGTACTAGAGTTAGTTATAGAGAGGAGTATGTTGTGCTAGAGTTAGTTATAGAGAGGAGTCTGTTGTGCTAGAGTTAGTTATAGAGAGGAGTATATTGTGCTAGAGTTAGTTATAGAGAGGAGTATGTTGTGGTAGAGTTAGTTATGTAGAGAAGTATATTGTGCTAGAGTTAGTTATAGAGAGGAGTATGTTGTGCTAGAGTTAGTTATAGAGAGGAGTATATTGTGCTAGAGTTAGTTATAGAGAGGAGTATGTTGTGCTAGAGTTAGTTATAGAGAGGAGTATATTGTGCTAGAGTTAGTTATAGAGAGGAGTATGTTGTGCTAGAGTTAGTTATAGAGAGGAGTATATTGTGCTAGAATTAGTTATAGAGAGGAGTATATTGTACTAGAGTTAGTTATAGAGAGGAGTCTGTTGTACTAGAGTTAGTTATAGAGAGGAGTCTGTTGTACTAGAGTTAGTTATAGAGAGGAGTCTGTTGTACTAGAGTTAGTTATAGAGAGGAGTATACTGTACTAGAGTTAGTTATAGAGAGGAGTATACTGTACTAGAGTTAGTTATAGAGAGGAGTCTGTTGTACTAGATTTAGGACCAGATTACAAGTGGAGCGCTAAATATTGCTTTCATGAAAACGATATTTGCGCTCCACTGTGTAATACCAGCGCACGCTAATGTACGCTGGTATTACAATTTGTCAGCAATGCAAATGCGACCTTTACAGTGTAAAGTTGGATTTGGTAGTGAGAATATGTAAAATACTAAGGAATTCAATTGCTAGTGGAGTTAACTTCACTTTCACAACTCTACTGTTTACTACTTTTATATAATAAGTCTTCTAGTATACATCACTGTTTCATTCAAAAGCGTTGTTCTTTAAAATTACAATAAAAACATAAAATGTGTTTACACATAACTATGATAATAATGTAAATATTGTAAATAACAAATAAAACACAAAACAAATATTTCTATATTATTTTGAAAAAATAAGGTTACATTCCAAATCTTATTTAAAGGGACAGTATACACCAATGTTCATATAACTGCATGTAATAAACACTATTATAATGAAGAATGTGCACAGATACTGATCCAAAAATTCAATATAAACCTTTTAAAAACTTACTTGGAAGCTACAAGTTTAGCACTGTTGATTAGGTTAGCAGGAACACCCAGGGAAAGTGGATAAATTGCAGACCCCCCCCTGCATATGAAAAGACAGATTATACAAACAGAACTCAGCAGTAGACTGGAAAAGCGTGTCTACTTCTGACACTGAGGGGCTTGGTTAGGAGTCTGAAAATCTGCACAACATTATTAAAATATAAGCAAAACTGTACATTGTTACAAAAACACTCCCAGGTGGGCTATGTGAATAGATCATCTACAAAAAATGTATGCAAAGAAAAAATTGGTGTATAATGTCCCTTTAAGTTAACATTGTGAAAGGGATCCAAACATCTGAAAATATAATACATTTAAAGGGACAGTCAACTTTCATGATTCAGATAGGGAAAGCAACTTTCCAATTCACTTTTATCATCAAATTTGCTTTGTTCTCTTGGTATTCTTTGTTGAAAGCTAAACCTAGGCAGGCTCATATGCAAATTTCTAAAACCTTGAAGGCCGCCCCTTATTTCAATGCATTTGGCAGTTTTTCACAGCTAGAGTGCGTAAGTTCATGCATGCCATGCGGATAACATTGTGACCACGCCCGTGGATTTACAAGTGAGAGGGCACTGATTGGCTAAATGCAAGTCTGTCAAAAGAACTGAAATAAGGGGGCAGTCTGCAAAGGCTTTGATACAAGGTAATTACAGAAGTAAAAAGTATATTAATGTAACTGTGTCGGTTATGCAAAACAGGGGAATGGGTAATAAAGGTATTTTCTATCTTTTTAAACGATAACAATTCTGGAGTAGACTGTCCCTTTAAATCAGGGAAAAGATAGAAACAGCATATCAGACGTAATTTTATACAAAGTTATTGCATGTCAGTAGTTATGCATTTACACTTTATTTATTTCTCACAAGTATGTGTCCGATAATCTAAAGGTCTTTGGGCTGGCGAGATTATTAAACAATGCTCGCCAGTACTTCTATTTCCCTAGGGGGAATGATCTAAAGCTACTTTTTCTCACTAAGGGGCGTTTACTGCATTTTCGTATGGGGAGGAGATGCATTTATTACAAAAGTGCCAAAAAAGATCATATTTTAAAAATCTTACAAAACAAACGATTGAACAATTTACACCAAAATATGCCGGGAAAAAATTAGGATGCATCAAAAATTGTGACAAAATTGTTCACCAAAAATCTTATTTTATTAAAAAAAAACAACTTAAAACGTGTATGCAAATTATACAGGAATAAATCAAATATGCATAGCGTAAATCGTAATTTAAAGTGAAAGTAAATCCTAGCGGTTTTACAAACGCTAGGATTGACTATTGAAACAAATAAAGGGGACTTTTATTCATGAAGTATAAGATACTTCATGTAGTAAGCTCCTTTATTCGTTTCAACCGATCGCCGTTCTTAGCTGCTACAGCAGCCCACGTTGCTAAGAGGTGACGTTTTCACCTCTTAGCCAATAGCCGTGCGGTAAATCTGGCAAAAAATTTTTTTTAGCCGTGGGCTGCCGTAGCAGCTAAGAATGGCGATCAATTGAAACAAATAAAGGAGCTTTCTACATGAAGTATCTTAGACTTCATGAATTAAAGTCCCCTATTTGTTTCAATAGTTAATCCTAGCATTTGTAAAACGCTAGGATTGACTTTTACTTTAAGTACACTGGATGTGCAAAAATTACTTAAAAATTTGTAGTTATATATACAAAGTGTAATTGTTTTTTGCTAAAATGGGCTGAACATAAGTGTGTATGAAATTGTCTCCCCAATCCCGGCGTAATTCTGTAAAGAGTTTTACACTACAGTCTTCAGTTTTTTCTCTAAAACTAAAAGTTGGCAAGCTTTTCTCAAAGCACTCAAAATACTTATAACCCTACTAGAAAAACACATGCATGCGAAAATATAGGTAATTGTAAGATGCAGAAAGCAGTGTAAGGTGATTTATATTGGCTGCAGGATTTAATTTTTAAAGTGCACACCCTGCTCACTGCTATCGTCACTCTATGGAGCAGATTCCCTTTTTAGTGAGCTTCATAACTTTCAATAGAAGACATCTCACCACACGCTGGGACTGCACCTTTTTATTTATGATAATTCCACCAGGGCAGCCCCTGAGAGTAAGCGTGAAAAACCACATGTGATCTGGTTACGTTTAGATCATCGGGCCCTATGGCAGTTCACTAGTAGGATTTGAAAATTGGCTCTTTTTTACATTAAATGGTGTTTATATTGATGCTGAAGGCTGGATATGGATTTTACAGTTGATTATTGATTTCCAAAGACTTACATTGAAGTCTAAGAGAATTTACCTTTTGAATTAAAATATCTGATGTCATAAATTAATTTTAAATTATCTTAGGTAAGGGGAAAAAACCTTTGTTTGCAAACAGGGAATATGGAATGGTCACAGGATTCAACATTCTATGGTCTCAATGTATTCACATAAATATTTAGGGGCCGCATTATCAAGGTCCCCTGTTTCCGCACGAGCCTTCCGCTAGCCATGTCAAGCAGTTGTCACAATAACGTGTGTGGAAAGTACTTGTGGACATACAAATGGTGAAACTTAGAGTGGGATGGTCTGGTATAAAGAATGTATTGTTTATAATGTGAGTAATAACAAAATAAAAAGAGATATTTTGTATTAATTACTGAATAACAGTAATGGTGAATTCATTATCAGTTGTTGTTTGAGCTTATAACCTACTACAAGAAATTATAGTAATAACTGTAATTATTTTAATTGCATTTTTGATCCCTCTATTAGCTACTCCAGAACAGTTGATTTCTATCGGATGTTTTGTTATTTTATTTTGTCCTTAATCTTACAGTGTATTGGTCTTAAATGCTACAGGCAGAAATCAGTAATAAACTTCAAATCCAAACTTTAAAATAATTTTAGGTTAAAAAATATTTTATAAAAAAAAACAAAAAAACATTTTACAGATAAAAAAAATATACATTTTATTCAGTGTAATAGATCAATGGTGACACGTTTCATAATGCGATTTGTCATTTTCTATTACAATTATATGCAGTGTAAAGGTTGATTTTGATGTACGGAGGCCCATTTATCAAGCTCCGAATGGAGATGGCTGCTCCATAACCCTGTCCGCCTGCTCTGATGAGGCGGACGGAGATCGAGTACGATCGGGTTGATTGACACCCCCCTGCTGGCGGCCACGAGTCTGCAGGGGGCGGCGTTGCACCAGCAGCTCACAAGAGCTGTTGGTGCAATGCTGAATACGGAGAGCGTATTGCTCTCCGCATTCAGCGATGTCTGTCGGACCTGATCCGCACTGTCGGATTAGGTCCGACAGACATTTGATAAATAGGCCTCATTGTCTCTATCTCTGTCAGTTAATTATTTTGGTCAATTTGCTTAAAGGGACAGGAAGTCCCAAAATTGTATTTGCTGATTTGGATAAAACATACAATTTTAAACAACTTTCCAATTTACTTCTATTATCAAATTTGCTTTATTCTCTTGTTATCCTTTGCTTGCATTGCACTACTGGCATCTAGCCGAACACAGCCAATCACAAGAGACAAATGTGGGCAGGCACTGGTGTATAATATGTGTGTATTCTTTTTCAACAAGGGATACCAAGAAAACAAAGCACATCTGCAATAGAAGTGAATTTAAAGGGACAGTCTAGTCAAAAATTAACTTTCATGATTCAGATAGGGCATGCAATTTTAAACAACTTTCCAATTTACTTCTATTATCAAATTTGCTCTATTCTTTAGATATCCTTTGTTGAAGAAATAGCAATGCACATGTGTGAGCCGATCACGCAAGGCCTCTAGGTGCAGCAACCAATCAGCAGCTACTGAGCATATCTAGATATGCTTTTCAGCAAGTGATATCAAGAGAATGAAGCAAATTAGATAATAGAAGTAAATTAGAATGTTGTTTAAAATTACATGCTCTTTCTAAATCACGAAAGAAAAAAATTGGCTTTCATGTCCCTTTAAGTGCCTTAAAATGACATGCTCTGAATCATGCAAGTTTAATTTTAACTTTCCTATCCCTTTAATTTTTTAAGTCAGTTTTTGTAGACTTTGGATAGTTCCCATCAAGTCTCCTTAATGTGTCATTATTCCTTCTCTTTCCTTCTGTGTTACTATTTCTCCCCATTTTATGTCATCTGTCTATGAATTGCACTTTATATTTTTTCTAAACACGTACGAGATCCTTTTCCTCCAGTTTTCGTTGCTATTTTGTAAGTACTTGTCCTCACTTCCATCTCCTTTGTCTTTGTCTGTCACCACAATGTGATCACAGAAGATGTGGATTCCCCAAGGAGAAGACACTCAGGTCTGTTTTTCAAAACTTTGTTGTCACTTTCATTTTTATCTGTCACTTTTCTTTTAACGCATGTCTTGCATTTGTGTTCTTAGTATAAATCCTGTAAGTAAAGAAAGAGACAAAATAACTAAGTTTACATTGCTGGTGGTATTACAGAATTGTTTTGCACATGCCACTGTCACATGAAATCGATTAATGTTGCTGCAATAGACATGTAACTATATTTAAAAATAATATTTTAAGTGATGGTAAATTCTAGCATTTCATTTAAAAAAAATGCTAGGATTTACCACCACTAAAAGAAAAGGCGACCTTCATTCATCAGTTTAAAAAAAACCTGATGAATAGGTTCCTTTATTTTGCTGCTGCTTCAGCGCTTGCCTAACCTCCTCCGTCCTCCCACAGCTCAGTTTTTAAATGAGGTAACATTTCCACTTCTAAGCTTATAGCCATGCTAGCCTACGGCATAATGCCAAAGGGCAAGCACGGCTATTGGCTAAAAGGCGGAAATGTCACCTCATTGAAAAAAACTGAGCTGTACCATAGTCGAGCTTCTTCGGACAGTAGAAGGGTCACCTTGGCATTCCGATGAAGCTGCTAGCTGCTGAGCCCGATCTTTGCTGGCGTTCTTCCGGTCTCTCAAAAAAGAAACTATGAGAAAGTTCTCATTAGATTTTGAAAGTTGTCTTGGACTTCCAGTCCTTTTTTTGTCCCTGACCTCTCCTGATTCTTCAAATGTCTTTATAACAGCTTTAATACCACATCTTGAGTATCCAGTTTGTTTGCTGGTTTCACTTTGAGAGTGGCCTTGCTGATGCAAAAGTATGATTTTATATTCTGTGATCTTTGGCATTTTAATTGGAATAATGTGATTGAAAGTTGGCCTTATTAGCAAGCTTCCTATGAATTAAACTCATACAAATGTGTATGTAATGCTCAAGCATGTCTTGCACAAACCTGGTGTAATAGAACTTTTTCACAGCAGTCATTTTTACAATAGTAGGACAAATACAGGTGATAGCAATTAAATTAATTAGGGTTCCATTCTATTTAGGTTTACGAAAGCCAGGTTCCTGCTATTGCTTAAGTGTAAGGGGAAGTCACACTAAACAGTTGCCACTTTAGCCTATAGAAGCTGTTTTTTCTGTTCTTTAATACTGCATACAATTATCCTGTATTTTCTGGTTGTATTCTAATAAAGAGACTGAGAAATATTTATATATGGTCATTATACCATTGCTAAAACAACAAATCTAATGGTGGCCTAAGACTTTTGCACAATGCTGTGTGTGTCTCTCTCTCTCTCTCTCTCTCTCTCTCTCTATATATATATATATATATATATATATATATATATATATATATATATATATATTCCCCTATTTGAAGAATATTGGAATGGGAAATATTTACAGTACATACACAATTAAACACTTTATTAAATGATGAATTTTTCAAATTTTAGCATGTTTTCAGCTACTTTTTATAATTATTATTATTATTCTTTCTTTATTCTGCTGAGAATGGGGAGCCAGTGAAGGGACTCACAGAGAAGTGCGGTGGGAAAGGTGGATTAGCCTGGCATAGGCATTTAGGATTGATTGAAGGGAGAGGCGGGAGAGAGGAAGGCCAGTTAGTAGGTTATTACAGTAGTCAGGTCGGAAAATTACCAGGGAGTGGATTAGCTGTTTAGTAGTTACTTGACTACAAAGTAGCTACTTGACTAAAAATATCCAAAGCACACACATATATATATATATATATATATATATATATCTACATATTTACATATATGTATTTATGTGTTGTATATGTATATATGTTTGTAAATGCATATATACAGATATAAATACATATACACACACATATAGACTTATGTGTGTATGTGTATATATATATATATATATATATATATATATATATATAAATATATATATATATTTATACAACCATAAGTAAAACCGTCCACTCCACCAAATGCTCAAAAGAAAACTTGAAAAAAGTAAAAAACAAAAATGTCTTATAAATTCCACATGCTTGGTGTGAGAAATTCTGACCACTGCACTATTATGCCCACATTCAACCTCCCATTTATGTCTCTAAGACAACTCTTGTTCTATCCAGTGAGACTGGATAAAAAAACCCCAGCTGTTATCATTTTACGCAAACATTTACATTAACCACGTTTGAAGCATGTTTCTGAATTTGTTATTGAACTTGTAATTATTTTAGCCACTTAACAATAGATACTCATTTAATGTGTGAGATGTCGTGTATTGGGCATGTAATACTGTTAATGGCATTAATGAATCAATATAAAATATAAATCAAGTGTTCCTCACCAGGTAGAATACCTGTATTGACATATACAATATTTTTTTTTAATCCATGTGCTGTTTAAAGGTTGAGAAAATTGTGTTGTTTCAAGGAGATATACATATTATGGATGAAAAGTCTGTAAAAACAAAATTAGTGTATGAAACAAATATCTGAAAACAAGTGTAAGATTTATTCAGGGCTAGAATAAAGTGTGTGCTTACTTGTATGCATAATACAAGTTGAAAGCAAATGCGTATGCTCAATCGCAAATTTCGGGTTAGCGCAACTGAAGACCTTGCATAAAGCGTAAGTGTTAAAAAAAATGTGCACCCACAAGAGAGGGAGCCTTATCCTCTGCACAACCTTATCCCAACTTCCTCTCTGATCTGATCCTCAACATGGTTTCCTCATCTTTTCTATACCACTCATGGGGGTCTATTTATGAAGCAGCGGATGCTGCTTCCGACCCTCTCCGCTTCAGTTCCGACTGAAGCGAAAGTTAAGAAGCAGCGGTCCTAAGAGGTGGCGGACAGCAATCAGCGCGATCGAATATGATCGGATTGATTGATACCCCCTCCTAGCGGCCGATTGGCCGTGAATCTACAGGGGGCGGTATTGGACCAGCAGTTCACCAGAACTGCTGGTGCAATGATAAATGGCGACAGCGTATGCTGTCGGCATTTATCGATGTGCGGAGGACATGATTTGCTATAGCGGATCATGTCTGTCCACACCTACATAAATAGACCCCATGGTCTCTATGTGCTCTGATCTTCATGCATACTACAACTCACCAAGCTCTGAATGGATGGTATTTAGAACCCTCTTTCAAAATACTGCTTTACTTCTGGGGGTATTATAACATTATGCAACTATATACATCTTACCCAGAGACAGGAAGTGAAATGGATCCATTGCATAACGGAAGGATAGTCAATATATAGATGACATGAATCTCCTCCCTGAACTCTCCTAATGAGAGTGAGCATGAACCTTTTTTATTGTTATGTTTTGTTATTATTGTATAACACTTCAATACACCTCTGTACCAAAATTTGGACCAATAAAAAAAAGAAAATAAATGTGCACCAAACACAAAATACAGTAACAAAGAATTAGACCTATTGGTCAAAAATCGTAATTTTGATATAAATGTTATATTTACTCTTAATAGTGTTAATTGATTTTGTAGTTTTGTACCCATTTCTTATTCCATGTTATATTGGAAACATCTGCAATACAAATTTACGTGTAATTTGATGTAATATTACTAATATTTGGTAAATTAACAAATGTATATGCTTTTACAAACAAACAGCTAGATTACGAGTTTTGCGTTATGAATAAAAAAGCAGCGTTAAGGCTCATAACGCTGCTTTTTTCACTACCGCTGCTATTACAAGTCTTGTAGGTACAGCTGCCCCGCACACTTTTTTGGTCGAACCGCAAATGAACTTACCCAATTTGCGTAAAGTCTTTTTTCAATGGGACTTCCATAGCGCCAATATTACAAGCTTATTTTTGGAGGCCAAAAAGTGAGCGGTACAGCCTATCCTGCAAGATTCATAACACATTCTAAAGTCAGTAGTTATGAGTTTTACACTACAAAGCTGTAGCATAAAACTCATAACTAAAATGTTAAAAAGTACACTAACACCCATAAACTACCTATTAACCCCATAGCCGAGGGCCTCCCGCATCGCAAATACTAAAATAAAATTATTAACCCCTAATCTGCCACTTCCGACATCGCGGCCACTATACTAAATTTATTAACCCTTAAACCGCTGCACTCCCGCCTCGCAAACAATAGCTAAATATTAATAAACCTCTAATCTGCCGCCCCAACATCGCCGCAACCTACATTACATTTATTAACCCCTAATCTGCCGCCCCCAATGTCGCCGCCACTATACTAAAGTTATTAACCCCTAAACCTAAGTCTAACCCTAACCCTAACACCCACTAACAAAACATAATTTATGTAAGAACTTACCTGATAAATTCATTTCTTTCATATTAGCAAGAGTCCATGAGCTAGTGACGTATGGGATATACATTCCTACCAGGAGGGGCAAAGTTTCCCAAACCTCAAAATGCCTATAAATACACCCCTCACCACACCCACAAATCAGTTTAACGAATAGCCAAGAAGTGGGGTGATAAGAAAAAAGTGCGAAAGCATAAAAAATAAGGAATTGGAATAATTGTGCTTTTTACAAAAAAATCATAACCACCACAAAAAAAGGGTGGGCCTCATGGACTCTTGCTAATATGAAAGAAATGAATTTATCAGGTAAGTTCTTACATAAATTATGTTTTCTTTCATGTAATTAGCAAGAGTCCATGAGCTAGTGACGTATGGGATAATAAATACCCAAGATGTGGAACTTCCACGCAAGAGTCACTAGAGAGGGAGGGATAAAATAAAGACAGCCAATTCCGCTGAAAAAATAATCCACAACCCAAAATAAAGTTTTAATCTTATAATGAAAAAAACTGAAATTATAAGCAGAAGAATCAAACTGAAACCGCTGCCTGAAGTACTTTTCTACCAAAAACTGCTTCAGAAGAAGAAAAAAAACATCAAAATGGTAGAATTTAGTAAAAGTATGCAAAGAAGACCAAGTGGCTGCTTTGCAAATCTGATCAACCGAAGCTTCATTCCTAAACGCCCAGGAAGTAGAAACTGACCTAGTAGAATGAGCTGTAATCCTTTGAGGCAGAGTTTTACCCGACTTGACATAAGCATGATGAATCAAAGATTTTAACCAAGATGCCAAAGAAATGGCAGAGGCCTTCTGACCTTTCCTGGAACCAGAAAAGATAACAAATAGACTAGAAGTCTTTCGGAAACCGTTAGTAGCTTCAACATAATATTTCAAAGCTCTAACTACATCCAAAGAATGCAACGATCTTTCCTTAGAATTCTTAGGATTAGGACATAATGAAGGAACCACAATTTCTCTACTAATGTTGTTAGAGTTCACAACTTTAGGTAAAAATTTAAATGAAGTTCGCAACACCGCCTTATCCTGATGAAAAATCAGAAAAGGAGATTCACAAGAAAGAGCAGATAATTCTGAAACTCTTCTAGCAGAAGAGATTGCCAAAAGGAAAAGGACTTTCCAAGAAAGTAATTTAATGTCCAGAGAATGCATAGGTTCAAACGGAGGAGCTTGTAAAGCCCCCAGAACCAAATTCAAACTCCATGGAGGAGAGATTGACTTAATGACAGGTTTGATACGAACCAAAGCCTGAACAAAACAATGAATATCAGGAAGATTAGCAATCTTTCTGTGAAACAACACAGAAAGAGCAGAAATTTGTCCTTTCAAAGAACTTGCAGACAAACCTTTATCCAGACCATCCTGAAGAAATTGTAAAATTCTAGGAATTCTAAAAGAATGCCAGGAAAAATTATGAGAAGAGCACCAAGAGATGTAAGTCTTCCAGACTCAATAATATATCTTCCTAGATACAGTTTTACGAGCCTGTAACATAGTATTAATTACAGAGTCAGAGAAACCTCTATGACTGAGAATCAAGCGTTCAATCTCCATACCTTCAAATTTAAGGATTTGAGATCCTGATGGAAAAAAGGACCTTGCGATAGAAGGTCTGGTCTTAACGGAAGAGTCCATGGTTGACAAGTAGCCATCTGAACAAGATCCGCATACCAAAACCTGTGAGGCCATGCTGGAGCCACCAGCAGAACAAACGAACGCTCCTTTAGAATCTTGGAAATCACTCTTGGAAGAAGAACTAGAGGCGGAAAGATATAGGCAGGATGATACTTCCAAGGAAGAGACAATGCATCCACTGCTTCCGCCTGAGGATCCCTGGATCTGGACAGATACCTGGGAAGCTTCTTGTTTAGATGAGAAGCCATCAGATCTATTTCTGGAAGTCCCGAGAATTGAACAATCTGAAGAAATACTTCTGGGTGAAGAGACCATTCGCCCGGATGTTTGGCAACTGAGATAATCCTCTTCCCAATTGTCTATACCTGGTCATGTGAACCACAGAAATTAGACAGGAGCTGGATTCCGCCCATACAAGTATTCGAGATACTTCTTTCAGCCAGAGGACTGTGAGTCCCTCCTTGATGATTGACATATGCCACGGTTGTGACATTGTCCGTCTGAAAACAAATGAACGACTCTCTCTTTAGAAGAGGCCACGACTGAAGAGCTCTGAAAATCGCACGGAGTTCCAAAATGTTGATTGGTAATCTCGCCTCCTGAGATTCCCAAACCCCCTGTGCTGTCAGAGACCCCCATACAGCTCCCCAACCTGTCAGACTTGCATCTGTTGAGATCACAGTCCAGGTTGGAGGAAAAAAAGAAGCCCCCTGAACTAAACGATGGTGGTCTGTCCACCACGTCAGAGAGTGTCGTACATTCGGTTTTAAAGATATTAATTGTGATATCTTTGTATAATCCCTGCACCACTGGTTCAGCATACAGAGCTTGAAGAGGTCGCATGTGAAAACGAGCAAAGGGGATCGCGTCCGATGCAGCAGTCATAAGACCTAGAATTTCCATGCATAAGGCTACCGAAGGGAATGATTGAGACTGAAGGTTTCGACAAGCTGAAACCAATTGCAGACGTCTCTTGTCCGTTAACGACAGAGTCATGGACACTGAATCTATCTGGAAACCTAAAAAGGTTACCCTTGACTGAGGAATCAACGAACTCTTTGGTAAATTGATCCTCCAACCATGTTCTTGAAGAAACGATACAAGTCGATTCGTATGAGATTCTGCTAAATGTGAAGACTGAGCAAGTACCAAGATATCGTCCAAATAAGGAAATACCACAATACCCTGTTCTCTGATTACAGATAGTAGGGCACCGAGAACCTTTGAAAAAATCCTTGGAGCTGTTGCTAGGCCAAACGGCAGAGCCACAAACTGGTAATGCTTGTCTAGAAAAGAGAATCTCAGAAACTGAAAGTGATCTGGATGAATCGGAATATGCAGATATGCATCCTGTAAATCTATTGTGGACATATAATGCCCTTGCTGAACAAAAGGCAGAATAGTCCTTATAGTTACCATTTTGAATGTTGGTATTCTTACATAACGATTCAATATCTTTAAATCCAGTACTGGTCTGAAGGAATTCTCCTTCTTTGGTACAATGAATAGATTTGAGTAGAACCCCAGACCTTGTTCCAGAACTGGAACAGGCACAATTACTCCAGCCAACTCTAGATCTGAAACACATTTCAGAAACGCTTGAGCCTTCACTGTATTTATTGGAACGCGAGAAAGAAAAAATCTTCTTGCAGGAGGCCTTATCTTGAAACCTATTCTGTACCCTTGAGAAACAATGTTCTGAATCCAAAGACTGTGAATCGAATTGATCCAAATTTCTTTGAAAAATCGTAATCTGCCCCCTACCAGCTGCGCTGGAATGAGGGCCGCACCTTCATGTGGACTTGGGAGCTGACTTTGGCTTTCTAAAAGGCTTGGATTTATTCCAGACTGGAGATGGTTTCCAAACTGATACCGTTCCTGTTGGGGAAGGATCAGGCTTTTGTTCCTTATTGTGACGAAAGGAACGAAAACGATTAGCAGCCCTATATTTACCTTTGGATTTTTTATCCTGTGGTAAAAAAGTTCCTTTCCCCCCAGTAACAGTTGAAATAATAGAATCCAACTGTGAACCAAACAATTTATTACCTTGGAAAGAAAGGGAAAGCAAAGTTGACTTAGAAGACATATCAGCATTCCAAGTTTTAAGCCATAAAGCTCTTCTAGCTAAAATAGCTAAAGACATATACCTGACATCAACCCTAATGATGTCAAAGATGGCATCACAAATAAAGTTATTAGCATGTTGAAGAAGATTAACAATGCTATGAGTATTATGATCTGTTACTTGTTGTGCTAAAGCCTCCAACCAGAAAGTTGAAGCTGCAGCAACATCCGCCAAAGATATAGCAGGCCTAAGAAGATTACCTGAACATAAATAAGCTTTTCTTAGAAAGGATTCAATTTTCCTATCTAAAGGATCCTTAAAGGAAGTACTATCTGCCGTAGGAATAGTAGTACGTTTAGCAAGAGTAGAGATAGCCCCATCAACCTTAGGGATTTTGTCCCAAAACTCTAATCTGTCAGATGGCACAGGATATAATTTCTTAAACCTTTTAGGAGGAGTAAATGAATTACCCAGATTATTCCATTCCCTGGAAATTACTTCAGAAATAGCATCAGGGACGGGAAAAACCTCCGGAATAACTACAGGAGGTTTAAAAACCATATTTAAACGTTTAGATTTAGTATCAAGAGGACCAGAATCCTCTATTTCTAATGCAATTAAGACTTCTTTAAGTAAAGAACGAACAAATTCCATTTTAAATAAATATGAAGATTTATCAGTGTCAATCTCTGAAACAGAATCCTCTGAACCAGACAAATCATCATCAGAAACAGAATCAGAAAGATGTTGTTCATTTAAAAATTCATCTGGAAAATGAGAAGTTTTAAAAGACCTTTTACGTTTACTGGAAGGAGGAATAACAGACATAGCCTTCCTAATAGATTTAGAAACAAAATCTCTTATATTAACAGGAACACCCTGAGTATTAGATGTTGACTGAACAGCAACAGGTAATGGAACATTACTAAAGGAAATATTATCTGCATTAGCAAGTTTATCATGACATTCATCACAAACAACAGCCGGAGGGACAGTTACCACAAGTTTACAGCAAATACACTTAACTTTGGTAGATCCAGCATCAGGCAGCGATTTTCCAGAAGTAGCTTCTGATTCAGGGTCAATCTGAGACATCTTGCAATATGTAATAGAAAAAACAACATATAAAGCAAAATTTATCAAATTCCTTAAATGACAGTTTCAGGAATGGGAAAAAATGCCAATGAACAAGCTCTAGCAACCAGAAGCAAATAAACAACTAGACTTAAATAATGTGGAGACAATAATGACGCCCATATTTTTTAGCGCCAAAAAAGATGCCCACATTATTTGGCGCCTAAATGCTTTGGCGTCAAAAATGACGCCACATCCGGTGACGCCGACATTTTTGTTGCGAAAAAACATCAAAAACATGACGCAACTTCTGGCGACAAGTATGACGCCGGAAATGACAAAGAAAATTTTTGCGCCAAAAAAGTCTGCGCCAAGAATGACACAATAAAATGAAGCATTTTCAGCCCCCGCGAGCCTAACAGCCCACAGGGAAAAAAGTTAATTTTTAAGGTAAGAATTTTTTTTTTAATTCATATGCATTATCCCAATAATGAAACTGACTGTCTGAAAAAAGGAATATTGAACATCCTGAATCAAGGCAAATAAATGTTTAAACACATATATTTAGAACTTTATATAAAAGTGCCCAACCATAGCTTAGAGTGTCACAAAAAATAAGGCTTACTTACCCCAGGACACTCATCTACATGTAGTAGAAAGCCAAACCAGTACTGAAACGAGAATCAGTAGAGGTAATGGTACATAAGAGTATATCGTCAATCTGAAAAGGGAGGTAAGAGATGAATCTCTACGACCGATAACAGAGAACCTATGAAATAGATCCCGTAGAAGGGACCATTGAATTCAAATAGGCAATACTCTCTTCACATCCCTCTGACATTCACTGCACACTGAGAGGAAAACCGGGCTCCAGCCTGCTGCGAAGCGCATATCAACGTAGAATCTAGCACAAACTTACTTCACCACCTCCACGTGAGGCAAAGTTTGTAAAACTGATTTGTGGGTGTGGTGAGGGGTGTATTTATAGGCATTTTGAGGTTTGGGAAACTTTGCCCCTCCTGGTAGGAATGTATATCCCATACGTCACTAGCTCATGGACTCTTGCTAATTACATGAAAGAAATATTATTTAAAAAAAACTAAATAAAACCTACTATTAATAACTAAATAATTCCTATTTAAAACTAAATACTTACCTGTAAAATAAACCCTAAGCTAGCTACAATATAACTAATAGTTACATTGTATCTAGCTTAGGTTTTATTTTTATTTTACAGGTAAGTTTGTATTTATTTTAACTATGTAGAATAGTTACTAAATAGTTATTAACTATTTACTAACTACCTAGCTAAAATAAATACAAATTTACCTGTAAAATAAAACCTAACCTGTCTTACAATTAAATAAATTACCTAAATTAAATGCAATTATTATTTCGTTGAGGACTTCTTGCCGCTTCGTTGAGGACTTCTCCCGGCTTCGTTGACGATGGATGTCGGGTCTTCAAAACTGTAAGTGGATCTTCGGGGGTTAGTGTTAGTTTTTTTTAAGGGTTTATTGGGTGGGTTTTAGTTTTAGATTAGGGTTTGGGCAGCAATAGAGCTAAATGCCCTTTTAAGGGCAATGCCCATCCAAATGCCCTTTTCAGGGCAATGGGGAGCTTAGGTTTTTTTATTTAGGGTTTTATTTGGGGGGTTGGTTGTGTGGGTGGTGGGTTTTACTGTTGGGGGGTTGTTTGTATTTTTTACAGATAAAAGAGCTGATTTCTTTGGGGCAATGCCCCGCAAAAGGCCCTTTTAAGGGCTATTGGTAGTTTAGTTTAGGCTAGGGTTTTTTTTATTTTGGGGAGTCTTTTTTTATTTAATAGGGCTATTAGATTAGGTGTAATTAGTTTAAATATCTTGTAATTAGTTTTTTATTTTGTGTAATTTAGAGTTTGCTTTTTTTTGGAATTTAGGTATTTGTATTTAATTTAGTTAATTGTATTTAATTTAGGTAATTTATTTAATTGTAGTGTAATGTTAACTTTTAGTGTAAGACAGGTTAGGTTTTATTTTACAGGTAAATTTGTATTTATTTTAGCTAGGTAGTTAGTAAATAGTTAATAACTATTTAGTAACTATTCTACCTAGTTAAAATAAATACAAACTTACCTGTAAAATAAAAATAAACCCTAAGCTAGATACAATGTAACTATTAGTTATATTGTAGCTAGCTTAGGGTTTATTTTACAGGTAAGTATTTAGTTTTAAATATGAATTATTTAGTTATTAATAGTAGGTTTTATTTAGATTTATTTTAATTATATTTAAGTTAGTGGGTGTTAGGGTAAGGGTTAGACTTAGGTTTAGGGGTTAATAACTTTAGTATAGTGGCGGCGACGTGGGGGCGGCAGATTAGGAGTTAATAAATGTAGGTAGGTGGCGGCGATGTTAGGGGCGGCAGATTAGGGGTTAATAATATTTAACTAGTGTTTGCGAGGTGGGAGTACGGCGGTTTAGGGGTTAATATGTTTATTATAGTGGCGGCAACGTTGGGGGCGGCAGATTATGGGTTAATAAATGTAGGTAGGTTGCGGCGACATTGGGGGCAGGAGATTAGGGGTTAATAAATATAATGTAGGTGTTGGCGATGTTGGGGGCAGCAGATTAGGGGTTAATAAGTATAATGTAGGTGTTGGCGATGTCCGGAGCGGCAGATTAGGGGTTAATAAGTATAATGCAGGTGTCGGGGGTGGCAGATTAAGGGTTAATAAGTGTAAGATTAGGGGTGTTTAGACTCGGGGTTCATGTTAGGGTGTTAGGTGTAAACATAAATTTTGTTTCCCCATAGGAATCAATGGGGCTGCTTTATTGCAGGTGTTAGGCTTTTTTTTTCAGCTGGCTTTTTGATGTCTATGGGGAAATTGTGCACGAGCACGTACAACCAGCTCACCGCTGACTTAAGCAGCGCTGGTATTGGAGTGCGGTATGGAGCTCGATTTTGCTCTACGCTCACTTCTTGCCTGTTAACGCCGGGTTTATGAAAACCTGTAATACCAGCGCTGTAGGGAAGTGAGCGGTGACAATAACGTGCAAGTTAGCACCGCACCCCTCATAACGCAAAACTTGTAATCTAGCCGAAAGTGACTTGTCATTAAAGAAAGTTAGTCAAATTGTCAGCCTGGTGAAGACAAAAAACATGTCACAAGATTGCTGAAATTATAGGTATAACACGTAGTTCTGTAAAGAATATTAAGAAAAAGGGATTGTGGGGATGGTTTCCGCGCAGGGTTTCTGGCTAACTGGCCCTCTTCAGCTCTCTTGGGTACCTTGATACCAGTATTCAGAATATGTTTAGTAAAGACTCTGACAGGCACTTTCCTATTTTAGTGTAGATATCTCAAATTCTTCTATCTTCTTAGTGTAGTAACACGATGTCGATCGCAAGCGCCCTTCCATTTTCGGTTTAAATCACAATTGAAATTGGGACTATTTTTATTTTCTCTTTCTTAAAAAAATTACTTTATGGTCTTTTTACAGAAGCTTCTGGCAGTAAAGCTTGCTCCTCCTTTACCACATTCATAGGGGCCGATTTATCAAGCTCCGTATGGATCTTGATGCCCCTTGTTTTCAGTGAGCCTTCAGGCTCGCCGGGAAACAGAAGTTATGAAGCAGCGGTCTAAAGATCTTTGCCCCATAACTTGTCCGCCTGCTCTGAGGCCGCGGACAGAAATCAACCCGATCGAATACGATCGGGTTTATTGACACTCCCTGCTAGGGGCCGCGACTCTGCAGGGGGGGCATTGCAAGAACTGCTGG
Organism: Bombina bombina; assembly: GCF_027579735.1. Taxonomy (NCBI): domain Eukaryota; kingdom Metazoa; phylum Chordata; class Amphibia; order Anura; family Bombinatoridae; genus Bombina; species Bombina bombina. The sequence goes on from NC_069503.1 coordinate 1,017,676,595, forward strand.
TGCAATGATAAATGCCGACATCGTATACTGGCATATATCGATGTGCAGCGGACATGATACGCTACATCGTATCATATGCGCTCGCACTATGTTAAATATACCCCATAAACTAAATGTTTGAGCACTAAGTTGAATGTGTATTGTTATTTTATACTTGATATCTGTAGGAAGCTGGAGAAAAGAACCGCGTGAGCGAGCCTGAAATGCTAGTTAAGTAGCAGCAGTCTTAAGACCACTGCTACTTAACCTCTCCACCATCTAAAATGTGTCGGATTTCAATTATCCCAAACAGATCCGATCTAAATGACTGACAGCTCCCTCTTGCACATGATTGGCAAGCAGGGTCGCGGCATTGCACAAGCAGTGGCTTGTCCAATGTTAAATGTGTGCAGAGTATTGCTGACTGCTTGCCACAAGGCAGAGCACACACGTTTCATGACAGCAAACTTCGTCCGCCCGCCTGATAATAAATGGAGCACATAGATTTTAAAACATGAATATTGCACTTATTACTGAGCAAATTACGCTGTTTTCAGTGCACTGCACCTTAAATTTGCTGCAATTTTCATATGCATAGGTTTTCCTTTCAGAATAATTACTGTTTTGAGTATTTTGGTGAAAAGTCGCAACGTGAGAACTCAAGTATGAAAACGTTTATAGAATTACTTACGTTCTTATAGAATCTCACCTGCTCAAGGATCTGTTTAGAATCGAATCCTAAGGCTTGGCTGATATGTTAAACAATAGCAGTACAACAGAAATATCTTTTTATTTCTTGTGTTTACTGTACCTTTAAGTTTATAGAAATGGCCAAAAATAGGCTTCTGCTCAATATGTACCATCCTCTATAGCATAAACTTTGTGGGAATCATTATTCTCTAAACGTTGCAATTTATGGATCCAAATATAGCTTTAATTCACCTTCACTAAACAAATACAATTTAGAATTCTGTATCAAGTGAAAATTAATTAGAAGGCAAAGTTTTATTTTTTATGGTGACTAAATGATGCTTATTGATTTAAGAGGAAGGGTCTGCTCTGAAGAGCTAACAATCTAGAATGATATACATGTGAAAAAGTAAAACAAAACAGTAAAATAACAACATATTTTGTATTTTTCAAAGCAAAATTATGATATTACTCCCAACATCATTCATGGAAGGTAGAGGTTGTGAAGAAAACATATAGCACATCTATTGTACATTAAATGGCAGGTGTGAAGAATACTGAATGAACAGTTAAACACAAGTTACAAAAAAAAGTGATAAACCCTTTGAAGGAATGCTCAGAGGGGAAATGGGATATTTTCAGAATTTGTGAGCTCAAATATAACAGATTACAAAACGCTGTGCAATAGCACTGACTTTTTATTTTCATTTTTTATCGTTTACAATTTCTGATCGGTTCTTTTGAACATATGCCTGCTCTGCATTTATATCATAGTATATACGGTATGTCTTTTTTACCATGGCTCATTTGATACCTAGGTATTCAACATACATTTTCTGCTACTTTCTATTTAAATTACAGTATCTTGCCAAATTATTAGACCCATTGGTCAGAAATGTAATTTTGATATTAATTTCACATTATTTTTAATAGTGTTGAATGATTTTTTTAGTTTTGTAACCCTTTCTTATTCCATGTTATTATTGGCAATATCTGCAATACATATATATGCACGGGCCCTCACAGGATATGCGTGTATGCCGCAGAAAAACATAACTTTTACTAGAAGATTTTTTGCTACTGGAAGTATATTGCAAAAGTGTTTCTATTTCACATTGAAATGTACCTATACATTGAATTTCTAAATTCTAATGAATTTGATTGGCTTAGAAAAGGAAACTTAAAATCAGCAGTTTTTATTCTGTGTTTTGCTTGAAAAGAGAGTTCTCACTGAGGCCCTGATATTTAAAATCTCTCTGCTCAGGTGAGATTTTTTTAAATGATCCTCCAGCACTGCGAAGATCCCTAGTGAAATATTGTTTTACTTCTCCAAGGGCGTTCTCTGCATTTCTGTATGTGAAGGAGATTTCAAAGGAAAACAAGAAGCGCTAAACTAATACCCCTGTGTGCTATTTAAGAGAATAGTCTCACAATTACTCTAAAAATATGTATAGGAAAGGTATGATAAACAGCTAGTGATATACATTGACAGTTCTAAGACAATAAGTTAAAAGTATTGTAACAATCTACAATTAATTGTAATATATCAAATGTATTTTAATTATAAAAAACATACAATAATTTTGCATTAAAACAATTGGTCTAATGCTATATGCACATAAAAAAACCATATACAAAATAGGGGAGGACGTCTCCTCAGAACTGTGGTTAGAGCTCTGTATTTCTACCACTTTCCACACTTCTGTATCTGATTATTCAAAACCACCTTTAGACAATTGATGCGTTTAATAAATATAATCCATCAATGATTAATAATAATAATCACACAAAATCTTTATGGCTTTATTGAGAATTATATTGTAATATGTGTCCCTCCACACCCAGAACCTGGATATCTATATTAACAGCTTTCAAGCTAAAATTTGCCTTTCTAAAATTCTTTTAGGGACCTTGCAGTATCGACAAGACTTGTTAGATATTGTTGTCAGAGACAAGCATTTTAGATCAATAAACCCTTACAAACCTTAAAGAAGTACAATTGTTTAAAAAAAAATTGGCCTATGATAAACATCTACAGTATAATGTGCACATTTGTATACGATTTTAATATCCAGTATTTGCAGACCCCTGTAACAAGTTCACAAGAGGTATATGGGTATTGGGCCGCAAATAAATAAAAAATCACCTAGTGTGTTATTATGACCTTGAGCCATGCTGAATTATAATAACCTTTAGAAATAAAAATAGTTCTAATAGTATATCTGTAGAAGAGCAATTTACCTACATAGCGTCTCCATGATTTTTTGGTAACAATTGGCCATGTACCCAAGATATTCCTGTTGATAAATAAATATGTGACGGGTAAAACCAGCTATATATTTTGTTTTGGTTATTTTGAACTCCATTCATACAATGATCCATAATTTTGATATCTCTTGAGAGTTCTGCTCATTCTGCCGCATGGAAGATTTATATTGTTTGAATAATGCCCTTGTATAAAATGAAACAGAATGATAAATGATCTTCTTGTGATTTTTCAATGCTTGAGGGTGTCCACTGATATAGCTATGAGCACCAATGCATTTTAAAAAGGGAATCTATATCAGTAAATGACAAGTTGTGTATTTGCTTTGCTTCTGGATAAATAATTTCCGGCCTGCAACTTGGTTTAGAAACAATTATTATATACAACTTAGTATATTTCAGTTATAAAATAAAATATTAATGCTTTGAAAGTGTTTGTGGATTTGCATAGCATACAGTAAAAAGCCCAACATGCTCCTGTATTCTCTTTGCCATATTTATTAACACTCAGCCAAGTCGAAGAGACTAAATACAATGTTTGGCTATTGTTTCCGTATGGGCATATTTTCTTTTCTTCCTTCTGTTCTACAATGTATTGTGTGATTGTCATAAACATGATCCATTTAATGAGAAGGCTGTACTCTCTCTTGGCAAGGGGATGCTACAACACACTGACCCATTCATAGCGCATCATATGTCAATATTGCTGTGCCCAATACTCATCGAATGACGTGTATTTTACATAATATAATGTTAGTATAAGGAGGGTCATTTATCAAGATCTGTGCAAATTAATAAAACAACATCTTGCTAAACTCAGAGAAGTAAATATGTTTGTGAATAACGAGTATCAATATTGAATTTGTTGCAGTAAAAATTTTAAATATATTAATAATATCTAAAGATTACTCACCCTAAATTACTATGCTTTATACTGTTGCAGAATGCATAAAGGGACACTGAAGACATTGTTTTCTGTGTTGCATCTGAAAGAGTACATTTTAAAATGTGTAATATATATAAAATATGTTCCTATAATGAGAAAAGAAAAAAATAATCTTGTTTAAGCTATTAAAAGGACAGTCTAGTCCAAATTAAACTTTCATAATTCAGTTAGGGCATGTAATTTTAAACAACTTTCCAATTTACTTTTATCATCAAATTTCCTTTGTTCAATTGGTATTCTTAGTTGAAAGCTAAGCTTAGGTAGGCTCATATGCTAATTTCTAAGCCCTTAAAGGCCACCTCTTATCTGAATGCATTTGAAAGTAACATTGTTCTCACACCGTGGTGTTACTTATTAGAGAGCACTGATTAGCTAAAGTGCAAGTCAGTCAAAATAATTTAAATAAGGGGGCAGTCTGCAGAGGCTTAGATACAAGGTAATCACAGAGGTAAAAAGTGTATTAATATAACCGTGTTTGTTATGCGAAACAAGGGAATGGGTAATAAATGGATTCTCTATCTTTTTAAACAATAACAATTCTGGAGTAGACTGTCCCTTTAAGGTGTGTTCTGCTTCAGCCAATGAGCTTTAAGTTGGACATGCAGTTCCTGATAGGCTATGTTAAAGCTGTTTATTTTAATTTTAAACCTTTCTCATGCAATAATATTTTAATATGTTTTAATGGTGCTCTTTCATATGAGTTTATTGTCCCTTAAACATACTAATTTATTGGCGTTAAAATGTTATTTTTCTAAATTTTCAGCTAGTTTTCCAGAGTTGAAAAATCATTGTTCACTTGACAAATGACCTTCATGATTGTTGCATGCCTGTCACAAATCTATATATCTTTTTTCAATCGTCTAAAACATATACTTATATAATGGCAAATTAGATTACAGATATGTAAAAAGAGGAAGTATAAATTATATAACTTTGTTTGGTTCACATGACAGCAGTTGATTTTAAGATACAACATTTTCTAAATCATTATCACATACTAGGTAAATAGGTAAATATGAATATCTGAAGAACAAATTTCTAATTATTGCAATGGCTTGTAAAAGTTAGTGTTTTGTTACAATGACCTATTAGTATTAAAATGGTTAAAAAAAGTCATATTAGAATGATAAAGTTTTTTTCAAAACCGATTTTTCTTTTGTTTTCCGCTGATATACCTATTATTTTGCTAATTATCAGGTGCTATGGATGTAGAAGAAAGAACGTGTCAGATAAGAATGAAGACAAATAAATACAAGCAAGTTGGTGGATCAGATTCTAGGCTAGAAAAAGACTATCATTCAAAGGTATGGAATATTAAAACCCATGTCTTGTTCAGAAATCCTCTTAATTACAAAATGTAAATATGTTTATAATTGATTTAGAGATGGAAATGCACGTGTGTGTATTTAATTACTGTAATGTGAGGGCTATATTCATGCAAAATAAAGACTCAGACATGAATGATAACCTCTTGTAAGTGTAAAAACATATAGAAATGAATGTGCTAAACATTTTTTTTTGTTTTTTTTTTTAAAGGACATGGAAATCAAATTTTAATGATTCCATTAGTGCTAATATAAAAAAATGCTATGTACTCCTTTCATCAAATTGATTTCTCTTGGTATGTTTTTTTGAGGGGTCTGATTCTAAAAAACTTGCTGGCCTAGTCTGGTTTTCCAGTCCGACACTCGCAGGGGCAGCGCTCTTGGAATTCTATAATTCCATGGACATGGAAATCAAATTTTAATGATTCCATTAGTGCTAATATAAAAAAATGCTATGTACTCCTTTCATCAAATTGATTTCTCTTGGTTTGTTTTTTTGAGGGGTCTGATTCTAAAAAACTTGCTGGCCTAGTCTGGTTTTCCAGTCCGACACTCGTAGGGGCAGCGTTCATGGAATTCTATAAAAAAAAAGGTGTTGTCCTTGAGATTGGCGAGATGTCTCCCATAAAAATAATGAGAGCTTTCTGCTATGTAAAAGCTCACAATGCAGAATGAAGTACACGGGAGAACCCTGCGTATGTTTAAATTTGAATATTACGCCTAATACAAATCAAATTAAAGTGTTTTTGGTGCATTTGTACCCTTAGTATTTTGATAAAATGTCACCACAGTTTAATTTGCGAGAAAATACTGTGAGATCTGTAGTGCAAAATTTTTTAAAGAATTACGCTGGGATTTGAGAGACAAATTCTTATATGCCCATGGAACGCCACTGTTCAGCCCATTTTGCGATAAATCAACAATTACGCTTTGTATTTTGTACTTCTAAGTTTGAATTTTTATGTGTTTTTTGCACATCCAGTGTACTTAAATTACAATTCATACTGTGCATATTTAATACGATTAATTCCTGTGTAATATAAATACAAATTTTCAGTTTTTTAAAAAAAAAAAAGATTTTTGGTGAACAATTCTGTTACGATTTTTAATGCACCTTAACAATACAATTTTTTCCTGATGCACCTTAACAATACAATTTTTTCCTGAGTATTATTGTGTGAATGCTTCAATTATTCAATTTGTATGTTATTTAAAGTTACAATTTTGATTGTGCGCTTTTGTAATGTATGCCTTCCATACAAAAATGCAGTATGCACCCCTTAGCAAGACATCCTGTTTTCAGGGTAAAAACTGTCTTTATAGAATTCCACCAGTGAAATAGAATTACTGGCGAGCATTCTTTTTTTTTTTAAACAAATTTTTATTGAGGTTATGAGAAAAATTACATAAAGTATTCATCCAATTACAATGAGAAGAAAACATTGAGACATATATTATTTACCCGTATACATAGCAAAGAAGTAGTGATATAACAAGTCTGGGCATAAATTCTGTGTGTCTCTGGAAGAACATAAATACAGTACAAATGAATTATACAGCTATGTCTAAGGTTCATACTTCCAGCATTGTGGATAAAAAGATTTACAATAAGTATCTAGTGAATATAAGTAGTATTGCAAGACATGCTTAACTAGGATGTCAATAAAGAATAGTGGAACCTCATTTTTATATTATATATATGGAAAATATGATTTCCACATTGCCATAATGAACATTTATAAAGTTATTCATTCTAGTGAAATTGGGACAGATGTGGATTAGTTTTTGTTTGGTCGCTTTTGGACCAAATTAGCGGGGAAGGGGGAAAGGAAGTTCAGCGGGCAAGAGCCGCTCAAAGTGGAATGGGGGAGGGAATGGGGGGCGGAGCCATGTAGGATACCAGAATAGTAAAGCGGGGGGAGTTAGTAAAGGTCACGTTATGTAGTTACAAAGGTAGACTTCAAAGGTAGGACCTGCTGTTTATATGCCTAATAGGGCGGAACCTAGCTTGGTCACTGGCGAGCATTCTTAAAGAATCTCATCAGGCCAGAAAGCTTTATAGAATTGAGCCCTTAGTTCTTTACCATAAGAGCATACTGAGGTAGTCCCTAGAGCAGTGATGGTGAACCTTGGCACTTAAAATGTTTGAGAACTACATTTCCCATGATGCTCGATTGGACTGGAGAGGTCCTAAACATCATGGGAATTGTAGTTCTGAAACATCTGAAGCGCAAATGTTCAACATCACTCTAGAGCGTGCACATGTCTTAAAGTGATAGTAAATAATAAAATGTGTAAATGGAGCAAAGCAATCTATGCATTGCATAGATATAGAAGCTATATTGTTTTTAAAATAAAAGTTGTGCAACTGTGGATTAAATTAATTATTAAATTTGTACCAGCTATACTTCTAACCTTGGCCCTCTTGCTAAATCTTGCTGCATTTATGTGACATAAAGAGAGGTCCCAGCTGCTCTGTACCAGGGATTGAATGTGCGCACTCAGCCTTGGGCTGAACAGGTAGACATACTGCACATGCGAAATTGATCTGCTGTGTCAATCAGTAAAGCTCAGCTTTGTATACGGGAGCGTTCTTCAATTCTTTTTAATACAACATGTGACATAGCTTCTTATTGGCTGTACCAACTGCTACTTCCCAAAAGAAAAGAAAGCTTTTGAAGGGGGAAGGCAATAAGCAGTAAAAAAAATAATAAAAAAATGCATTCAAATAAAAATTCTTTCACATCAATTTAAGAAAAAAGAATCCCATATAAATTACCTGACAGATTTAAATTATTTGTTTCCAACTGTTAAACTCTACTATCAGTTTAATCTCTATATTAAAGCAGTGATTTTAATAGTGTCATTCATATGTTGCTCAAGTCATGTACATTATCCTGAGCATATCTCAGTATCCTCTCATGAAAAGCAGCTAAGATTCAACAAGGGTACGATAGAGAGAGGGTTAAATTTGAGAAAATAAATAATCTAGAACATTTTTGAAAATTTTATTCTTTAGCTGGATCTATAAAGTTTAATTTTGACTCCCACGATCCTTTAAATTATTCTTATTGCGCAATAGCTCTTTTTACTTTTATTTTTATCATTTTCATTTTGTAATAGAGCTAATGTTGTGCTGTATATACTCATAAGCTTCACAGTCGTTTGTTGGTTTGATATGCTAATGAGAGAATCAAATCTTGACAAAGATCTGCAACTAAATGTTCTTCAAAAAATAAATAGATGTATACGGGGCATTTATCAAATCTTCTCTGCTGCAAAATTGGTCAAACTTGTTGTCAACAATAATGCTTAAGTCATAAATCAAGGAGATACTATTGGTTTTCATGTAAATATTTTCTTAAATACATCCATTTTTCATTCTTTAAAGAAACATTTAAAGCATTTTTCTTTGCAAATGTCCCTGTGATTAATAAATAAATGACACAATACTTTTTGTTCTCACATGTTTGGGACTATGTCACAGTCTTAAAATAGAGCTGTGGTGGTTGTCTTTATCAGCCATTGAAATGCTCTCTTTATATTCATTTATGGAAAAACATGCACTTACTTTTAGTTTCACAAAGTAATCAACTTTAGATGACCAAATGTTTGTTGATAAATATCTTTAACGTTGTTTAAGTAGTGTTGTTTCACAGGTATTTGTGTTTAAAGCCCCTTCTTTCATATTTGGAAGCCTTCTGATGGATGCCCTTTTATGTATCATAATATGGAGTCAATTACAATCCATCTGTGATTTGACCTTGAAATGAATTTGTGATTTCTGTCAGAATTGGTGATCGAGTTTCTTGATAAAAAATAGATTTGAACGTTAAAAAAACACAGCCGGTAACACCTTTTCCACAGAAAATGTCCCAAAAAGGCCTTTTTCTGTTTTAATTACCTATTTTCAAGATAGAAACTGGGAGGTCACCTGAAACTGACTGATAAAATAGCCCTTTCCTACCTCTTAAGATTACAGTAAAGGGCTTTTGAATGAACCCCTTTGTTTATTGTTTAAGGGAAATACTCATTTACAAGTGTGAGGTTAACCTATTGTAATCCAAATCAATCCTCACCATCTAAATGCCAGTTGTGTCTTGGCAAGATGGGCATACTGGACATGACTGCTCAGTTGTTATATTGTCACTTTCAATCTTTTACAAGTATTGCTTGTAACAATTTTTTTGTTTTATTGTTTTTAAATGCTCTGTTTCCGGTGTGATGGGTTCTATAAACAAGATGGAGATTATGGGTTTCTAGTAAAAAGGACTTATGATGTCTTCTTATACTGGATTTGAAAAGTACTGAAACTGTAAAACATGAACCTGCTCCCTCACAAAATGCTATCTGCATAGAAGATGTTCAAATGAGATCCAAACATGAAAGTGCATTTTACAGTGCTTGCGTCTACATTATTGAACTCACATTCATGAAGACATGTTCCCGTGTAAGAGTTAAAAAATGTAGGTGCAAGCACTCTAAAATGTCGTTACCTTGAACGTGAAGGCTCGCCCCCTATAAAAAAAAATGGTAACAAAGTGCCTTGAAGTATTGAATTTGAAATCTCAAAACTAGTCTTCAAAAAGTGTTAAAATGGATTCTTATCGCAGAGAACTTTTTAGTCCCATAGTAAAAATAGGGCTTTTAGTGAGGATCTGATAACATGATCTCAGGTGTGGGAATAAGACAAAAAGGCATTATTGTGATCACGTTAAATCATAAAGTGGCCTTAAGGGGCCAGAAAAATAGCCATAAAGGCCTCATGGGTAGATTGTGATCGACCCAAAAATGTATGTTCAATTTGGTTTATTTATCAAAGTACATTTAAAGTTTTATTTCTTGATTATTCAGTCCCACCGAAAACCAAAATGTCTACTCATTTTGTGGGTCAGGCAAAGTATAACTACATTTTAAATGTAGTCCAGTGCATTGAATTATAAAAGTGAATCAAAGAACTAATCTCATAAGAAAATACCAGCTTTTTATTGTTCTGTTTTTTACACAATTTTTTAAAACCAAACGGCTAGATTACGAGTTTTGCGTTATGAGTAAAAAAGCAGCGTTAAGGCTCATAACGCTGCTTTTTTACTACCGCTGCTATTATTAGTGTTGTAGGTACAGCTGTCCCGCACACTTTTTTTGCCTTACCGCAAATCAACTTACGCAATTTGCGTATAGTCTTTTTTCAATGGGACTTCCATTGCGCCGGTATTACAAGCTTTTTTTTTTAGGCCAAAAAGTGAGCGGTACAGCCTATCCCGCAAGATTCGTAACGCATTCAGTAGTTATGAGTTTTACACTACAAAGCCGTAGCATAAAACTCATAACTAAAGTGCTAAAAAGTACACTAACACCCATAAACTACCTATTAACCCCTAAACCGAGGCCCTCCCGCATTGCAAACACTAAAATAAAATTATTAACCCCTAATCTACCGCTCCGTACATCGCTGCCAGTAGAATAAACATATTAACCCCTAAACCGCCGCACTCCCGCCTCGCAAACACTAGTTAAATATTATTAACCCCTAATCTGCTGTCCCTAACATTGCCACCACCTACCTACATTTATTAACCCCTAATCTGCCGCCGCCACTATATTATATTTATTATTTATTAACCCCTAAACCCTAGCACCCCCTAACTTAAATATAATTAAATCTAATTAAAACCTACAATTAATAACTAAATAATTCCTATTTAAAACTAAATACTTACCTGTAAAATAAACCCTAAGCTAGCTAATAGTTACATTGTATCTAGCTTAGGGTTTATTTTTATTTTACAGGCAAGTTTGTATTTATTTTAACTAGGTAGAATAGTTACTAAATAGTTATTAACTATTTACTAACTACCTAGCAAAATTAAATACAAATTTACTTGTAAAATAAAAGAATTCTATCAGCCAACTTCAATCCTATTGGCTGATCCAATCAGCCAATAGGATTGAGTACGCATTCTATTGGCTGTTCCAATCAGCCAATAGAATGCAAGCTTAATCCTATTGGCTGAATAGGATTGAAGTTCAATCCTATTGGCTGAATAGGATAGAAGTTCAATCCTATTGGCTGATTGCATCAGCCAATAGTATTTTTTCAACCTTTATTCCGATTGGCTGATAGAATTCTAAGGGACGCCATCTTGGATGACGTCATTTAAAGGAACCTTCATTCGGGAAGAAGACTTCGTTGGAAGAGGATGCTCCGCGCCGGATGTCTTGAAGGTGGACCCGCTCCGCGCTGGATGGATGAAGATAGAAGATGCCGTCTGGATGAAGACTTCTGCCCGTCTGGAGGACCACTTCTCCCGGCTTGGATGAAGACTTCTCCCGGCTTCATTGAGGACTTCTACCGGCTTCGTTGAGGATGGATGTCGGATCTTCAAAACTGTAAGTGGATCTTCAGGGGGTTAGTGTTAGTTTTTTTAAGGGTTTATTGGGTGGGTTTTATTTTTAGGTTAGGGCTTTGGGCTGCAATAGAGCTAAATGCCCTTTTTTTAAAAATAAAAAAACTTTTAGCAAATGTAGACAACAATTTAAACATAAACAGTCTCTTTGTAAAGCTTAAATAAGTAACATAAGTATGTCCTGAGGGCAGAGATTTTAAATATATCATACATATGACCAAACCTTGCATTAAATCCGACTAAATATATTAGTAAGTTAAGCATATCTGCTAAATGTACACAGCCTAACAAAAACATAATGAACTTCGTTATTGTTGCTTAATCAGGGAATTATCTTGTGTCTGCTGAGTGACTATTTAATTACCCATGTGTGACAAGGTAAAGAGGATTACTGGGTCAATACAGCTTTTTCGATGAAGTCAGCTACAGTCCTGTCCCTTAACCAGTTTGTTGATAACAGTACAAGTAAGAGATTACAATCTACCTACTCTGTTAGTGTTGTAGCTCCTCCACGCTGCTCCGGCCGTGAGCCACTAGGAGGGGGGGATTGTATTTTAGTATATGCTATTATTACAATCTACCTACTCTGTTAGTGTTGTAGCTCCTCCACGCTGCTCCGGCCGTGAGCCACTAGGAGGTGGGGATTGTATTTTAGTATATGCTATTATGCAATTGATCTGAGTAATGTATAAGACCCTGGAAAATAAGGTTACACAACAAATACAAGTATACAAAAAAACCAAAATGCTGATTCTCACAATTAAATCCATATAAGATTTTGACTGCAACACTTTGCAACCCTTTTTTTCCCCTCTTTAATGCAACAGCAACGGTAACGCTTTGGTGGCCCTAGATAGGTAGGGAATAGTGAGTACTTTTCCATATAGAACTAAATAAACATGCAAACAAGTTTATATAGGTAGGTAGGGAATAGTGAGTACTTCTCCATATAGAACTAAATAAACATGCAAACAAGTTTATATATGGATTATGGGCTTACTATTAAATAACATCTCTATAAACTTAGTAATTAGGTTGTTAAGGTTTATTAGCTAGTATCTATAGGGCAACATGATATTGTGGACAAGCTATCCTCTTTTTGGATTCAATAACCCGAGCATATCCTTAGGTTTTATAGGGAAATGGTGATTGATTCTCTTCAGCTGACTATAATGTCGTAAGACCAAATCGCCAACTATTACTGCTGTAAGACATGAATCCCCCTCAGGGTCATGTGGTATATCTGGGGTTTCCTCCTGCATTATACAGTCCGAGGCGCTTCCAGACCACTATTGTGAAGTAAGGGCCATGCTGTCTCCGTGGTTATGGCCTCCCGGAGGCCCCCCTCAAGCCCCCAGGGAGTTTGATCCAGATCTAAAGACCGGCCCGTCTGCACAGGCAGTCCCGCTGTTCCAGCGTGGCCTTTCTTCATTAGAACATTAGGTAGGTTCCCCCTCTCACCAGTCTAGGTAAGCATGGTAGCGAGATCCATGTCTGCCAGCTGGTGAAGGACTGGCATCTCTGTAAAATCCATTGCTGATTGCAGGGTAGTGTGTTCCAAATTTAAAGGATCTGTTGTTAGGAGGTATAATGATGTTTTAGTATCGCTTTCCCAACTGCTTTTATTTGTCTGCTGTAACTGCAGAGCTTTTGTTGCCGACATGCTACGTGGCTGGAAAAAGATATCTGTTGCTGATATCTCAGGCTGGGCGATGTTCACAACTATCTGCACAACTGGAACAGGCTGATGAATCGTAAGTTGTTGGGTTATTTTTCCTTCTGATTTGACATTGTCAAATTTTTCCATAAGGAGTTGTAAATCACGTTCTGAGATCGCATTTTCTACAAGATTTTGTAGCATCATTTCAAGTTTGGCGAATTTTGAGTCCATCTTTTTTAAGAAGTCGGTTACCCATGTGGCATTCGCTGAGTGCGGCATTATCTCCAGATGTATGGATCTGCTGTGCAGACAAACGTTCCAACCCTGGTAGGTAATAAATGCTGTGCGAGGTCTGGTCTATTGTGTCAGGTACTATGTGTTATCAGTTCTGGTGAGGTACCCCGAGTAACCAGTGGGGTGACGCTTCCTGCGAGATTACTGCCACTGCAGGCCTCAATTGTCCTGTTCTGACTCTGGGGTCAACAATACAGCAGCTTATTGGAAGCAAGGTACTAGGTAAGTAAAAATTTGATCGTTTTGGCTGAAAACTGCTGTAAATTTAGAGCAATAAGCAGCAGATTATTAACTCCTCTCCCGGAGCTCCAGAGAAGTGCGACCACTCAGAGCCGCTGTTAGGACACGCCCCTAAATGCCCTTTTAAGGGCAATGCCCATCCAAATGCCCTTTTCAGGGCAATGGGGAGCTTAGGCTTTTTTAGTTAGGGTTTTATTTGGGGGGTTGGTTATGTGGGTGGTGGGTTTTACTGTTGGGGGGGTTGTTTGTATTTGTTTTCAGGTAAAAGAGCTGATTTCTTTGGGGCAATGCCCCGCAAAAGGCCCTTTTAAGGGCTATTGGTAGTTTAGTTTAGGCTAGGGTTTTTTTATTTTGGGGGGGGCTTTTTTAATTTGATAGGGTGATTAGGTGTAATTAGTTTAAATATCTTGTAATTTGTTTTTTATTTTGTGTAATTTAATGTGTTTTTTTTGTAATTTAGGTAATTATATTTAATGTATTTAATTGTATTTAATTTAGGTAATTTATTTAATTGTAGTGTAGTGTTAGGTGTTAGTGTAACTTAGGTTAGGTTTTTTTTTACAGGTAAATTTGTATTTATTTTAGCTAGGTAGTTAGTGCATAGTTAATAACTATTTACCTAGTTAAAATAAATACAAACTTGCCTGTAAAATAAAAATAAACCCTAAGCTAGCTACAGTGTAACTATTAGTAATATTGTAGCTAGCTTAGGGTTTATTTTACAGGTAAGTATTTAGTTTTAAATAGGAATAATTTAGTTATTAATTGTAGGTTTTAATTAGATTTATTTTAATTATATTTAAGTTAGTGGGTGTTAGGGTTAGACTTAGGTTTAGGGGTTAATTAATATAATATAGTGGCGGTGACGTTTGGGCGGCAGATTAGGGGTTAATAATTGTAGGTAAGTGGCGGCGATGTTAGGGGCGGCAGATTAGGGGTTAATAATATTTAACTAACGTTTGCGATGCGGGAGTGCGGCGATTTAGGCGTTAATATGTTTATTATAGTGGCGGTGACGTTGGGGGCGGCAGATTAGGGGTTAATAAATGTAGGTAGGTTGCAGCGACATTGGGGGAGGGAGATTAGGGGTTAATAAATATAATGTAGGTGTCTGCGATGTTGGTGGCGGCAGATTAGGGGTTAAGAAGTATAATGTAGGTGTCGGCAATGTCCGGAGCGGCAGATTAGGGGTTAATAAGTATAATGTAGGTGTCGGTTAGGGGTGTTTAGGAATCAATGGGGCTGCGTTACGGAGCTTTATGCTGCTTTTTTGCAGGTGTTAGGCTTTTTTTCAGCCAGGTCTCCTCCTCATTGATGTCTATGGGGAAATCGTGCACGAGCACGTACAACCAGCTTACCGCTGATTTAAGCAGCGCTGGTATTGGAGTGCGGTATGGAGCACAATTTTGCACTACGCTCACTTCTTGTCTTTTAACGCCGGGTTTAGAAAAACCTGTAATACCAGCGCTGTAGGAAAGTGAGCGGTGACAATAACGTTCAAAGTACCGCACCCCTCATAACGCAAAACTCGTAATCTAGCCGAAATATGTCAGTATATGTATAATAAAGATGTCCTGTGGAGACATTTGCAGCAAAACAGATTTAGGTACTGCACAGAGAATCTCGGAAAGGCAGTGAAATGGCAGAATAGTCAGGCAAGTCAATGATCAAATACTATAAGGCAAAAACAGTCAATAAACACAGTGCTGGCCATGCACAGGTTGGAAAATAAATTCACAAGTCAGAAAGCAAACATGGATCCAGCAAATCAGCAGACAGATAAGGAACAATCAATGTCACAAATTCAGGAAGTCAGATAAAGAAGCATTTTATTGTAGCCATCAATCTGAAGCTACAGACAGGCACTAGAGGAAAGGACGGACCTATTCTTCATACTTAGGTGTGTAATAAATGTTTCCTCCTAAAAGTGAAAGTGTACCAGCTACCCGGATGATATAAGAGCTTCAACACTAACATGCCTTAATTATATTGATGACACCATACCATGGTTATATAGAGGATGCCATACCATGATTATTTAGAGGATCCCATGACATAATTATATAGAGGATACCATGTCTATGATTTTATAGATGATACCATGCCATGGTTATATAGAGAATGCCATGCCATGATTATATAGATGATTCCTTGCCATGATTATATAGATGATGCGATTACATAATTATATAGATCATGCCATGATTATATAGATGATTCCATGCTATAATATGCCGTGCCATGATTATATAGATGATGCCATTCCATGATTATATTAATGATGCCATGCCATGGTTATATAGAGGATGCCATGATTATTTAGAGGATGCCATGCCATGATTATATAGAGGATGTCATGCCATGATTATATAGAAGATGTCATGCCATGATTATACAGAGGATGCCATGCCATGATTATACAGAGGATGTCATGCCATGATTATACAGAGGATGTCATGCCATGATTATATAGAGGATGTTATGCCATGATTATACAGAGGATGTCATGCCATGATTATACAGAGGATGTCATGCCATGATTATATAAAGGATGCCATTCCATGATTATATTGAGGATGCCATGCCATGATTATATAGAGGATGCTTTGCCATGTTTATATAAAAGATTTCATGCCATGATTATATAGAGGATGTCATGCCATGATTATATAGAGGATGCCATGATTATATTGAGGATGCCATGCCATGATTATATAGAGGATGTCATGCCATGATTATACAGAGGATGTCATGCCATAATTATACAGAGGATGTCATGCCATGATCATACAGAGGGTGTCATGCCATGATTATATAGAGGATGTCTTGCCATGATTATACAGAGGATGTCATGCCATGATTATACAGAGGGTGTCATGCCATGATTATACAGAGGATGTCATGCCATGATTATACAGAGGATGTCATGCCATGATTATACAGAGGGTGTCATGCCATGATTATACAGAGGGTTTCATGCCATGATTATACAGAGGATGTCATGACATGATTATATAGAGGGTTTCATGCTATGATTATACAGAGGGTGTCATGCCATGATTATATAGAGGATGCCATGATTATACAGAGGATGTCATGCCATGATTATACAGAGGGTGTTATGCCATGATTATACAGAGGATGTCATGCCATAATTATACAGAGGAAGTCATGCCATGATTATATAGAGGGTGTTATGCCATGATTATACATAGGATGTCATGCCATGATTATACAGAGGGTGTTATGCCATGATTATACAGAGGATGTCATGCCATGATTATACAGAGGGTGTTATGCCATGATTATACAGAAGGTGTCATGCCATGATTATTTAGAGGATGCCATGATTATACAGAGGATGTCATGCCATGATTATACAGAGGGTGTTATACCATGATTATACAGAGGGTGTCATGCCATGATTATATAGAGGGTGTCATGCCATGATTATATAGAGGATGTCATGCCATGATTATACAGAGGGTTTCATGCCATGATTATGCAGAGGGTGTCATGCCATGATTATATAGAGAGTGTCATGCCATGATTATATAGAGAGTGTCATGCCATGATTATATAGAGAGTGTCATGCCATGATTATACAGAGGGTTTTATGCCATGATTATACAGAGGGTTTTATGCCATGATTATACAGAGGGTTTTATGCCATGATTATACAGAGGGTTTCATGCCATGATTATATAGAGGGTGTCATGCCATGATTATATAGAGGGTGTCATGCTATGATTATACAGAGGGTTTCATGCCATGATTATACAGAGGGTTTCATGCCATGATTATACAGAGGGTTTCATGCCATGATTATACAGAGGGTGTCATGCCATGATTATATAGAGGGTGTCATGCCATGATTATACAGAGGATTTCATGCCATGATTATACAGAGGGTTTCATGCCATGATTATACAGAGGGTGTCATGCCATGATTATACAGAGGGTGTCATGCCATGATTATATAGAGGGTGTCATGCCATGATTATATAGAGGGTGTCATGCCATGATTATATAGAGGGTGTCATGCCATGATTATACAGAGGGTGTCATGCCATGATTATACAGAGGGTGTCATGCCATGATTATACAGAGGGTGTCATGCCATGATTATACAGAGGGTGTCATGCCATGATTATACAGAGGGTGTCATGCCATGATTATACAGAGGGTGTCATGCCATGATTATATAGAAGATGCCATGCCATAATAATATAGAGGATGCCATGAATATATAGATGATGGTTGCGTAAATCCCAGAAAATATAGTATTTTTGTACCTGCATTTCTGGAATAACACAGCTTACATACATAAAAGTAATTTGAAAATATACAATTGACCTTATTCTAGCTATATTCCTATAATAAAGTTAAAATGTGAAGAATACTCAAGTCGTGTAAGATTTATTGAAATGTTCCTACCCACTCACCTAGTAATTAGACAACTGTGTAACATAATTATCTGTACAGGTTGTTCCTTTGCAGTTAGTCTGAAGCTTATTTATATGCCAGCAAAACTTCCTTGCATATAATTTTTTTTTTGTACATTGTTAAATTGACATATAAAGAATCAGGATCAATATTGAGAATGTATTCCTATTTATATAAATATTTATATTACTGTGCTTTTTTCTGAGACTTAAGAACAGAGATACCTAAAAAACAAAACAGTTTTTAAATATTAATTACATTATTACACTATAAATGTGTGTGTGTTTTCTTAATTATTAGTAGTCTAGGAAGTAGAATAACTGTAGAGGGGAAAGGCAATATGTAATTAGGTTGTGGGGTTAACAGAATAGGCTGGCTTTCTTGGAGGATTTGAAGCTTTTAAAAATGTGTGAGAAAAGTGCGCAGGGTCAGAAGCTTTATTCATTTCATGATTGATATTTCGTGTATTTACAGTATCGGCCAGGACGAGATCCACAGAGGGGCTCAGACAATGTTTCCAACAAGTCATCAGACAGCGATGTGAGTGATGTGTCTGCAGTGTCAAGGACAAGCAGCGCATCTCGCTTTAGCAGCACAAGTTACATGTCTGTGCAGTCAGAAAGGCCGCGAGGGAACATGAAAATGAAGTGAGTAGCTGCATTTACTGAAATCCTACTTTTCTAGAAAGCCATATAATAAAGGGTCCTAGCACATTTTCTCTCTATTTCATTTCCCATTCAATTATATGAAAATTATTAGACTGTCATTTTTGGATCTTTAAAGTCAGGTCAAAACTTGACAAAACTTCAAAACTCATATTTTTGTGAACTTACTATTTGAACTGTTCTCCAGTCTTCGATCTAGCTATGAAAAAGTGCCGTACGGCTAGAGCACCAATTGGAAAACAGTTCAAAACATTAGCTCACAAAAAATATGAGTTTTAAAGTGGGCGGCAGGAGCGCAGTGTATTATGATGGCACAGCTGAATAAAAAACTTACAGTGAGTGCATCTTCATTAGAAGTGATCAATTAAAGTCCCTCTAAAATATCGCTTAGATTCCAGACCTAATTTTAAGATTAAGTCCCTATAAAATATCACTTAGATTTTAGACCTGATTTTTAAACATGTAAAGATTAACATCACTTTAATTTTATCTTTTTCTTTAAACTTTGGATCTTATTTGGCTTCCAAAACTTTATTACTTTAAATTCATCTAAGATCTTCTTTCTTGTCAACTTCTAGTTTTAAAATTGTAGACCTTTACATGTCACTCTGAGACATTGCATTAGAAAGATAGAACAACTAAGACTCTATAAGGTCAGAGCAGGTAAATCTATATACAGCAGGGATTCAGAGATCCTTGTCCAGATGTCATTTTGTGTTTTGAATTACTGTGCTATAGTAAAAGCTGAAAGTGGGACAACATCAAACAAAGTCATTTATTTTAATAAGGATATCTAAGATTATTTTTATATTTCCCCAATGATCTGCAGCATAAAGTAGCAGTATCCTCGTGTTTATTTTTCTTTGAATATTCAGTTTTATTTCCAGCACAATAATCCATCTCAAATATTACACAGCTTTAAGAAATTAGTTAGGCAAAATGCCCTCATACAGACTGTTCTGTAATAGGTGAAATTCAAATTACATTAAATTCAAGTACATTATTAAAGGTACCGTCTAATGCAAACAAAATGACATGCACTGAATTATTAGAGATTATCATTTTTGCAATACTAACCCTATCTTACGATTTGTTTAAACCCTAAAAAAGGTCACTGGCCATATCTTGCTAAAGTACTATATGTTTGCAGCTAGGCTAAGGGCTAGATTTATCAAGCTGAGGCGGAAGTACACGCGCCTCTGGCGGGGCGAATTTCCCCGGAGGAATTTACCATTGCACACGAGCGCTATCCTACCCCCTGCCCGCGCACAGCCAATCACACGCGGGCAGGAGCTGTCTATCTCCCTGATTGGACTAGACCGCAGAGATTAAATTTCGCCACCTTGTGAGAACCTGCAGCCGTAGGGGCTCAAAGGCTGGTGAAAGCCTTTGATAAATCGACCCTAAGTAATGCAAAAATGTTATGCTCTAATGAACGGCATGTAAATTTTACTTTAGAACGTACCTTTGAAATTAATTAAAGGGATATGAAAGTCAAACTTAAACTTGCATGATTCAGGTAGAGCATGTAGTTTTAAGATACTTTTAAATTCACTTCTATTTTCAAATGTACTTTGCTTTCTTGGTATGCCAGGTTGAAAAAGAATAGGTGCATATTCTACACTTCAGGCAACTAGCTGATGATTGGTGCCTGCTCACATTTTTATTTTGTGATTTGCTTACTAGATGTGTACAGCTAGCTACCAGTATTGCATTGCTGCTTCTTCAGCAAAGGATAACAAGAGAATGAAGCAAATTTGAAAATAGAAGTAAATTGGAAAGTTTTTAAAAAATGTTCTATTTGAATCCTGAAATACAAGTAATTGGAAACACATTAAGGGAAAAAACAATTTTACAGTATACTGTCCCTTTAAGTTTATATATGACACACTTTGAACCATAAAATGTTCTTCCATTTAGGGCTAGATCACTAGTGGAACGCTATTTTGTACTCCCGCTTGCACGTTAACTTAGCTAGATGGTGGCTTTTTTAAAAATAAAAAGCTTTCTCACAGCCAAAAACCCAACATGCACAAAGAGTTTAACTTTGAATATTGCGACCATGTTAACGTATTCCCCTATGTACTTCAATGAAAAACTGCAAAAAAACCTAACACCCATACTCGCAAGCTAACCCGACCGTATTTTCTCCAACATTGGTGTGTCCGGTCCACGGCGTCATCCATAACTTGTGGGAATATTCTCTTCCCCAACAGGAAATGGCAAAGAGCACAGCAAAAGCTGTCCATATAGTCCCTCCCAGGCTCCGCCCCCCCCCAGTCATTCTCTTTGCCGCTGAACAAGCAGCATCTCCACGGAGATGGTGAAGAGTATGTGGTGTTTAGTTGTAGTTTTTTATTCTACTATCAAGAGTTTGTTATTTTAAAATAGTGCTGGTATGTACTATTTACTCTGAAACAGAAAAGGATGAAGAGTTCTGTTTGTTAGAGAAGTATGATTTTAGCAGCAGTAACTAAAATCGTTTGCTGTTCCCACATAGGACTGTTGAGATGAGATAACTTCAGTTGGGGGGAACAGTTGGCAGACTTTTCTGCTTAAGGTATGACTAGCCATATTTCTAACAAGACTGTGTAATGCTGGAAGGCTGTCATTTTTCCCCTCATGGGGACCGGTAAGCCATTTTCTTAGTCTCAAACAGAATAAAGGGCTTTAAATGGGCTATAAAACTGGTAGACACTTTTATGGGCTAGATCGATTGCTTTATTTAGGCATTTTATACAGTTTGATATTGAAATTCACACTTTATAACTTTGGGGAACGTTTTTTTTACGTCAGGCACTGGTTTAGACACCTTCCCAGTCAGGAAGGGCCTTCTCTGTAGTAGGCAGAGCCTCATTTTCGCGCCATTACTGCGCAGTTACATTTGAGAGCAGTACATGCAGCTGCATGTGTGTGGGTCTGGAATTACTTGAAAAGGTTCCTAGAAGGCTTCATTTGGTATCGTATACTCCCCTGGGTTTGGTGAAGTCGCAGCAAAGGCTGGGGCTGGGACTGTAAGGGGGTTAAAACTGTAAACGGCTCCGGTTTCCACATTTTAAGGGTTAACAGTCTGAAATTTGGGATGCAATGCTTTGAATGCTTTAAGACACTGTGGTGAAAATTTGGTTAAAATTGAACAATTCCTTCATAGTTTTTCACATATTCATTAAAAAAGTGTGCCCTGTTTAAAATTTAAAGAGACAGTAACGGTTTTGTTTTAAAACGGTTTTTGTACTTTATTGACAAGTTTAAGCCTGTTTAACATGTCTGTGCCTTCAGATAGACTATGTTCTGTATGTATGGAAGCCAATGTGTCTCCCCCTTCAAATATGTGTGATAATTGTGCCATAGCGTCCAAACAAAGTAAGGACAGTACTGCCACAGATAGTAAAGTTGCCCAAGATGATTCATCAGATGAAGGGAGTAGACATAGTTCTACATCATCTCCTTCTGTGTCTACACCAGTTTTGCCCACGCAGGAGACCCCTAGTACTTCTAGTGCGCCAATGCTTGTTACTATGCAACAATTGACGGCAGTAATGGATAACTCCATAGCAAATATTTTATCCAAAATACCTGCATTTCAGAGAAAGCGCGATTGCTCTGTTTTAAACACTGTAGAGCAGGAGGGCGCTGATGATAATTGCTCTGTCATACCCTCACACCAATCTGAAGTGGCCATGAGGGAGGTTTTGTCAGATGGGGAAATTTCTGATTCAGGTAGAATTTCTCAACAGGCAGAACCTGATGTTGTGACATTTAAATTTAAATTAGAGCATCTCCGCGCACTACTTAAGGAGGTGCTATCTACTCTGGATGATTGTGACAACCTGGTCATTCCAGAAAAATTGTTTAAGATGGACAAGTTCCTAGAGGTCCCGGTGCACCCCGAAGCTTTTCCAATACCCAAGCGGGTGGCGGACATAGTGAATAAGGAGTGGGAGAAGCCCGGCATACCTTTTGTCCCTCCTCCTATATTTAAGAAATGATTTCCTATGGTCGACCCCAGAAAGGACTTATGGCAAACAGTCCCTAAGGTCGAGGGGGCAGTTTCTACACTAGCCAAACGCACTACCATTCCTATCGAGGACAATTGTGCTTTCAAAGATCCTATGGATAAAAAATTGGAGGGTTTGCTTAAAAATATTTTTGTACAGCAAGGTTACCTCCTGCAACCTATTTCTTGTATTATTCCTGTCACTACAGCAGCATGGTTCTGGTTCGAGGAACTAGAAAAGTCGCTCAGTAGAGAGACTCCGTATGAGGAGATTATGGACAGAATTCACGCACTTAAGTTAGCTAATTCCTTTATTTTAGATGCCGCTTTGCAGTTAGCTAGATTAGCGGCAAAAAATTCAGGGTTTGCAATTGTGGCGCGCAGAGCGCTCTGGCTAAAGTCTTGGTCAGCGGATGTATCTTCCAAGACAAAATTGCAGAAAAACAGAATTGAAAGAGATTATCTCAGACATCACTGGAGGTAAGGGCCATGCCCTCCCACAAGATAGGCCTTTCAAGGCCAAGAATAATTTTTGTTCCTTTCGCAATTTCAGGAACGGACCGGCATCCAACTCTGCAGCCTCTAGACAAGAGGGTATTGCTTCACAGACCAAACCAGCTTGGAAACCGATGCAAGGCTGGAGCCAAAACAGCATGAAGGAGTAGCCCCCGATCCGGGACCGGATCTAGTAGGGGGCAGACTCTCTCTCATCGCTCAGGCTTGGGCAAGAGATGTTCAGGATCCCTGGGCACTAGAAATAGTTTCTCAGGGTTATCATCTGGAATTCAAGGAACTACCCCCAAGGGGAAGGTTCCACATGTCTCACTTATCTTCAAACCAAATAAAGAGACAGGCATTCTTACATTGTGTAGAAGACCTGTTAAAAATGGGAGTGATACACCCAGTTCCAACTGTGGAACAAGGACTGGGGTTTTACTCAAATCTGTTTGCAGTTCCCAAAAAAGAGGGAACCTTCAGACCAATTCTGGATTTAAAGATTCTAAACAAATTTCTCAGAGTGCCATTTTTCAAAATGGAAACTATTCGAACGATTTTACCTACAATCCAGGAGGGTCAATTTATGACTACCGTGGATCTAAAGGATGCGTATCTACATATTCCTATCCACAAAGATCATCATCAGTTCCTAAGGTTCGCCTTTCTGGACAAACATTACCAGTTTGTGGCTCTCCCATTCGGGCTAGCCACTGCTCCAAGGATTTTCACAAAGGTACTCGGGTCCCTTCTAGCGGTTCTAAGACCAAGGGGCATTGCAGTGGCACCTTACTTGGACGACATTATACAAGCGTCGTCTCTTTCAAAGGCAAAGGCTCACACAGACATCGTTCTGGCCTTTCTCAGATCTCACGGGTGGAAGGTGAACATAGAAAAAAGTTCCCTGTCTCCGTCGGCAAGAGTTCCTTTCTTGGGGACAATAATAGATTCTTTAGAAATGAAGATTTTCCTGACAGATGTCAGAAAGTCAAAGCTTCTAAACGCTTGTCAAGTTCTTCACTCTGTTCCACGACCTTCCATAGCTCAGTGCATGGAAGTAGTAGGGTTGATGGTTGCAGCAATGGACATAGTTCCTTTTGCGCAAATTCATCAAGACCATTACAACTGTGCATGCTGAAACAGTGGAATGGGGACTTTACAGACTCTTCTCCAGTGATTCAAGTAGATCAGAAGACCAGAGACTCACTCCGTTGGTGGCTGACCCAGGATCACCTGTCCCAGGGAATGAGCTTCCGCAGACCAGAGTGGGTCATCGTCACGACCGACGCCAGTCTAGTGGGCTGGGGCGCGGTCTGGGACTCCCTGAAAGCTCAGGGTCTATGGTCTCGGGAAGAGTCTCTTCTCCCGATAAACATTCTGGAACTGAGAGCGATATTCAATACTCTCAGGGCTTGGCCTCAACTAGCAAAGGCCAGATTCATAAGATTCCAATCAGACAACATGACGACTGTTGCTTACATCAATCATCAGGGGGGAACAAGGAGTTCCCTGGCGATGAGAGAAGTGACCAAAATCATAAAATGGGCGGAGGATCACTCCTGCCACCTATCTGCGATCCACATCCCAGGAGTGGAAAACTGGGAGGCGGATTATCTGAGTCGTCAGACATTCCATCCGGGGGAGTGGGAACTCCACCCGGAGATATTTGCCCAGTTGACCCAATTATGGGGCATTCCAGACATGGATCTGATGGTGTCTCGTCAGAACTTCAAGGTTCCTTGCTACAGGTCCAGATCCAGGGATCCCAAGGCGACTCTAGTGGATGCATTAGTGGCGCCTTGGGCCTTCAACCTAGCTTATGCGTTTCCACCGTTCCCTCTCATTCCCAGGCTGGTAGCCAGGATCAAACAGGAGAGGGCCTCTGTGATTTTGATAGCTCCTGCGTGGCCACGCAGGACTTGGTATGCAGATTTGGTGAATATGTCATCGGCTCCACCATGGAAGCTACCTTTGAGACAGGATCTTCTAGTACAAGGTCCATTCGAACATCCAAATCTAGTTTCTCTCCAGCTGACGGCTTGGAAATTGAACGCTTGATTTTATCTAAGCGTGGGTTTTCGGATTCTGTGATAGATACTCTGGTACAAGCCAGAAAACCTGTAACTAGAAAAATTTACCATAAAATATGGAAAAGATATATCTGTTGGTGTGAATCCAAGGGATTCTCATGGAGTAAGATTAAAATTCCTAGGATCCTTTCCTTTCTCCAAGAAGGTTTGGATAAGGGATTATCAGCGAGTTCTCTAAAAGGACAGATTTCTGCTTTATCTGTCTTGTTACACAAACGACTGGCAGCTGTGCCAGATGTTCAAGCTTTTGTTCAGGCTTTGGTTAGGATCAAGCCTGTTTACAGACCTTTGACTCCTCCCTGGAGTCTAAATTTAGTTCTTTCAGTTCTTCAAGGGGTTCCGTTTGAACCTCTACATTCCATAGATATCAAGCTGTTATCTTGGAAAGTTCTGTTTTTGGTTGCTATTTCTTCTGCTAGAAGAGTTTCTGAATTATCTGCTCTGCAGTGTAATCCGCCCTATCTGGTGTTTCATTCAGATAAGGTTGTTTTGCATACTAAACCTGGTTTCCTTCCAAAGGTTGTTTCCAACAAGAATATTAACCAGGAAATAGTTGTGCCTTCTTTGTGTCCGAATCCAGTTTCAAAGAAGGAACGTTTGTTACATAATTTAGATGTAGTCCGTGCTTTAAAGTTCTATCTAGAAGCAACAAAGGATTTCAGACAAACGTCTTCTCTGTTTGTCGTTTATTCTGGCAAGAGGAGAGGTCAAAAAGCTACTGCTACCTCTCTTTCCTTTTGGCTGAAAAGCATCATCCGATTGGCTTACGAGACTGCCGGACGGCAGCCTCCCGAACGAATCACAGCTCACTCTACTAGGGCTGTGGCTTCCTCATGGGCCTTTAAGAACGAGGCTTCTGTTGATCAAATATGTAAGGCAGCGACTTGGTCTTCTCTGCACACTTTTGCCAAATTCTACAAATTTGATACTTTTGCTTCTTCGGAGGCTATTTTTGGGAGAAAGGTTTTGCAAGCCGTGGTGCCTTCTGTTTAGGTAACCTGATTGGCTCCCTCCCTTCATCCGTGTCCTAAAGCTTTTGTATTGGTTCCCACAAGTTATGGATGACGCCGTGGACCGGACACACCAATGTTGGAGAAAACAGAATTTATGCTTACCTGATAAATTACTTTCTCCAACGGTGTGTCCGGTCCACGGCCCGCCCTGGTTTTTTAATCAGGTTTGATAAATTTCTTTCTTTAACTACAGTCACCACGGCACCCTATAGTTTCTACTTTTTTTCTCCTGTCCGTCGGAATGACTGGGGGGGGCGGAGCCTGGGAGGGACTATATGGACAGCTTTTGCTGTGCTCTTTGCCATTTCCTGTTGGGGAAGAGAATATTCCCACAAGTTATGGATGACGCCGTGGACCGGACACACCGTTGGAGAAAGTAATTTATCAGGTAAGCATAAATTCTGTTTTTTCATGTGCTCTAAACTCGACATGAATTATGAATATTTCACATTCCAATGTTCTTCACATAGAAGAATATATTTATGTGTTTTTATATATATATATATATATATATATATATAAACACATACATACACATGTATACATATATATAGATATATAAGTGCATTGGAGCCCTTGCAGTCAAGAAGCTGAAAATTATTGAAAAGTTCTTGAGAAAGGCCGAGATGAGGGCTGAAACTTTGGGAACTCTTTCCAATAAATGGATATATACTTTAAAGGATATGACTCCTGAGTTTTGATTGAAAAGCATCTATAAATAAGGAAACTCTGGATTATAATTTGGAAAAGTGTGCTGTCTTGCATAAATAATTATATATATATATATATATATATATATATATATATATATATATATATATATATATATAGCAATTAAAACATGGGGGTTTGGTTAAGCACACCTAGCAAAAACATATTATATATTAATGCACATACTGTGGGAGTGCTGCCAAAATGACCTGAGTAAATACAAACAAACAAAAAAGTATTAGCGCACATCCAAAATGAAACCACACTTATTTTGATATAAAGTCTGCAATAAATGCCTGTTTAAAACTCTATACTCTTAAATAACATTGGGATCTTAGTCAAACAATATGGCCATATTCTGGTCAGCCAGTCACCACTTACAAGGTGTCCCAAAAATAGACTGGTCCTAACACTATAAATGTTAACCTTACTTGGCTGAATCCTTTGATTCTAGTATAGAAATCCATTCTATGCATCAAAATGAGGCTGCCTGGTTTATATAGCCTTAATGACACTATCTGGAACACACCTGAGCAGGTTTTTAGTGGTGTGCTTTAACCATAGGGATTAGGTCAATTTCCCTGTAAAAAATACAGCAATTAAAAGATTATATATATATATATATATATATATATAATGCAATAAGCCAGCACTCACTGTCCTATATATGATCAAGCCGGGGTGCTTCCCAAAGTAAGATACAGAAAACAGTTCATAGAGAGCACTCTCCATGTTACAAAATTAAGTTTAATCCATGTAAACATTTTCGGGGCGTGACCCCCTCACCAGACAAGTGGAAAAACAATAATAACAATAATTTGTGACGGGTAACCATTGATCAAAGTGAATCTCTACACCTTCATGCCGATGCGGTACAAGGAGGATCCATTCCCTTGAAGTTTGGGTGAGACCGCTCACTGAGCGGAGTTCTATTTTAGCCATATGACTGCTGCTTATTTAACCGGCAGTTTATTTCCTTGAGTGCCGGTGTCTACCTGCTTGTCTTTTAGCTTGCCTCATAAGTGCTTGGAAGCAGTGCAATCCGCTAGTTACCTTTAGCTATACTAACCTGCAAAGCTTCATACTCATCTTGCATTAACCCTGCATATGACACGCTATCTGCTTACACACACAGCTTAATTGCTGTATCTTCAGCCAGCATCTGATCTTTCAGTTATACATTTATTTGCATGATATATACAAGCTGCTATGGTCATGAACTGACATCTGTATTTTTATTTTTGACTGGGGACGCCCAGTCTGGACATTTTATTCCTAGCATCTACTTCTGATGTTTTAGGGTGATTGTACATTGATTGTTGCATTATGATGTAATTAAAATATTTGCACTTATATGCATTTGATATACAATATTTACTTCTGTGATTGCAGGGACTTATATATTGTATATAAATATTCATGTTTTAGGGGTTCTGATATCTGGAGTGTACCTTTTTTGATATACATGTTTTACAGAAGTGCTATCCTACTATATTGTATGTATGTATGTATATATATATATATATATATATATATATATATATGTGTATATATATACAGTATATATATATATATATATATATATATACAGTATATATATATATATATATATATATATATAATTATTTATGCAAGACAGCACACTTTTCCAAATTATAATCCAGAGTTTCCTTATTTATAGATGCCTTTCAATCAAAACTCAGGAGTCATATCCTTTAAAGTATATATCCATTTATTGGAAAGAGTTCCCAATGTTTCAGCCCTCATCTGGGCCTTTCTTTCTTAATAGCGCTTAAAAGGGCCTTTTGTAGGGCATTGACCTAAATTAAACAGCTCTTTTACCTTAAAAAATTACCAATTCCCCCCTAAAACCTCCCACCCAACCAACCCCCCAAAATAAAAAACTAAACAACCCATTGCCCCTAAAAGGGCATTTGTATGGGCATTGTCTTTAAAAGGGCAATCCGTTCTTTTACAAACAGCTATTTTTCTCCCATTAAAAAAAAATCCCTAATCTAAAAAAAACACACCCAAAAAGTAAAAAAAAAAAGTCTAAGCCCGAAATACTTACAGTTCCTGAAGTCCGGCGGTGAAGGTCTTCTTCCAGGCGGTGAAGGTCTTTATCCAACGCTGGGACATCTTCTATCTTCATCTGGAGTGAAGGCGGAACGGAGGTGATCGCGGAGATGACCATGGAGCAGGACCGGCGCGCAGGTAATCGTGGAGCGGAGATGACCGTGGAGCAGGACCGGCGATCCTGGAGCAGGACCGGCCGTTATGGAGCAGGACCGGCGTGGAGGATCCTCTTCATGTGGTCGCCGCCGCATACTGAATATTGAATGCAAGGTTCCCCATTAAGGTAGCTTGCATTCCTTTTGGCTGAATTTTTTAAATAAGCCAATAGGATGAGAGCTACTGAAATCCTATTGGCTGTTCAAATCAGTTAATAGGATTTCAGTATCTCTCATCCTATTATTGGCTGATTTCAAAATTTCAGCTAATAGGAATACAAGGTACCCCAATATAAATGGGGTACCTTGTATTCAATCTTCAGTGAGCGGCGGCGACCGCATGAAGAGGAACCTCCAGGCCGGTCTCCGCTCCGCGATCACCTCTGCGCCGCCTTCGCTCTGGATGAAGATAGAAGATGTCCCTGTGCTGGATGAAGACCTTCACCCCCTGGAAGAAGACCTTCGCCGCTGGACTTCAGGAACTGTGAGTACCTATTTTGGGTTTAGACTTTTTTTTATGGCCGAAAAAGAGCTGTTTGTAAAAGAGCTGATTGCCCTTTAAGGGCAATGCCCATACAAATGCCCCTTTAGGGGCGTTGGGTAGCTTAGGTTTTTTAGACTTAGTTTTTTTTTATTTTGGGGGGGTTGGTTGTGTGTGGGTTTTACTGTTAGGGGTAATTGGTAATTTTTTAAGGTAAAAGAGCTGTTTAACTAAGGGCAATGCCCTACAAAAGTCCCTTTTAAGGGCTATTGGTAGTTTAGTTTAGATTAGGGGTTGTTTTTATTTGGGGGGGCTTCTTTATTTTCATAGGGGTATTAGATTAGGTTTAATTTTTTTATTTTTGATCATTTGTTTATTTTTTTCTGTAATTTTAGACATATTTTTTTAGATTATTTTTTTGTAATTTAAAGGGATAGTAAACCCAAAAAATATTTTTAATTCATGAAAAACTTCTTAAAATAATAAATACATTTGTAATTGGTACTTTTGTAAAGTTTTCTTTCCATTTTTTGTAATTTTAATTGGAAACTTAGTACTGCGCCAAACCCCTTTTCTAAACATTATGTGTCCCTGTTACGATCTTCTACCTAGGTAGAAACAACATGGAGGCCCGCATGCACATTAAAACAATTTTATTAGCAACGCATGCGAAGACTTGTCCCCAGTCTCCAGCAGTCTACTAACAGGAGCACTAGTTATTTCACTTGGAGGGGCAGCTTCACACTTGTAAATGAATAGGATGGAATAGGATCTAGGAGAGCAGCGTGTATATTAGAATTTGTCCCTGCCTGTGATGAAGTCCATCTGTGTTTTAGACGTTGAATACGGCAGTGAGTTTGAGAGCTATGTTTATTTAACTGTCGGGCTCATCTCCCCCTCCCTCTGGCTGTGCTTGCTTTCATGTGGAAACGGAGCCCTCACCGTCACTAATCCAGCAAACACAGCAAGAGGAGGGGGAGATGAGCCCCACAGTTAAATAAACATAGCTCTCAAACTCACTGCCGTATTCAGCGTCTAAAACACAGATGGACTTCATCACAGGCAGGGAAGAATTCTAATATACACGCTGCTCTCCTTAGTGCAGGGATAAGTAGGACAGAAGCAGCTTGTAAAGTGTGGGTAATAAAGTTCCTGTTTATATTGTTCCCTGTCTCCGCTGTTGCCAGTGTGAAGCTGCCCCTGCTTCAACCAATAGAATCAATAAGCTTTGAACAGCTGTGCATTATTGTCAGTACTGCGCATGCGATGCTGACTGAATGTAATATTTAAATTAAGGGGCCCAGCTGCTTTGCCATTGGATGTGGGGCAGATGCAGGGTTATGAGCCATGCCTCATTTTATGGGCAGTCATTACCGCACATCTCATGACAATTTAACTTTTAAAATTAAGGTATATGAAAGCTTAATTTAATAAAAAAAAATATTTAAAATTATTAAATTTATAATAGTAATTATAATAATATATTTTAACTAGGTTTACATTGGAATCAATTTCTAACCCTTTAATCTTAGGTTTTATTTTTTTAATTAATATTAGAATTTTTTATTTTAATTGTAACTTAGTATTTTTTATTTTATGTAATTGGATTAATTTATGGGGTGCTAGGTTAGGGGGCTTAGTAATTAAATTAGTTATTTGCGTTGTGGGGGGTTGGCGGTTTAGGAGTTAATAGGTAAATTAGGTTTATTGCGATGTGGGGAGTTGGCGGTTTAGGGGTTAATAGGTTTATTGTGATGTGGGGGGTTGGCGGTTTAGGGTTTAATAGGTTAATTAGGTTTATTGCGATGTGGGGGATTGGCAGTTTAGGGGTTAATATTTTAATTATGTTATTTGCGTTGTTTAATTGGCGAATTAGGGGTTAATTACTTTATTATTTTGTGATGTGGGGGTTGACGGTTTAGGTGTTTGTTAATATTTCTTGCTGGCGCTTAGGTGTTTTTTTGTTAATACTTTGTGCGGGCAGCTAGTTTTTTTTTTATAACACTGCAGGCGGTTAGGTTTTTTTATTATTTTGTGCGGGCAGCTACGTGTTTTATTATTTCATGCGGGCGATTACGTGTTTCGTTTGGCTACGCTGAATCCAGGTGGATTCTTTAGGCTGCGCAAGCAGCCAACATTCCTTTTTGGATGCGTGCGCAACTGACTATAGCGACAGACTCGTTACAAACACGTTTATAGTATAGCTATGTATAATATAGGCCGATTCTTTCCTTCATCAAAGGGGGAAGATGCAGGACACTGTATATGGTAGGACGTCCCATGCCGTCCTAATGGCATTAAAGGGCCAGTAAACCTAGAAAATAATGTTATATAATTCTGCACATAATTCTGCTGTCAGACAGAGCATCAGCGAGCTACATTGAGTGTAATGGCGCGGTCGGGCTGGGACTAGACAGCTGCCCAGATGTGCTCTGAGAGAAAACCAGACCCGCTCAGTAGAGCACAGAGGGCGGGTCTGAAAAACCCTCTTTTTTAATAAAAATTCACAGGTAATATTATGTTATATAAAGCTAGCACTAATATAATGTTTTATAATTCTGCACTATGTGCAGAATTATATAACATTATTTTCTAGGTTTACTGGCCCTTTAAAGCCCAGCTCTGTTAGGACAGCATAGAACAGCATAGAACCTCCTTATGGCGTGAAGGGGTTAAAAGCTTCTTTAGTATGTTGATGTTATCTCTTTTGCTGTAGCTAGTTAGGGACAAATAGAAATGACCTCCTGCACTCATCAAGCAACCACTGTGTATAGTGCTGTATTACCAGGTCTCAAAAGTCTGCAGGATGCACCCCAGAATCTGTGTAACAGTGGAAATAAAAAACAATTTTCAGAGTTTAATTACTGGGAAATAGTACAAGAAAAATAATTAAAGTATAATTAAATTTATTTTTTAATGTGCATACAGTATAATTAGCAATTGAATGTATCATTATATTTTGTGTTTGATGTTCCTTTTATGGTGTAATCCATGAAAGAAACACAAACATATATGCATATTATTATATGCAGTATTTATACACACTGCAAAATGTACTAGTGAGGTAAAAAAATGGAATGTGATGTAGTTTTACAAATATTCTTAGTTGGGTTATATTGAAATTTCAACCTCAAGATAGCTTCCCCTACCATGGGGTGAACAGCAAATCCCCTGTATGTTACTGTTGAAATACTTTAACTTATTAAATATGCCTTATCAGTGTTACCATTAATTGCATCTCCCTTTTGTTATCGTTACCTCAATGACTACAAAACCCAGTTTTTATCTCACAAGTATATTAAGGATGTCTCTTTAGTACATATGACAGTGTCGGCAGTTTTTTTTTTTGCTATCAACTGTCAGCTTCTGATTTTTATTTTAACGTTCTCTAAAACATATTAAAGGGACACTAAACCCAAATGTTTTCTTTAATGATTCAGATAGAGTATGCAATTTTAAACAACTTTCTAATTTACTCCTATTATCCATTTTTATTCATTCTCTTGCTATCTTTGTTTAAAAAGCAGAAATGTAATGATTTTTGGCTCAGAACATGGGTTATCCTTGCTTATTGGTTTTCTAAATGTAGCCACCAATAAGCAAGCTCTATCCAGGGTGCTGAACCTAAAATGGTCTGGCTCCTAAACTTTACATTCCTGCTTTTTAAATGAAGATAGCAAGAGAACGAAGAAAAATTGGTAAAAGGAGTAAATTAAAAAGTTGCTTAAAATTGCATGTTCTATCTGAATCATGAAAGAAAAAAATGTGGGTTTAGTATCCCTTTAACTTCTCCTGTGTTCATTTACACTTATCAACAGTTTGTTACATTTAATTAACATCTGTTACAGTGGGATCTATTGTGTATTCCTTTATTTTAACTTCAGTTCAGAAATGTTGGTCTCAGTTTTGCTCTTGATTAATTTAAGTGTAACTTGATATTCTTTTGTTAGCCAAGTAAGGGTTGAAATGATATACTGTATATCCCCAAGTTAGGTTGTTACCATTAATTAGATTAAAATGTTTTTTATTTGTCATAAAAGTTACATATATATTATTGTATTACTGTATAAGTAGGGTGACCATATTGCTGCTTTAAAAATGGACACATATGAAAAATACATATGTCAGGGCTGTTTTCAGGGCTGTTTAAAGAAATGTCATGTATAAGAACCCTGAAATGTATTTTTAATGTGTCCCTTTTTAAAGCGGCAATATTTATAAGTTATATTTCCCTTAAGAGCTCAGGTTTACTTTACTTTTGTTTTTTATTCACTGTTTTAAACTTTGAATTATATTTACCCTCTACCTTGATATATTTTTCCTGCATGTTTTTATTTATTTATACTTTTTGTTTGTTCATAATATTGTTTTCTTTCTATTTGCATGCTTCCCTATTTTGTTTTACATTTATTTATACTTTTTGTTTGTTCATAATATTCTTTTCTTTCTGTTTGCATGCTTTCCTGTTTTTTTTTTCACATCTTCTTGAATTTGTTAGAAGACAGAAGGAGATAAGGGAGATAGAGAAGATGAGAGGTAAAAATGAGGGAGGGGAGAACCACAAGGATTTAGGTTTTCCAGAGGAAGAAGAAGAGGAGGAAATAGTGAGGCATGATGGGATTAGTAAGAAATTGGCAAATGAAGTGCAGCAAATAGAGGAAAATTGTACCAAGGAGGAAAACAAGGAATCTGTAGATGAAGAGATTCTGCAGAATGAGAAAGATGAGGAAAGACATGAAGAAAAGGATGTACAGAAAGACAGTTTGCCGAGGAGATCGTCAGAAAATGACATCAGGTAAAATACACCTCCTTAGAATATTACCTTGGCCCATTGTAACTAGTTTTAGTACTTCCGTACCTTAATCCTTTTCTTTTCCTTTTTTACCCCATAAGTGTTTGTTGGTTTAAAGTGTTATTGCAGAATAGTAGTAGTTTGTGTTGCCTCAACAGGCCAATGGCAGCTTAGTATGGAGATTTATATCACATTCTTTTAAGGAGCGCCAAAGTAGGCAGAGATATATAAAAGTAATTGTGATATTTAATTGACAAAGATTAATTATACAATAAAATATGCCATATACAATAAAACTCGCAATACAATTTTTTTTGTATATGTTTTATTGTATATGGCATTTTTTCTTGTATAATTAATCTTTGTCAATTAAATATCACAACTACTTTTATATATCTCTGCCTACTTTGGCGCTCCTTAAAACTATTTTTCCACATTGATTGTCATTTTAGGGTTTAGCTAAGGACCCTCTCTTTGAGGAGCTGTAGATATTTAGTCTAGCGCTGGTAATACTCTTCATTTCTATATCACATTCTGTCAATTTGTCTGTACATTTCAGGCGTGTTTTAATTTTTGTTATTCATATTCTCTCTTTAATTGAGAAAAAATATTTTCAAATTAAAAGTTCAAACTGAAATGGACAAGTAGGAGCATTCTTGCAATATAAATAAGAAAAAAAATGCTTCTGGTAAAACAATCACTGTTTCAGTCATAGCTTTTACTGTGCATACTGTGTAGAATATCTAGATATGTTCTATGCACCCATATGCAGACACTATGCTTGCTCAGATATCCAATGGTTTTTTGTATCATGTCAGTGGCAATGCTGTGCGACCAGGTCAGCTGCATTTTCCACTCAAGGTCTGCAGTGCTTTTTGGGTCCCAATGTGTTTAATCCCTTTGAATAAAGGTGCAAGTTTGCTAGTCTTAAAAAAACATGTCCAAATGTAAGTGCATGTCATTTTTTTACTGTAATGGCTTATTAAGAGCTTGGTTATTGGGCTGCTATTATTTTGATGATTCCTTCCCTCTAAATATTTCTAAAAAGTCACTGAAAATCCCACATTTTAAAAGGTTCTAATGGGCTTGTGTTTGTGAAATAATTGATGTACAGCCTAGAGTTTTATACACTATATGATCAAAAGTATGTGGACACCTTACCCTCACACCTATATAAGCTTGTTAGACATCCCATTCCAAAACCATGTGCATTAGTATAGAGTTGGTCCACTTTGTAGCTATAACAGCCACAACCCTTCTGAGAAAAGGCTTTCAACAAGATTTTGGTGTGTCTATAGGAATTTGTGCCCATTCAGCTAATAGGCCATTTGTGAGGTCAGGCAATAATGCTAACGATGATCGGCATTCCAAAGGTGTTATATGGGGTTGAGTTCAGGGCTCTGTGCTGGCAACTCGATTTCATTCACACCAAACTCGTCAAACCAAGTCTTCATGGATTTCACTTTATGAAGATGGGCACATTCATGCTGGAATAGGAAAGGGCCTTTCCCAGACTGCAGCCAAAAAATTGGAAGCACCAAATTGTCTAAAATGTATGTGTATCCTGCAGTATTAACATGACCCTTTACTGAAACTAAGGGGACTAGTCCAAACCCTGAAAAACAGCTCTAGACCATTTTCACTTCACCACCAGACTTTGCAGTAGGTACTGTGTTTTCGGGTAGTATTTTCCTGGCATCCACCACACTCAGATTCTTCAATCACACTGGCAGATAATGAAGTTTGAATCATCATTCTAAAGA
Organism: Bombina bombina; assembly: GCF_027579735.1. Taxonomy (NCBI): domain Eukaryota; kingdom Metazoa; phylum Chordata; class Amphibia; order Anura; family Bombinatoridae; genus Bombina; species Bombina bombina. Next base: position 1,017,713,085 of record NC_069503.1, read on the forward strand.
ACATATTTCCACTGCTCCAAAATCCAGTTGTAGCGTTACTTACACCACTCCAGCTGATGCTTGGCATTGCGCTTGCTAATTTGAGGCCTGTGTACGGCTGCTTGGAGATGGGAACCAATTTCATTATGCTCCTGACACACAGTTCTTGTGCTGATGTTGCCTCCAGAACCAGTGGGGAACTCTGTAGTGAGTGATGCAAGAGATGATAGAACATTTTTATCTACTACACTATTCAGCACGGTGCGGCCCCACTCTGCGAGTTTGCGTGTTCTACCACTTCATGGCTGGGCTGTTATTTCTCCTAGACGCTTCCAATTCACAATAATAGCACTGCTGATGGGGCAGATCTAATAGGGCAGAAATTTAATGAACTGACTTGTGGCAAAGTTGACATTTTAATGACAGTGCCATGTTTATAGTCACTGAGCTCTTCAATACAACCCATTGTACTGCTGTTTGTCTATGGAGATTTCATGGCTATGTGCTGGAGTTTATGCACTTCTTAGCAATAGGTGTGGTTAAACACCTGAACTCAATAATTAGTAGGTTGTCCGTGTAATTTTGGATATATATTGTAAATAGCGAAGATGCAGTGTCTGTCTCACCTGAGGTGGTGCGAACAATGATCACATCTCCATTAAAAATATTAATAATTGTCTGTAGTTCCACAGCGTATTTTTAAAACAAAAACAGCACAAGTTGGGGCTGGCTAAAAGCTGCAGGAATCAGATGACAAATGTATTTATTTATTTATAAAATATTTTACCAGGAAGGATACATTGAGATTTCTCTCGTTTTCAAGTATGTCCTGGGTCTACAAAACATTGCATTGATACAATAGGGTACAATAAAATACAAAAACAATAATAATACACAATATATGCAAACATAGAACAGGTAGGAAATACATTATTAACCATGACAGGTGCATTCTGTTTTGAGATATGTAGAGAGGGATCTCTTAAAGGATATTAGGTTTGGGGAAGGTTTGAAAGTGTGAGGGAGGTCGTTCCATAATTGTGGTGCTTTGTAGGAAAAGGAGGATTGAGCTGCTTTCTTTTTGTATTGAGGCAAGCTAAATAATGTGCTGGTACTGGATCGGAGAATATAGGAGGTGGGAATAGCCAGGGAAAGCATTCTGCTCAGTTAAGGTGGGAGCTTCCCAGAAAGGCTCTTAAACACAAGGCTGGAAAGATGGAGGGTGCGCCGGAATTCTAGCGACAGTCAGTTTAGTTCTTTTAGCATGTCACAATGGTAGGTCCTGTAGTTACATTGTAGCACAAAGCGGCAGAACAAGTTATACAATGTATTAAGTTTATTAAGGTGAGTTTGTGGTACAGGTGCATATACTACGTTCCCATAATCCATGATAGGCATCAGCATTTGCTGGGCTGAGGCAGGATTTTTTTTCTGTACAGGGCACCTAGTTTTGGATAAAGTTTAGATACAAGTTTTTCTATGTGCAGGCCAAAAGATAGATTGTGTCTAACAACATACCCAAGTATTTGAAAGAGTGGACTGCGGTCAGTGTGCAATTTGATTTTGTTTTGATGCATAGATGGGAATTTTGTGTAATTTAGGTCTCGTTCCAAAGATCATTGCAACAGTTTTGTCAGTGTTTAGGAAGAGTTTGTTTTTTGAGATCCACTTTTCTACCTTAGTGAACTGGTCTTGGAGCACTGCTTCAAGTTGCGGCATTTTCGGAATTGTTTGCATAGATTACCATGTCATCTGTGTACATGTGTACAATTGAGGATTTGCAGACATTAGGCAGATCATTTATAAATAATGTTAATAGTAGGAGGCCGAGAATGGAACCTTCAGGAACACCACACGTGACTGGGAGAGGGAGGGAGTCGCTGTCAGAAATGGAGACATATTGTGATCAATCCGATACATATGATCGAAACCAGGTTAACGGACGATCAGCTATAACTGAGTTTTTTAGTTTGAGCAGTAGTATGTCGTGGTCTACTGTGTCAAAAGGCCTTTGCAAAATCAAGCAAAATAGCTCCAGTTAGGTCTCCTTGTTCCATGCCAGTTTGGATGTCGTTGCAAACTTTTAGGAGGGCAATGTGGAGTGATTCGGGCAAAAACCTGATTGATCAGGGGTCAGATAGTTAGATTGTTTATAATACTCACATAATTGCGTATGGGCGCATTTTTCTAAGATTTTTTACAATACTGGGAGCAAAGATATAGGGCGATAGTTAGAAACAAAGGTTAACTCCCCACTTTTATGGATAGGCACTACTCTTGCAGTCTTCCAAAGTTTGGGTATGTATCCAGACACCAAGGATTCGTTAATTAGGGTTGTGACAGGTTTAGCAATTGCCGGCGCACTGATCTTCAACAGCATTGCTGGAATTTGTTCAGGTCCAGACTGGTTTTTCATTTTTAGATTGTTAAGGTGTTTCTTAATGACACTGATGGGTACAGGTCTAAAATTGAACTTCTCTATATTGGGTCTCTGCTGATTTAGTGGGGCCTGATCCACATTTGTAGTTTCAGGATGTGTGTCATTTATTAGTTTGTCAATCAGGGTGGTGGAGCATTGAACAAAATAATTGTTAAAGGCTTTTGCTACTTCTAAGGGGAGTTGCAGGGTTTGGTTGTCCACATTGACAGTGGAGGGTTGGGAGTGGATTTATGAGTTTCCAAAACTTTCTAGGGTTTGGTATGTTATTGTTCAGATTTTTACAGAAATATTGGGCCTTGGCCAATTTTGTTTGTTTAGTGCATATATTTTGCCATTGTCTATATACACAGTGATCGTTCATAGAGCCAGTAGGCTTGAACTTTGACCACAATGAATCCCGAAACTGGTACATTTGAATGAGGTCAGCTGTGATCCCATTTAACTGTGCTCCTTTTACTCTCACCTTACGCAGCAGGGCATGCAAATTCCAAACTTGTAGGAGTTCAGACTGAAAGAATTCAACTGCAGAGTCTAGATCTGGGATTAGGTTTAATCTGTGCCAGGGGAGGTTCTTGATGTCATTTAGAAATGATTGAAGATTACATTTTTTGAAGGACCTGGTGATTTTAACCTTGGGAGAGGATTTAGTTGCCTTTATTTTGCGCATGCAGTACACTATGCGTAAAATACGTAAAATAACCACTGTAATGCAGGGAAGTTAGGCATTAAAATTAATACATCAGTCCAATGTACCTTTAGCACTTACAGGGACATGAAACCCAACATTTTTTTTCTTGATTTAGGTAAAACATACAATTTTAAAAAACTTTCCAGTTTAATTCTAGTATCAAATTTGCTTTATTCTCTTGGTATCATTTGTTGAAGGTGCAGCAATGCACTACTGGTTTCTAACTGAACACACGGGTGAGCTAAGGGCAATCAGTATATATAGGCAGCCACCAATCAGCAGCTAGAACCTAGGTTCTTTGCTGCTCCTGAACTCTCCTAGATAAACCTTTCAGCAATGGATAACAAGAGAAGGAAGCAAATCAAATTATAGAAGTAAATTGGAAAGTTGTTTAAAATTGTATGCTCCGTCCTCCGTCTAAATCATGAATGTCTAATTGATGTCTCTTTAATATTGCTTTGTGCTAGACAGATATTGTATTCTATTTTAATTTATTTCATCTGATGTTTTTAACAGTAGGTCTAATATAGTTTTACAGGAATTCCCATTGTGTTAGAACTGAATATATAAAGAATGCACTAGGTCTGAAAGAAAACTGATTTACTTGATTTATGTGGAAAACAATCCTTGCAAATGAAGCCCTACATTTTGTTCATTCACTCTCAGTGCTACATTGCGACCTATTTTCTCAAATACTGAGATTAACTCCATAAACTTTAACAGTGAATCATCTTTCATATTTGAGGTTGCAAAGTCTTTCATACATAGACCAGCTGATACTTCCCTGTTCATCTTTTAACAGAGGAGACTGGGAACTATATATAAGATTTTTTTTATTTATTTCCATTCACCATAGGACTATCGGAGACTGTTGTGCCGTTCTTAGAAATCTAATTAGTTTAATTATATCAAGGCCCATAGAGATTAGTTTTATTACTTTAATGTATGCATAGGGTTCTGATGCACTTCTAGTTTAATAAAAAATTAAATTAAAGTCTAGATGGTGAAGTGCATTTTATTCCAACCCTCTAAATACCAGTATACAGGCCATGTAGACTGATTTAACCCTCTAAATCAGCAGTGCAACAATATGAAATATGTAGAAGAAAGTGTATATGTTATATTAGATCCCCTTGGCTCATTACTTGCTATTTATTAAGTAAACTTAGTAGTAGGTTCTGTAATGGATACATTATTAAAATAGATATAAGAATATGAATGGGTTAAAAGTTCACTGCTTAGGACACATAGAATAAGCCCATGTTAGCGAAAACAGTGGGAAAAATCTTTACATTGCCTCGTATTTGCCGGTGATTGGTTTGTGAATGTTTTGAGCACAGATTAAGGTTGGGGAAATGCCTGCTATTTAGCTGCTACTGCTAAGATCGTCTTTTGAAAGCAAGTGCACCATCACATATTTTGCTTTATCTCTACTTAAAACAGTTAGCATAGGATTTCTAAATACAAACCCAGTAATACAGGACTAGATTATAAATGGAGCGGTATATTGCGTTTTCGGTATAGCGAAAACTCCTCTAGGATTTTAACTTTTGCTCTAGTTGGGTTGCGCTGGTATTAGAAGTGAAAACCTAACACCCCATTCTCTCGTGCAAACACCATCACATATTCGCAATAGTGCTAACACGACATGAAAATATGAATATTTCATTTTCCAATATTCTTATTGAAACGGATTAGAATAAATATTTCTACATATATCTGATGTTTTTTAAACAAATATATATTTATAACTATATTTATATATTCGGTAAGGTATGCACTCCTCATATGTCACAACCGCCAAGGTGCTAACAAATAGCATAATACTTCAAAGTGAGAAAGCACTCAATGGGCTTCTACAAATGAAAAATAGCTTTTACTCCAACATTTAAAAAATCATGACGTTTCGGGCACTGGTCCGGTCCCTTTTTCAAATGAAGTATTCAGGACAAACATACATGTATGTTTGTCCTGAATACATCATTTGACAAAGGGACCGGACCGTTACCCGACACGTCATGATTTTTTAAATGTGGGATTAAAAGCTATTTCTTTTGCATGATGTACCGAATCCACGGATTCATCCTAACTTGTGGGATATTGTCCTTCCTGACAGGAAGTAGCAAAGAGAGCACCACAGCAGAGCTGTCTATATAGCTCCCCCCTTAACTCCACCCCCCAGTCATTCTCTTTGCTGGCTCTAACCAGGAAGAGTAAAGAGAAGAGGTGTTAAACTGTTAGTTTTATTTTATCTTCAATCAAGTGTTTGTTATTTTTAAATGGTACCGGTGTTGTACTATTTACTCTCAGGCAGGACATAGATGAAGATTTCTGCCTGGAGGATGATGATCTTAGCATTTGTAACTAAGGTCCACTGCTGTTCAAACAGAAGCTGAGGAGTACAGGAAAACTTCAGTGTGAGAAACGGTTTCTTGCTATACAGCAATGAGGTATGTTCAGTCATATTTTCTGCAGAGACTGTGTTAACTCAGAAAGGCTGACAGTGTCCCCATTAGGGGAAGGGTAAGCAGTAATCCTAGTGTTATCAGAGGTTTTTACTAGCTTGCATAAAGGGTTAATTTTTTTGTGGGCACTCAGTTTGTTATGTGAATTTGGGACAAACATTTTTGTGTCTGGGAGTAACATTTTCTGTTTTATGGGACATTTGCTTGAGGGTTCTTTGGGGTTGTTTATAACCCACATGGCTTTCAGGCAGGGTTTGTTAGTTTTGTGTAGGCCCCAGCAACATTGAGTGAGGTGGGCGGGCCTGCATTTACAAGCAGCAAGCAACTTCTCCTGAGGTCCTGATAGTCTTCTGAGGGACTAATTTAATCTTTAAACCCCATATTATCGCTTCCTAAGAGCAAGTAGGGCCACAGCAGAGCTGTGACAAGGTGCTAATAGGGGGTTTTAATCGGTTTTAGACATATTTCAATCCGGTTTTGTCATTTGGGGGTTTATTGCTTATTAACTTGTGGTGCAATCCTTCTAAAGCTTAGTGGGTACACTGTTAAAATTTCAGAAAAATTTAAGCTATTTTAACCTGTTTTGCAGTTTGTGTATGCCTTTTTTTTCTCTTAAAGGCACAGTACCGTTTTTGCAAATTGTGTTTTTTTCATTAAATGAAGTGTTTTCCAAGCTTGCTTGCTTTATTACTAGTCTGTTAAACATGTCTGACACTGAGGAAACTCATTGTTCAATTTGTTTAGAAGCCATTGTGGAACCCCCTCTTAGAATGTGTCCCACTGATATGTCTATAAATTGTAGACAGCATATTTTGAGTTTGGCAATGGATGATTCTCAGACAGAAGGAAATCAGGTTTTGCCATCTAGTTCTCCCCAAGTGTAACAACCATTAATGCCCGCACAAGCGACGCCAAGTACTTCTAGTGCGTCTAATTCTTTCACCTTGCAAGATATGGCTTCAGTTATGAATACTACCCTCACAGAGGTTTTATCTAAGCTGCCTGGGTTGCAAGGGAAGCGCAGTAGCTCTGGGATAAGAACAAATGCTGAGCCTTCTGACGCTTTAGTAGCCGTATCCGATATTCCCTCACAATGTTCTGAAGTAGGGATGAGGGATTTGCTGTCTGAGGGAGAGATTTCTGATTCAGGAAAGGACCAAACAAAATAAGACAAGGACCAAACAAAATAATTTTCATTCCTTTCGAAACTTCAAGAGTGGTCCCTCTACCTCTTCCCCTGCTGCAAAGCAAGAGGGGAACTTTGCTCAATCCAAGCCAACCTGAAGGCTTGGAACAAGGGTAAATAGGCCAAAAAGCCTGCTGCTGCCACTAAGTCAGCATGAAGGGGTAGCCCCCGATCCGGGACCGGATCTAGTAGGGGGCAGACTCTCTCTCATTGCTCAGGCCTGGGCAAGAGACGTTCAGGATTCCTGGGCAGTAGAAATTGTAACCCAGCGATACCTTCTAGATTTCAAGGATTCCCCTCCAAGGGGGAGGTTCCATCTTTCTCAATTGTCTGTAAACCCGACAAAAAGAGAGACGTTCTTACGCTGTGTAGAAGACCTTTTTACCATGGGAGTGATCTGCCCAGTTCCAAAAGCAGAACAGGGGCAGGGTTTCTACTCCAATCTGTTTATAGTTCCCAAAAAGGAGGGAACCTTCAGACCAATTCTGGATCTCAAGATCCTAAACCAATTCCTAAGAGTTCCATCTTTCAAGATGGAGACCATTTGGACTATCTTACCATTGATCCAGGAGGGTCAATATATGACCACCGTGGACTTAAAGGATGCGTATCTGCACATTCCTATCCACAAAGATCATCACCAGTTCATCAGGTTCGGCTTTCTGGACAAGCATTATCAGTTTGTGGCTCTTCCTTTTTGGGTTGGCCACGGCGCCGCGAATCTTCACGAAGGTGTTAGGGTCCCTTCTGGCGGTTCTAAGGCCACGGGGCATAGCAGTGGCGCCTTATCTAGACGACATTCTAATTCAAGCGTTGTCCTTCCAACTAGCCAAGTCTCACACGGACTTAGTGTTGGCCTTTCTAAGGTCTCACGGGTGGAAAGTGAACGTAAAAAAGAGTTCTCTTTCCCCCCTCACAAGAGTTTCATTTCTAGGGACTCTGATAGACTCGGTGGACATGAAAATATTTCTGACGGAGGTCAGGAAATCAAAGATTTTGTCCACCTGCCGAGCTCTTCATTTCATTCCTCGGCTGTCAGTGGCTCAGTGTATGGAGGTAATCGGACTAATGGCAGTGGCAATGGACATAGTTCCGTTTGCTCGCTTGCATCTCAGACCACTGCAACTATGCATGCTCAATCAGTGGAATGGGGATTATGTGGATTTATCTCCTCAGATAAATCTGGATCAAGAGACCAGAGACTCTCTTCTTTGGTGGTTGTCACAGGATCATCTGTCCCAGGGAATGTGTTTCCGCAGGCCAGAATGGGTTATAGTGACGACAGACGACAGTCTTCTGGGTTGAGGTGCAGTCTGGAATTCCCTGAAAGCTCAGGGTTTGTGGACTCGGGAGGAGGCTCTCCTACCGATAAATATTCTGGAATTAAGAGCAATATTCAATGCTCTCCAGGCATGGCCTCAGCTGGCTTCGGCCAGATTCATCAGGTTTCAGTCGGACAACATCACAACTGTGGCTTATATCAATCATCAGGGCGGAACAAAGAGTTCCTTAGCGATGATAGAGGTCTCAAGGATAATCCAATGGGCAGAGGCTCACTCTTGCCATCTGTCAGCAATCTATATCCCAGGTGTAGAGAACTGTGAGGCAGATTTTCTAAGTCGTCAGACTTTTCATCCGGGCGAGTGGGAACTCCATCCGGAGGTGTTTGCTCAGCTGGTTCAGCTATGGGGCACACCAGAGTTGGATCTGATGGCGTCTCGTCAGAACGCCAAACTTCCTTGTTACGGCTCCAGGTCAAGGGATCCTCAGGCTGTACTGATAGATGCTCTAGCAGTACCCTGGTTGTTCAACCTGGCTTATGTGTTTCCACCTTTCCCTCTCCTTCCACGTCTGATTGCCAGAATCAAACAGGAGAGAGCATCAGTGATTTTGATAGCGCCTGCGTGGCCACGCAGGACTTGGTATGCAGACCTGGTGGACATGTCATCCCTTCCACCATGGTCTCTGCCATTGAGACAGGACCTTCTGATTCAAGGTCCATTCAAGCATCCAAATCTAATTTCTCTGCAACTGACTGCTTGGAGATTGAACGCTTGATTCTATCAAAGCGGGGTTTCTCTGAGTCAGTCATAAATACCTTGATTCAGGCTCGAAAGCCTGTTACCAGGAAAATTTATCATAAGATATGGCGTAAATATCTTTTTTGGTGCGAATCCAAAGGCTTCTCCTGGAGTAAAATCAGGATTCCTAGGATTTTGTCTTTTCTCCAAGAGGGATTGGAGAAAGGATTATTAGCTAGTTCCTTAAGGGGACAGATATCTGCTCTGTCTATTTTGTTGCACAAGCATCTGGCAGATGTTCCAGACGTTCATGCTTTTTGTCAGGCTTTAGTTAGAATTAAGCCTGTGTTTAAACCTATTGCTCCGCCATGGAGTCTAAATTTAGTTCTTAGAGTTCTTCAGGGGGTTCCGTTTGAACCCATGCATTCCATAGATATTAAGCTTTTATCTTGGAAAGTTTTGTTCCTAGTTGCTATCTCTTCAGCTCGAAAAGTTTCTAAACTATCTGCATTACAATGTGACTCTCCTTATCTTGTGTTCCATGCTGATAAGGTGGTTTTGCGTACCAAGCCTGGGTTCCTACCTAAGGTTGTTACTAACAGGAATATCAATCAAGAAATTGTTGTTCCTTCTCTGTGTCCTAATCCTTCTTGTAAGAAGGAACGTCTGTTGCACAACTTGGACGGGGTTCGTGCTTTGAAATTTTATTTGCAGGCAACCAAAGATTTTTGTCAAACATCTTCTTTGTTTGTTGTCTATTCTGGAAAGCGTAGGGGTCAAAAGGCTACGGCGACTTCTCTTTCCTTTTGACTGAAAAGCATCATCCGTTTGGCTTATGAGACTGCTGGACAGCAGCCTCCTGAAAGGATTACAGCTCATTCTACTAGAGCGGTAGCTTCCACATGAGCTTTTAAAAATGATGCTTCTGTTGAACAGATTTGTAAGGCTTCATACCTTTTCAAAATTTTATAAATTTGATACTTTTGCTTCTTTGGAGGCTATTTTTGGGAGAAAGGTTTTGCAAGCAGTGGTGCCTTCCGTTTAGGTTCCGGTCTTCTCCCTCCCTTCATCCATGTCCTAAAGCTTTGGTATTGGTATCCCACAAGTTAGGATGAATCCGTGGACTTGGTACATCATGCAAAAGAAAACAAAATTTATGCTTACCTGATAAATTTCTTTCTTTTGCGATGTACCGAGTCCATGGCCCGCCCTGTCTATTCAAGACAGATAGTATTTTTTTATGTAAACTTCAGTCACCTCTGCACCTTATAGTTTCTCCTTTTCTTCCTTGGCCTTCAGTCGAATGACTGGGGAGTGGAGTTAAGGGAGGAGCTATATAGACAGCTCTGCTGTGGTGCTCTATTTGCTACTTCCTGTCAGGAAGGACAATATCCCACAAGTTAGGATGAATCCGTGGACTCGGTACATCGCAAAAGAAAGAAATTTATCAGGTAAGCATAAATTTTGTTTTTTTATTTGAAGAAGTCCATTGAGTGCTTTCTCACATTGAAGTATAACTATATAGATAGATAAATAGATAGATATAGATGATTATATAAAGTTATAGATATGTACAGATTTATATATAGGAATATCTATTTATAAATGCATAGAACATATTCTGCTATGTGCAGAACTTTGGAATGTGAAATAGTTACAGTAAATAAATAGATAAATATACATATATATATATATATATATATATATATATATATATATATATATATATATATACACATACAAATACATCTTTAGCAATGTATGTATGTATCACAATGTATCACAATGTTAAAGTCCTTTGGTGGCTTTTTTTTCTATCACCTGAGATCTTATATCTTTGAGTCCTTATAACTTTTGTGTGCAATATTTTTTGAGAATAATATTTATTAGACAGTATTAATATGAGTGTAATTGGACTTTGTAATGTATTTTTGAAGTGTTTTGTGCAACTTTTTAATTTCACAAAACAGTTATCCACAGCTCTGATTCTAGCGGCAATCGCGATTTCGCTCAACTTGTAATATCAGCACAATTAAAAAGGAGCACTACATCCAATGCGTGCATACAGCCGCAATAAATTCGATATCACTAACGCGTAACTGTGAATGCGCCAGTCATAATCTGGCCCTTAATTGGGAAAAACATTAAAGGGATAATTTACTCGGGAAAGTAGCTTATAAGAATGCATTGTATTCCAAGCTCTGTGTACAAACCCCCCCCCCACGATGATGTTGATTTCTACTTTTGCCTCTTGTTTACATAACTTTTCTACAGAGATTATTGCAGTGTTCATGATTTCAATGTAGATGGCAGCTTCATCAGGAAAAAAAATGATATTTTAAATTTCAAAATAAAGATTAAATGGATTGTTAGGAATATATTAAAAGGGAGTGAAATTTACAATTTTGCCTTCAATCAACTGGGATCATCGACTATCTGTCAAATAAATACAACTTATTACAGCTATATACAGCTATAAATTTTTATATATATATATATATATATATATATATATATATATATATATATATATATATACAGTATATATACTGTAGGTGCAACCAGTCTGTCCATATCCACTGATCCACTCTTAAAGGCACCAATAGGAGGTTGGCATTTAGTAGGTTTATTTTAATTGTCTTAGTAGACTTGGACTTCAATAATCATTTAAAAAAGGTAGGTGGCCAAAAATTAAACTGCCATTTTGATTAGTAAGTGACATTTTCAACCTTCATATCCCTTTAAACATTGGTGCTTTTCACTGTTCCTATATGTAAATTAGGTGAAGAATGTGCTAATTTATCTGCAAATTATGTGATATCATACTGGTAATTACCTGTGGACTACAATAGTATTATAGGTATATAAATTAACACAAAAAAGATTGATTTTGTCTGCACAAAATATAAGGTTTAAGTCAGTTTGATTTAAAACGATCATGTCTTTCACTGATATGAAATGACAGATGCACTCTGGCGCTTTTCCCTGAAGCATGGTTACCATAGTGATGTGGCTCTCTACCTCACAGTTGTCCTAAAACTGCTGCTATTGTTCATATTTTCTAGCAAATCAGGAAGATTAGGAAAAGATAGTTACTTGAAGATTAGATTAACCCTTCTTATTCTAAAGAGAACTAAGAGATATGTTTTATATTACTCAGTATAGTCATAAAAATGGAGCAACATGCTTATATGGCATGTATAACAGGAAGCCATCTTGTTTCAAATGTTTGAGGACATCGCTGTGTAGGGAATAATTGTTCAGAAAGGAATTTTAGTTTCCTTTTGACATAAGGCATCATTTATTTATTGTTTTAGTATCAGATATAAATGTAATTTAATTTTAAATTTAGAGTCTGTTTTAGAATACCTAACAAATATTTCCTACAAAAGATTACACCTATGCAAAATCACTATTATAATTCTGATAATGCAAGACATGATGATGATAATTATACTGATTTCAAAGATGTAAAGACACATTGGGCCAGATTACGAGAGGATCGCTATTTAATGCTCCCGTTCGAGCGTTGAGCGTGTCGGATTGTGCTCGTATTATGAGTTGAAGGTAAACTGTTTTTGCTTGCACTCTAACCTGACAAGCGTAAAAAGACATACTTAGAATATTGCATACTCTATAAACTATTCCATCATAGAAGTCATTGTAGAAAAAACTGTGGAAAAAACCTACTTATGTGCAAACACAATCACATATTCTCAAGTGTGCTAACCCAGCATAAAAATATGAATATTTCACATTCCAATGTTCTTCACATAGAAGAATATGTTCTATTTATTCATAAATACATATTTCTATATATATATGATTTTTTTCACATATATATATTAATACTTATATATACATGATTATCTATAGGTATAGATATATACAGGAATATATATTTATAAATACATTAAACATATTCTGATATGTGCAGAAAATTGGAATGTGAAATATTTACTATAAATACACAGTATAACACTTACATACATATTTATTTTACATGTATATTTGTCTGGAAATACATCTATACAAATATAAATACATATGTACACATATATAGACATATATATATATATATATATATATATATATATATATATATACATACAATCATATGCAAAAGTTTAGGCACCCCTGACAATTTCATTTCCATTATTTTCATTTATAAATAATTGGGTGTTTGGATCAGCAATTTCATTTTGATCTATCAAATAACTGAAGGACACAGTAATATTTCAGTAGTGAAATGAGGTTTATTGGATTAACAGAACATGTGCAAAACGAAATCAGACAGGTGCATAAATTTGGGCACCCTTGTCATTTTGTTGATTTGAATACCTGTAACTACCTAGCACTGATTAATTGGAACACACAATTGGTTTGGTGAGCCCATTAAGCCTTGAACTTCATAGACAGGTACAACTAATCATGCAAAAAGGTATTTAAGGTGGCCAATTGCAAGTTGTTGTTCTCTTTGACTCTCCTCTGAAGAGTGGCAACATGGGGGCCTCAAAACAACTCTCAAATGACCTGAAAACAAAGATTGTTCAACATTATGGTTTAGGGGAAGGCTACAAAAAGCTATTGCAGATATTTAAGATGTCAGTGTCCACTGTGTGGAAATGTAAATAACTGAGTTGGACTAATGATTTTAAAATAATTGATTCTTGTACCTGTTTTTAGCTTCTACATGTCCATACTAACTGGTTTAACAATCTTATATATATAGTTGATCAAACGCCACATTTGAATATCAAAAGTAAACTTTAAGGGGTACTGTAGATTTATTAAATGTTGAGCGGACATACGCTGTCCACATTTATCATTGCACAAGCATTTCTGATGGATTTTTTTTTTTACCCCTTAAGGACCAAGGACGTACAGGGTATGTCCTACAAAAGCTTAAATAATGACCAAGTACGAATAATAAAAAAATAAAAAAAACTTTTGTGATCGCTTCCAGGCGCTTTTAGGGTACTGCAGTGATGCCTCGATATTGAATCATCCTGCAATACCCTTTTTTAAGCATCCGATGCAGAGAGAGACAATCTGTGGCCCTCTCTGCATCGGCCAGCGATGGTGCTAATTGTTGATGGGTGGGAACCATTCCCGGGAGGTGGGTGGCTCATCGCTTGAAACTTCTGGCCGGTGGGGGAATCTAAGTTGCGGGTGTGTGCGGGGGTTGTGCTCACGCGCACGGCCGTTAAACATGATGTTATGGGAGGGGAGGGTGGGAGAGAAAGGTGGGAGAGGGAGGGGGTAATAATGTTTGGAAAGGAATCTGGGAGGGGGAGGGGTATGGTATTGAGGGGGGGCAGCTACACTACAGAAAAAGTGGGATTTAGATTAAAAAAAGGGCAAACTTTATTGCAAAGTCGGTACAGCTGCCAGTACCCAAAATGGCAGCAAATAGTGAGGGGGGAGGGTTAGAGAGCTGTTTGGGGTGGGCTCAGGGAGGTTAGGTGGTAAGGGGGGATCCTACACTGCAGAAAATATATAATAAAAAAACAAAAAACTTTTAATTTTATACTGGCAGACTTTCTGCCAGTACTAAAGATGGCGGTGACAATAGTGAGGTGGGGGAGGGTAGAGAGCTGTTTGAGAGGCATCAGGGAGGGATCAGGAGGTGGGATGTGTCAGGTGGGAGGCTGATCTCTACACTAAAGCTAAAATTAACCTTTCAAGCTCCCTACAAGCTACCTAATTAACCCCTTCACTGCTGGGCATAATACAAGTGTGGTGCGCAGCTGCATTTAGCCGCCTTCTAATTACCAAAAAGCAATGCCAAAGCCATATATGTCTGCTATTTCTGAACAAAGGGGATCCCAAAGAAGCATTTACAACCATTTGTGCCATAATTGCACAAGCTGTTTGTAAATAATTTCAGTGAGAAACCTAAAGTTTGCGAAAAAGTGAACAGGTTTTTTTATTTGATCGCATTTGGCGGTGAAATGGTGGCATAAAATGGGCCTAGATCAATACTTTGGGTTGATTACTACACTAACGCTAAAATTAACCCTAAAATCTCCTTACAAGCTACCTAATTAACCTTTTCACTGCTGAGCATAATACAAGTGTGGTGCGCAGCGGCATTTAGCGGCCTTCTAATTACCAAAAAGTAATGCCAAAGCCATAAATGTCTGCTATTTCTGAACAACGGGGATCCCAGAAAAGCATTTACAACCATTTGTGCTATAATTGCACAAGCTGTTTGTAAATAATTTCAGTGAGAAACCTAAAGTTTGTGAAAAAGTTAACGATTTTTTTATTTGATCACATTTGGCTGTAAAATGGTGGCATGAAATATACCAAAAAGGCCCTAGATCAATACTTTCGGTTGTCTACTAAAAACAAATATGTACATGTCAAGGGATATTCAGGGATTCCTGACAGATATCAGTGTTACAAGGTAACTATCAATAATTTTGAAAAAAAATGGTTTGGAAATAGAAAAGTGCTACTTTTATTTATTGCCCTATAACTTGCAAAAAAAGCAAAGAACATGTAAACATTGGGTATTTCTAAACTCAGGACAAAATTTAGAAACAATTTTTTTTTTGGTGGTTATAGATGTGTAACAGAATGTTAGCTTTAGAAAGTCCATTTAATGGCGAGAAAAACTGTATATAATATGTGTGGGTACAGTAAATGTGTAAGAGGAAAATTACAGCAATACATAAACATTGCAAAAATGTAAAAATAGCCCTGGTCCCAAACGGTAAGAAAATTGAAAAGTGCTGTTGTCACTAAGGGGTTAAAGTGTATTGATCATTTATATTATCCCCTATGTATCCAGTATGTTACATAGACTGTATGGATAAAAGTATGAGGACACCTGACCATCACACCTATGTGAACTCGTTAGACATCCCATTCCAAAACCATGGCCATTAATATGGAGTTGCCACCCCCCCTTTTGTGACTATAACAGCCACAACTCTTCTGGGAAGGATTTCCACAAGATTTTGGAGTGGATTTGTGGGAATTTTTGCCAACTCAGCCAAAAGAGCATTTGTGTACTTAGATGCTGATGTTGGACAAAAAGGTCTGCCTGACAAAAGGCACTCTAATTAATTTCAAAAGTTTTCAATGGGGTTGAGGTCAGGGCTCTCCACACCAAACTCGTTGAAGCCTGTCTTCTTGAACCTTGCTTTGTGCACAGGGGCACACTAATGCAAGAACGGCAAAGAGCATTCCCTGAACTGTTGCCACACAGTTGGAAGCACCCAATTGTCTTAAATGTATTTGTATCTTGTAGCATTAAGATGACCCCTCACTGGAAGGGGCATATCCCAACTATTGAAAAATAGCCCGGTCATGAAAACCTCATTTCATAAAGCTCCAGACACTTCTTCATGTTGCTTCCAGTTTGAAACTCTGTAGTGTGTGATGCAACAGAAGATAGGTGTTTTGCTATGAGCTGTGTGCTTCAGCACTCTGCTGCCTGATCTGTTAGTTTGTGTAGTCAACCGCTTTGTGGCTGGGCTACTTTTGCTCCTAGATATTTTCACTGCACAATAACAGCACTTACAGTTGACTGCAGCAGATCTAGTAGGGCACAAATTAAATTAAGTTATTTGTGGCAAATATGGCATCCTATTCCACGTTTAAACACCTTCAGTATGACCCACTGTACTGCCAATGTATGTTTGTCTAGGGAGATTTCATGGCTATGTGCTGGATATTTGCATCTGTTAGCAATGGGTGAGACTGAAACACCTGAAACTAATATTTAGTTTCCGGTCCACATACTTTTGGTATTTTTTTATTATATATATATATATATATATATATATATATATATATATATATATATATACTGTATATAAAGCACAAAACAGACTGTTATGTAGTGCGAGTGCAGATACTTTGGGACTTTGATATATATACAGTATATGTATATATATATATATATGTATGTGTGTTTTTAGGATGTTCCATCAAAACCCTTAGCCAATGAATAAAAACATCTTCTAACAAGCACCCTCATAAAACAAGAAATTATCTGCCATCCAATATAAGAAACAATTGCTTTATTTATTGGTCCCAACCCATGATAGTTCATGAAATAATCTTTATATATGACAAATAAGGAATGCATATATATATATTTCTCTTGTTAAGTGTATCCAGTCCACGGATCATCCATTACTTGTGGGATATTCTCCTTCCCAACAGGAAGTTGCAAGAGGATCACCCACAGCAGAGCTGCTATATAGCTCCTCCCCTCACTGCCATATCCAGTCATTCTCTTGCAACTCTCAACTAAGATGGAGGTCGTAAGAGGACTGTGGTGTTTTATACTTAGTTTATTTCTTCAATCAAAAGTTTGTTATTTTTAAATGGTACCGGAGTGTACTGTTTATCTCAGGCAGTATTTAGAAGAAGAATCTGCCTGCGTTTTCTATGATCTTAGCAGAAGTAACTAAGATCCTTTGCTGTTCTCACATATTCTGAGGAGTGAGGTAACTTCAGAGGGGGAATAGCGTGCAGTTTTTCCTGCAATAAGGTATGTGCAGTTAAAATATTTTTCTAGGGATGGAATTTGCTAGAAAATGCTGCTGATACCGAAGTTATGTAAGTAAAGCCTTAAATGCAGTGATAGCGACTGGTATCAGGCTTATTAATAGAGATACATACTCTTATAAAAGTGTATTTTAAAACGTTTGCTGGCATGTTTAATCGTTTTTTACATATGTTTGGTGATAAAACTTATTGGGGCCTAGTTTTTTCCACATGGCTGGCTTGAATTTTGCCTAGAAACAGTTCCCTGAGGCTTCCCACTGTTGTAATATGAGTGGGAGGGGCCTATTTTGGTGTTTTTTTGCACAGCAAAAATTACAGACACAGACATCCAGCTTCTTCCTGCATGATCCAGGACTTCTCTGAAGGGCTCAAAAGGCTTCAAAAGTCGTATTGAGGGAGGTAAAAAGCCACAGTAGAGCTGTGGCAGTTGTTGTGACTGTTTAAAAAACGTTTTTGTCATTTGTTATTCCGTTTTTGGTATTAAGGGGTTAATCATCCATTTGCAAGTGGGTGCAATGCTCTGCTAACTTATTACATACACTGTAAAAATTTCGTTAGTGTAACTGCATTTTTTCACTGTTGTTTCAAAATTTGGGAAAATTTGTGTTTCTTAAAGGCGCAGTAACGTTTTTTATATTGCTTGTAAACTTGTTTTAAAGTGTTTTCCAAGCTTGCTAGTCTCATTGCTAGTCTGTTTAAACATGTCTACTTGTTCATTATGTTTGAAAGCCATGGTGGAGCCCCATAGGAGAATGTGTACTAAATGTATTGATTTCACCTTAAACAGTAAAGATCAGTCTTTATCTATAAAAGAATTATCACCAGAGGGTTCTGTCGAGGGGGAAGTTATGCCGACTAACTCTCCCCACGTGTCAGACCCTTCGCCTCCCGCTCAGGGGACGCACGCTAATATGGCTCCAATTACATCAGGGACGCCCATAGCGATTACCTTGCAGGACATAGCTGCAATCATGAATAATACCCTGTCAGAGGTATTATCTAGATTGCCTGAATTAAGAGGCAAGCGCGATAGCTCTGGGGTTAGGAGAGATACAGAGCACGCAAATGCTGTTAGAGCCATGTCTTATACTGCGTCACAGTATGCAGAACATGAGGACGGAGAGCTTCAGTCTGTGGGTGACATCTCTGACTCGGGGAAACCTGATTAAGAGATTTCTAATTTTAAATTTAAGCTTGAGAACCTCCGTGTATTGCTTGGGGAGGTATTAGCTGCTCTGAATGACTGTAACACAGTTGCAATTCCAGAGAAATTGTGTAGGCTGGATAGATACTATGCGGTGCCGGTGTGTACTGACGTTTTTCCTATACCTAAAAGGCTTACAGAAATTATTAGCAAGGAGTGGGATAGACCTGGTGTGCCCTTTTCCCCACCTCCTATATTTAGAAAAATGTTTCCAATAGACGCCACTACACAGGACTTATGGCAGACGGTCCCTAAGGTGGAGGGAGCAGTTTCTACTTTAGCAAAGCGTACCACTATCCCGGTTGAGGACAGTTGTGCTTTTTCAGATCCAATGGATAAAAAATTAGAGGGTTACCTTAAGAAAATGTTTATTCAACAAGGTTTTATTTTACAGCCCCTTGTATGCATTGCGCCTGTCACTGCTGCGGCGGCATTCTGGTTTGAGGCCCTGGAAGAGGCCATCCAGACAGCTCCATTAAATGAAATTATTGACAAGCTTAGAACGCTTAAGCTAGCTAACTCATTTGTTTCTGATGCCATTGTTCATATGACTAAACTAACGGCTAAGAATTCCAGATTCGCCATCCAGGCGCGTAGGGCGCTATGGCTTAAATCCTGGTCAGCTGACGTGACTTCAAAGTCTAAATTACTCAACATTCCTTTCAAGGGGCAGACCTTATTCGGGCCTGGCTTGAAGGAAATTATTGCTGACATTACTGGAGGCAAGGGTCATACCCTTCCTCAGGACAGGGCCAAATCAAAGGCCAAACAGTCTAATTTTCGTGCCTTTCGAAATTACAAGGCAGGAGCAGCATCAACTTCCTCCGCTTCAAAACAAGAGGGAACTGTTGCTCATTCCAGACAGGCCTGGAAACCTAACCAGTCCTGGAACAAGGGCAAGCAGGCCAGGAAGCCTGCTGCTGCCCCCAAGACAGCATGAAGGAACGGCCCCCTATCCGGAAACGGATCTAGTGGGGGGCAGACTTTCTCTCTTCGCCCAGGCGTGGGCAAGAGATGTTCAGGATCCCTGGGCGTTGGAGATCATTTCTCAGGGATATCTTCTGGACTTCAAAGCTTCTCCTCCACAAGGGAGATTTCATCTTTCAAGGTTATCATCAAACCAGATAAAGAAAGAGGCATTCCTAAGCTGTGTGCAAGACCTCCTAGTAATGGGAGTGATCCATCCAGTTCCGCGGACGGAACAAGGACAGGGATTTTATTCAAATCTGTTTGTGGTTCCCAATAAATAGGGAACCTTCAGACCAATTTTGGATCTAAAGATCTTAAACAAATTCCTCAGAGTTCCATCATTCAAAATGGAAACTATTCAGACCATCCTACCCATGATCCAAGAGGGCCAGTACATGACCACAGTGGACTTAAAGGATGCCTACCTTCATATACCGATTCACAAAGATCATCATCGGTTCCTAAGGTTTGCCTTTCTAGACAGGCATTACCAATTTGTAGCTCTTCCCTTCGGGTTGGCCACTGCCCCGAGAATTTTTACAAAGGTTCTGGGTTCACTTCTGGCGGTTCTAAGACCGCGAGGCATAGCGGTGGCTCCGTATCTAGACGACATCCTGATACAGGCGTCAAGCTTTCAAATTGCCAAGTCTCATACAGAGATAGTTATGGCATTTCTGAGGTCGCATGGGTGGAAAGTGAACGTGGAAAAGAGTTCTCTATCACCACTCACAAGAGTCTCCTTCCTAGGGACTAGATTCTGTAGAGATGAAAATTTACCTGACGGAGTCCAGGTTATCAAAACTTCTAAATGCTTGCCGTGTCCTTCATTCCATTCCACGCCCGTCAGTGGCTCAGTGCATGGAAGTAATCGGCTTAATGGTAGCGGAAATGGACATAGTGCCATTTGCGCGCCTGCATCTCAGACCGCTGTAATTATGCATGCTAAGTCAGTGGAATGGGGATTACTCAGATTTGTCCCCTCTACTAAATCTGGATCAAGAGACCAGAGATTCTCTTCTCTGGTGGCTTTCTCGGGTCCATCTGTCCAAGGGTATGACCTTTCGCAGGCCAGATTGGACGATTGTAACAACAGATGCCAGCCTTCTAGGTTGGGGCGTAGTCTGGAACTCCCTGAAGGCTCAGGGATCGTGGACTCAGGAGGAGAAACTCCTCCCAATAAATATTCTGGAGTTAAGAGCAATATTCAATGCTCTTCTAGCTTGGCCTCAGTTAGCAACACTGAGGTTCATCAGATTTCAGTCGGACTACATCACGACTGTGGCTTACATCAACCATCAAGGGGGAACCAGGAGTTCCCTAGCGATGTTAGAAGTCTCAAAGATAATTCGCTTGGCAGAGTCTCACTCTTGCCACCTGTCAGCGATCCACATCCCAGGCGTAGAGAACTGGGAGGCGGATTTTCTAAGTCGTCAGACTTTTCATCCGGGGGAGTGGGAACTCCATCCGGAGATGTTTGCTCAACTGGTCCATCGTTGGGGCCAACCAGAACTGGATCTCATGGCGTCTCGCCAGAACGCCAAGCTTCCTTGTTACGGATCCAGGTCCAGAGACCCGGGAGCAACGCTGATAGATGCTCTAGCAGCTCCTTGGTTCTTCAACCTGGCCTATGTGTTTCCACCGTTTCCTCTGCTCCCTCGACTGATTGCCAAAATCAAACAGGAGAGAGCATCGGTGATTCTGATAGCGCCTGCGTGGCCACGCAGGACCTGGTATGCAGACCTAGTGGACATGTCATCTCTTCCACCATGGACTCTGCCTCTGAGGCAGGACCTTCTAATACAAGGTCCTTTCAATCATCCAAATCTACTTTCTCTGAGACTGACTGCATGCAGACTTTCTCTCTTCGCCCAGGCGTGGGCAAGAGATGTTCAGGATCCCTGGGCGTTGGAGATCATTTCTCAGGGATATCTTCTGGACTTCAAAGCTTCTCCTCCACAAGGGAGATTTCATCTTTCAAGGTTATCATCAAACCAGATAAAGAAAGAGGCATTCCTAAGCTGTGTGCAAGACCTCCTAGTAATGGGAGTGATCCATCCAGTTCCGCGGACGGAACAAGGACAGGGATTTTATTCAAATCTGTTTGTGGTTCCCAAGAAATAGGGAACCTTCAGACCAATCTTGGATCTAAAGATCTTAAACAAATTCCTCAGAGTTCCATCATTCAAAATGGAAACTATTCGGACCATCCTACCAATGATCCAAGAGGGCCAGTACATGACCACAGTGGACTTAAAGGATGCCTACCTTCACATACCGATTCACAAAGATCATTATCGGTTCCTAAGGTTTGCCTTTCTAGACAGGCATTACCAATTTGTAGCTCTTCCCTTCGGGTTGGCCACTGCCCCGAGAATTTTTACAAAGGTTCTGGGTTCACTTCTGGCGGTTCTAAGACCGCGAGGCATAGCGGTGGCTCCGTATCTAGACGACATCCTGATACAGGCGTCAAGCTTTCAAATTGCCAAGTCTCATACAGAGATAGTTCTGGCATTTCTGAGGTCGCATGGGTGGAAAGTGAACGTGGAAAAGAGTTCTCTTTCACCACTCACAAGAGTCTCCTTCCTAGGGACTAGATTCTGTAGAGATGAAAATTTACCTGACGGAGTCCAGGTTATCAAAACTTCTAAATGCTTGCCGTGTCCTTCATTCCATTCCACGCCCGTCAGTGGCTCAGTGCATGGAAGTAATCGGCTTAATGGTAGCGGAAATGAACATAGTGCCATTTGCGCGCCTGCATCTCAGACCGCTGTAATTATGCATGCTAAGTCAGTGGAATGGGGATTACTCAGATTTGTCCCCTCTACTAAATCTGGATCAAGAGACCAGAGATTCTCTTCTCTGGTGGCTTTCTCGGGTCCATCTGTCCAAGGGTATGACCTTTCGCAGGCCAGATTGGACGATTGTAACAACAGATGCCAGCCTTCTAGGTTGGGGTGTAGTCTGGAACTCCCTGAAGGCTCAGGGATCGTGGACTCAGGAGGAGAAACTCCTCCCAATAAATATTCTGGAGTTAAGAGCAATATTCAATGCTCTTCTAGCTTGGCCTCAGTTAGCAACACTGAGGTTCATCAGATTTCAGTCGGACTACATCACGACTGTGGCTTACATCAACCATCAAGGGGGAACCAGGAGTTCCCTAGCGATGTTAGAAGTCTCAAAGATAATTCGCTTGGCAGAGTCTCACTCTTGCCACCTGTCAGCGATCCACATCCCAGGCGTAGAGAACTGGGAGGCGGATTTTCTAAGTTGTCAGACTTTTCATCCGGGGGAGTGGGAACTCCATCCGGAGGTGTTTGCTCAACTGGTCCATCGTTGGGGCAAACCAGAACTGGATCTCATGGCGTCTCGCCAGAACGCCAAGCTTCCTTGTTACGGATCCAGGTCCAGGGACCCGGGAGCAACGCTGATAGATGCTCTAGCAGCTCCTTGGTTCTTCAACCTGGCCTATGTGTTTCCACCGTTTCCTCTGCTCCCTCGACTGATTGCCAAAATCAAACAGGAGAGAGCATCGGTGATTCTGATAGCGCCTGCGTGGCCACGCAGGACCTGGTATGCAGACCTAGTGGACATGTCATCTCTTCCACCATGGACTCTGCCTCTGAGGCAGGACCTTCTAATACAAGGTCCTTTCAATCATCCAAATCTACTTTCTCTGAGACTGACTGCATGGAGATTGAACGCTTGATTCTATCAAGGCGTGGCTTCTCTGAGTCAGTCATTGATACCTTAATACAGGCTCGGAAGCCTGTCTCCAGGAAAATTTACCATAAGATATGGCGTAAATATCTTTATTGGTGTGAATCCAAGAGTTACTCATGGAGTAAGGTTAGGATTCCTAGGATATTGTCCTTTCTCCAAGAGGGTTTGGACAAAGGCTTATCAGCTAGTTCTTTAAAAGGACAGATCTCTGCTCTGTCTATTCTTTTGCACAAGCGTCTGGCAGAAGTTCCAGACGTCCAGGCATTTTGTCAGGCTTTGGTTAGGATTAAGCCTGTGTTTAAAACTGTTGCTCCCCCGTGGAGCTTAAACTTGGTTCTTAAAGTTCTTCAGGGAGTTCCGTTTGAACCCCTTCATTCCATTGATATTAAAATTTTATCTTGGAAAGTTCTGTTTTTGATGGCTATTTCTTCGGCTCGAAGAGTCTCTGAGTTATCTGCCTTACATTGTGGTTCTCCTTATCTTATTCTTTCAGACAAGGTAGTTCTGCGTACCAAACCTGGGTTTTTACCTAAGGTGGTTTCTAACAGGAATATCAATCAAGAGATTGTTGTTCCATCATTGTGTCCTAATCCTTCTTCAAAGAAGGAACGTCTTTTGCATAATCTGGACGTAGTCCGTGCCTTGAAGTTTTACTTACAGGCTACTAAAGATTTTCGTCAAACATCTGCCCTGTTTGTCGTTTACTCTGGACAGAGGAGAGGTCAAAAAGCTTCGGCAACCTCTCTCTCCTTTTGGCTTCGGAGCATAATACGCTTAGCCTATGAGACTGCTGGACAGCAGCCCTCTGAAAGGATTACAGCTCATTCTACTAGAGCTGTGGCTTCCACCTGGGCCTTTAAAAATGAGGCCTCTGTTGAACAGATTTGCAAGGCTGCGACTTGGTCTTCGCTTCACACCTTTTCAAAATTTTACAAATTTGACACTTTTGCTTCTTCGGATGCTGTTTTTGGGAGAAAGGTTCTACAGGCAGTGGTTCCTTCCATTTAAGTTCCTGCCTTGTCTTTCCCATCATCCGTGTACTTTAGCTTTGGTATTGGTATCCCACAAGTAATGGATGATCCGTGGACTGGATACACTTAACAAGAGAAAACATAATTTATGCTTACCTGATAAATTTATTTCTCTTGTAGTGTATCCAGTCCACGGCCCGCCCTGTCCTTTTAAGGCAGGTCTAAATTTTAATTAAACTACAGTCACCACTGCACCCTATGGTTTCTCCTTTCTTGTCTTGTTTCGGTCGAATGACTGGATATGGCAGTGAGGGGAGGAGCTATATAGCAGCTCTGCTGTGGGTGATCCTCTTGCAACTTCCTGTTGGGAAGGAGAATATCCCACAAGTAATGGATGATCCGTGGACTGGATACACTACAAGAGAAATAAATTTATCAGGTAAGCATAAATTATGTTTTTTATAAGCCACAAAAATTGATTGCAGGCAAAATCTATTAATCAGTTGCATGTGTAACATGGTCCTTAAAAGATTGGTTGTCATGTAATTATAGCATTGAATCATGTTCTCTAGATTCTGTGTTATTGCGTTAAATGTTAATAGAAAAGAATCTTCATTCCCTTCTGTCCAATCAATATAAACATACTTTGAGCATTTAGTAAGTAGATGCCAGTATTTCAGTATAATTTTAAATTAATTCTTCTCTCTTGGACACCATGTAATATTAAATCTGAATAATCTGGGGGAAATGTAATTGTAACTAATGTGCCTTTGTGGATACAAACCGCAGACTCCAAACCTATCTCCCCGTTTACCCTGTGCTAAGCTCAGCATAATTATTTTGAAAACTTATCGCTGTTTTGTTGTTTTTCCGTATTGCTAAGTCCAGAGGTGGGCTCATAAAAAATATGAAGGCGAGATTATGGGCATTGCTCTACACCATTAAGCTTAAGCTATCTGCATTGCAGACTCAACAACTCTCAGAAGTGCTTGGTTTGTAAAAACTCAGTGTAATGCTGTTATTTCTCTGTGGATTTCAATTGATGTATTACCTAAATTACAAGAACTGTTTATTCTTATTTAGAAACGAAGATATAGACTACCAAGTTTTAACAAAGTGTACTTTATATGTAATGTATTTGCCATAAATTGTAGGTGCTGTGCTGCCGTAACCTAGTGCCTTGATCTATATTGCTGCTATATCCCTCAGTACAACAGCGTTACAGTTATAGCAGTTTACAATTTAGCCCTAGGCACTATGTGTACCTGAAAATATTAATCTCCAGGCAATGTTTGTATCTGGTTCTGAAAGTGCACATGTTCATTTCCTTGTACATTAGACCATTACAACAGCTTAGCATTTCCCAGTTTAGATTAATAAGGATTGCAAGGTGTGTGGTGTTTTTTGTGCTGCTGATGCTGGTTTTAGCAAGTACTGTATATAACCATAAAACAAAGATTTCCATCAGTAGTTTACAATAGCTCCCAGCAATATGTATCCTATTTGTCTATCTTCAATTTACATACCGGAACTGCAAGTGCATTATGTAAGCAGTTGGCACTTCCAGATATTTGGCAGATGCTGATAATTTCATTTGGCTCTAAAGGCAAGTGCAATAAATCATCCCAAATGGTATGAAATGACCTTTGTGAAATGTATTTGTTACTGTAAGTGTAACTATAGGGGGTGCTAAAGGTTTAGTCACTATCAAGCCCTCAGCTCCACGGGTACCTAAATACATTTTTATATAATTTTCTAAGGTGGGCACACATTAATAGTGTTTTTTTTTCTAAAAGAAAAGGTGCCCGTACTCATTGATTATTAATTGGTATATTGTGCTCATTAACTTCGAGAAAAGTAAAGGGACAATGTTATTTACAATGACCTAGATTACAAGTTTTGCAGTTTGGTGCGGTAAGGCTATACCGTTGAAAAATTGGCCATTGCGCGTGGAATGGCAGGTCTCCCGTATTACAAGTCGCGGCTGAAATGTTTTAGCCGCAAACGTTTTAGCCTGTAACGCAACTTACCATTCTGTACTCAAAAAATTACTTGTGGCATTTACATAGCGCCTGTATTACAGGTTGTGTGGTCCGGCTAAAATGTTTGCGTTTTGGTCTATACCACCGCGATACATTCCGCGATCTGAGACCAGTAGTTATGGATTTTGCTAAACAAAAATGTTTCACAAAACTCATAACTAAAATGATACAAAGTACACTAACACCCATAAACTACCTATTAACCCCTAAACCGCCACCCTCTCGCATCACAAATACTATATTACACCAAATAACCCCTAATCCGCCACTCACCCACATTGCCAACACTATATAAAGCTATTAACCCCTAAACCACCGGCCCCCCACATTGCTACTACTATAATAAACCTATTAACCCCTAAACCGCCAGCCCACCACATCACTAATACTAAACTAAACCTATTAACCCCTAAACCGCCGCCCCACCACATCGCAAATCACTAAATTAAACTATTAACCCCTAAACCTAACATCCACCTAACTTTCAATTAAATTTACAATATAACTATCTTAAAATAAATAAAGACTTACCTGTGAAATAAAAAACTAACGGCTAGATTTAGAGTTTTGTCGGTAACGACCCGAAAAGCTAACGCCGGCTTTTTTATGGCCGCACCATAAAAATAACTCTGGTATTGAGAGTCCACATAAAGGCTGCGTTAGGCTCCAAAAAAGGAGCGTAGAGCATATTTAACGCAGCTTCAACTCTCGATACCAGAGTTGCTTACGGACGCGGCCAGCCTCAAAAACGTGCTCGTGCACGATTCCCCCATAGAAAACAATGGGGCTGTTTGAGCTGAAAAAAAACCTAACACCTGCAAAAAAGCCGCGTTCAGCTCCTAACGCAGCCCCATTGTTTGCTATGCGGAAACACTTCCTACGTCTGCACCTAACACCCTAACATGTACCCCGAGTCTAAACACCCCTAACCTTACACTTATTAACCCCTATTCTGCCGCCCCCGCTATCGCTGACCCCTGCATATTATTATTAACCCCTAATCTGCCGCTCTGTAAACCGCTGCTACTTACATTATCCCTATGTACCCCTAATCTGCTGCCCTAACATCGCCGACCCCTATATTATATTTATTAACCCCTAATCTGTCCCCCACAACGTCGCCTCCACCTGCCTACACTTATTAACCCCTAATCTGCCGAGCGGACCTGAGCGCTACTATAATAAAGTTATTAACCCCTAATCCGCCTCACTAACCCTATAATAAATAGTATTAACCCCTAATCTGTCCTCCCTAACATCGCCGACACCTAACTTCAATTATTAACCCCTAATCTGCCGACTGGAGCTCACCGCTATTCTAATAAATGTATTAACCCCTAAAGCTAAGTCTAACCCTAACACTAACACCCCCCTAAGTTAAATATAATTTACATCTAACGAAATTAATTATCTCTTATTAAATAAATTATTCCTATTTAAAGCTAAATACTTACCTGTAAAATAAATCCTAATATAGCTACACTATAAATTATAATTATATTATAGCTATTTTAGGATTAATATTTATTTTACAGGTAACTTTGTAATTATTTTAACCAGGTACAATAGCTATTAAATAGTTAAGAACTATTTAATAGTTACCTAGTTAAAATAATAACAAAATTACCTGTAAAATAAATCCTAACCTAAGTTACAATTAAACCTAACACTACACTATCATTAAATTAATTAAATAAAATATCTACAATTACCTACAATTAAACCTAACACTACACTATCAATACATTAATTAAATACAATATCTACAAATAACTACAATGAAATAAACTAACTAAAGTACAAAAAATAAAAAAGAACTAAGTTACAAAAAATAAAAAAATATTTACAAACATAAGAAAAATATTACAACTATTTTAAACTAATTACACCTACTCTAAGCCCCCTAATAAAATAACAAAGCCCCCCAAAATAAAAAAATGCCCTACCCTATTCTAAATTACTAAATTTATTTAGTGTTGCCGATGTCGGGGGCTACGGTTTAGGGGTTAATAGGTTTATTTAGGTGTTAGCAATGCGGGGGTGGTGGTTTAAGGGTTAATCACTTTATTGTCGGAGGCGGCGGATTAGGGGTAATTAGACTAGGGGTTTAAGTTAGGGTGTTAGGTTTTAATGTAACTTTCTTTTCCCCATAGACATCAATAGGGATTATGTTACGGCGATCGCAGGTGTTAGTTTTTTTCCAACACTTTTTCTCCATTGATGTCTATGGGGGAAAGCGTGCACGTCAAGTCAGGTCTTGAAGGTTTTTTAGTAACTTGTAATGGCAGCACTATGGAGAGTGCGATACCGCTCATTTTGTTGCATTATTTACGCACCTTTACGCACCTGGTTTAGCGCACAACTTGTAATCTTGCCTAATGTTTGGTGTATTTCGCAGCCCCCTTTTGTGAAAACTAGAGCATTTATATGATGATTACAAATATTACCTGTTATGAGATGGCAGAGATGGGGTACTCAGTACCGGTGAGTACCACTTCAAAAAATACCTATATATATATATATTTATTCATATTGATCTTTAATGTGTACATTAAGCACATTCTGTATGTCCACATAATGAGTATATTAAAAAATAAAAAGACAGAAGTTATTGTTGGGGCAGAATAATTTGTCATAAATAAATAACAACTACAAAAGGAAAAAAGTTTTATTTGTAAACCATATTTTTTATGCTTTCAGGGGTCTTCCTAAAGGTTTTTAATGTATTTATTCACGATGCCTAATATACAAACTAAATTCTGAATCCAAAGATGATCCTGCCTACTGCGGCCTTTAATATGCATTGCTAAGCACAACGGGTGTTCCAAGTTTCAGAAAATGTTAAAGTGTATATTTCTTCCTCTGTAGATATGTCCTATCCTAACAGTTAAAGTGATGGTAAACGTTCCCCTTTGTATTAACAGAAATGTTAGTGTTATTTTAGATTGTTTAATTCATCAGTTGTAATGAAGATGCGCTAATCTCGATATGAAATTCAAATACCCGTGCTCCTGCCACCCACTTCAAAAGTAAATTTTACCTAAAGGGACATGAAACCCTAAATTTTTATTTTGTGATTCAGATAAAGCATGCAATTTTAAACAACATTCGGATTTAATTCTATTATCAAATTTTCTTTGTTTTCGAGTAGAAAGTAAACGTGTTCACATTAGCACAATTGAATTTAACGTGCGTTGTGTTAGCGCAACTTCAGAGCTCTGGTTAACTGTTACAGGAGACAAAAAAGTGGTACAAAAAACATAAAAAATAGACAATGTGCAATCGCGATCACAATATTCATATTTTTATAATATTGAGAATGCATTGCGCCTTTGCAATATTCATATATAATAATATAGCGATAAAAATGGAAGAAAACATGTTCTATATTTAATATATATCTGTATTGATATATACAGATATATATTAATATTAAAATAGAACACGTTTGTTACATTGCCATCACAATATTATAAATTAAACACTATAGCATAGGGGGCGTGTCTGAACAGTGATCGGATCGGTCACACTTTTTGGAGCTCCAGCTGAATTTCTCCTAATCCGATGATTCAGAGAACCCTATTACAGCTATTTACCAAAATTAGCATCCAGCATTGAACTACTGTTTAGTAGCACGCTATTTCACCAAAATTAATCTGTATTTTTGAAGCTGCAGCACGAAAACAGACTACAGAGGCCTAGTGCGGCGGCACTTAATAGGCAACGCCACCCCCCTAGGAAGTCCGAGGTATTTAGCTGCAGTTGGACACCTCAAATTACCAGACCGAGTCTTTGCATTAATATCATTAAACTTTGACAGACCTAAGAGAAGGATTTAAGTCTACAGCATCATTTGGACAAATAGTATAATTTCCTGCGTCACCTTGTATTCGAAATGGCTACTACGGAGGAAGCTGACATTCAAGACATCTTTAACAATATACATTGGCGCAAATTTGAAGAGCTTTGCTTAACGCCTAATTGAAAAAGCCCCGCAGGACCCATTACTTATGCACGGCTCCTTGACAATTAACTACAGAGTCCTGAAAACACAACCAGAGAGGCCGGAGCTGCAGAAGGTGAGCTTCGACACTGTTGTTACCCCATCAAGCAACCTGCAGTACAATAGAACAACCTGGGAGAGGCCGAACAGCCCACAAATCTCAAAGGGGAGAGACCCAGCGATACCAGTGAAACCAGCCTCACACAGCATAGCGAGGAGGCTCTGGCAGACGACGACATACATACCACCGGTCTTGGTTTGGTGGGGTTTTGGGGGTGGCCCCTGGAAAACCAGGACTGTTAAAAGTGTGTCTTCAGAGCTTGCAGCCTCCCTAGACCACCTTGATTCTAAAAGTTTCTCGCTGGAAACTGCCTATGTTAAAAACAGAGACTTACTCATACCAGACAACTTCATTAGGCCTAAACATCCACGTCATTCGCTCCTTGTGTCATGCTGGGCTGCCTTTATTGCTGATGCGAGACACGATCTCCGGGACTTTACTATAGCATACATTGTTATGCTCATGAAGTCTTGGGGTTAAGGGATAAGGACATTCCGCGGTACAGGCTGTTTAGCATGTATACCAACAGAAAGTTGTAAAAGACCCAAATTCGGAAGTATGTTTGAACATTGCTGGATTAGAATCAAACTTAATTGCACGGAATGGTTGATGTTCATGTTTTTGTTGTAACTTTATAATGTATTTTATCATATTCTTGTTTGTTGAAGCCTATAGTTTATAGAGATGTGTACATGCACTCAGCACCATAGTGAAGCCTGCCTTTATAGTACTATAATAATGCGTCGTTACACGCTCAGGTTGATGTGTCCCATATCTTATAAATATATGTTAACAGGGTTTAACTGACATATTTTAGGGTCCATATAACTTTGTCTTTGGATCTTGCAGTTTGCGGCCGGAACTGCTGTAAAAAAGACAAACATGATACCACATAAGGGAAACCACCCTATGCCTTGATGCATTTAGTTAACTATTTATGTTGGGCCAAACCCTCGCACTATATTAAGCGCCTTATAAGATAATAAGACCTATGATACATTTCATATGAAATGGTCTATTTCTCAAAATGGTGGCCAAATAGTTAGAAGTCCTGGTTTCAGAACTCAACTTTTGTATTCCAGCCAACCTTATACTCCATACCATTATATCTCAGTAGGCTAGGGACTATAGATGTCAAGTACCCATCATCTAACACTTATAGAGTATAATTTTGAATAGAAAGTCTGTCACGTGTAGAAATGTAAGCAATATTATAGATGTGTCTAGCTGTAGCTCTAGCATTGTTATTCTTTAGTTTATTACTCTACATATATTTAGGACAATGCAATTTTTTCTTTTGTTTGTTTACACCAGTGCTCTAAAATACCCCATGTTTGTGTACTGAATTTATATCTGGTCCAAGAGCGACCAATACTGTCATATTTTTGGGGGGGAAAATGAGGACTTTATTATTTCTGAGGGTTTGTATCAGAACTAACATATTGTTGTGTAGTGTAACATGTACCCTCATTACTTATCTGTATGTACTTTCTTATGTTCTCAATAAAAAAATAAAAAAAAAACCCATAAAAAAAACACTATAGCGTAATCTCGATGGCAATATTGTGAAACATGAATTGCACAATAGCAATGCTTGGTTTACAAGAAAATGAGTAGTAGAGTGCAAAGTATTTTTTTTTTAATATTCTTTAAAACTAACTCAACTTGTTTATGAGCAATGGAGCATCTTAAAAACAGCAGTCAAATGAAGTATATATAACACCTAGAGGCCTATTTAACAAAGGTCTGTCGGACCTGATCCGACAGTGCGGATCAGGTTCGCCAGACCTCGCTGAATGCGGAAATCAATACGCTCTCCGTATTCAGCATTGCACCAGCAGCTCTTGTGAGCTGCTGGTGCAACGCCGCCCCCTGCAGATTCGCGGCCAATCGGCCGCCAGCAGGGAGGTGTCAATCAACCGGATGATACTCGATCGGATTGAATTGTGGCGATCACTGTTTACCTGCTCTGAGCAGGCGGACAGGGTTATGGAGCTTGATAATGGGGCCTCCTTGTCTATGCAATGTGTTGAAGATGTGTGGTAGCCAAGGCTTAAGGAAACTGAAAATTGCAATTGATGAGTATTCCGTTTATTTTTAAGTGTTTACCTAACTAGAGAAAGGTTATATATTTACAAACTGCATTTGCAAAATCTGACTGTGCAGTTTGTTAGGTTTGTCACGCTTGTAACAGCAGCACAGACATTCTGATTTAGTGATCAAACATCTGTGATTACATGGCCCGTTAATCATTTGATCATGTGATTATATAGATTATATCATGTGTCATATATCATGTGCCATTTGATCATGTGATTATATAGATTATATCATGTGTCATATATCATGTGTCATTTGATCATGTGATTATATAGATTATATCATGTGTCAGTGGCTGTTTTGTGCCCTTGATATGTACTGCAAGACTGTCACCCACCGCCTGCAATTGATTTTCTCATTTGAAAACATCAGTTCTATAAACCTGATAGAAAATTGCCTTGTATTGAAGGTCTCAGTTTTCTGTCTGAGATAACTTCTGAGATACAAAGCAAGACTTTTTTTAGTTGATAAATACTGTATCACATTCCCCGGGAATTGGCCGTAGTACAAAAGATGTGAGAGAGTAACATTCTGCATAAAGTTTCTCAGTTTGTTTACTTCTAGATGGAAATTCTAAGGAACTAAGCCACTCGTGGGGAACCTATTTGAGAGTTTGTGCCCAAACTGGCAATAATCTTCTAAAAATATTCTACTGAGTTTCAATGATAGCTTCTTTTTTTATTTTTTATAAATTTGAAGGAATATTGAAGGAACATTAAAGTCAACCATTCTTATAAATCCATATGAGATCATATCAATTAATGTTTAATGGCTGATACGTAACATATATTCATAAGAAAATAGTTTAAGTACTGCAATTGCAGTACAATAATTCAAGCAGAAATTTGTTTGGAGTACGACGTTAGGCACTTGCGCCATATGTTTACCACTCCTGATCTAAGCTAATAATCATAGACAATAAAATTATTTTTCCTACCATACTAAGGGCCAGATAACAAATTACAAGTTAATTATTATTTTTTCCGCTCATGCGCAAATTTCGATAGAAGTAAGCTTCCAACACGGGTGGTTAGCGCTTATATCACAGTTTGAAAATAAAAAGTTTGTGCACGAGCGAAACCCAGTGCACGCTAACTTCAGGCCTTTGTTAACGTGTTAACTTCTTTTCTCCGTAGACTTCAATTCAGCTAACCTAACACTGCATTAGACCAGCTGCACTAAAGCTGAAGGTAGTTATGATTATTTAACACTCCAATGTTCTTCACATAGAAGAAAATGTTTTTATTTTTAAATATTTATTTATTTAAAATTATTTTTTTGTAAAATATTTATCTGTACCTGTATATCTATATGATAAAATAAAAAGAACATTTTCTTCTAAGTGAAGAACAATGGAATGTTAAATATTTATATTAAAACACTGTAAAACACATTACAATATTTAAAAATTATTTTTCATGATCAAATGCATTTAATTTAAAAGGGCTCCAAAGTATATAACTACTTCTGTATATATGTATACACATATAAACACATAAATACACAGGTATATATATATATATATATACACACATATTTAGATATATATATACATTATAGCCCTTTCCAGTCAAATACCTTGTCATATACCATATCCTTTTTAACCCTTATAAAACATTTTTATTAATATTTATATAAAATATGTTTATCAAAAAGTGTATAAATTAGTGTAATACTTTATTTAAATGTATTTGTGTTGTGTTTGGTGATACATTTTTTTAACCCTTACTCTTTACGCTAGGGGGTAGATTTATCAATGTGCGGGCGGACCATTTCTAGTGAAATGCTTGTGCAATGCCGCCCCTGCACATTCAAGGGGTGTCAATCAACCAAATCATATCTGATCAGGCTGATTGCTGTCCACCTCCTCAGAGGTGGCGGATGAGTAATGGAAAGTATGGGGGTAGATAGCAGCATCTGCTGCTTGGTAAATCTACCCCTAAGTCTTCAGTCCAGCTAATCTGGTGAGCGCAAGTTTTGTTTGTGCTCAAGCGTTACCGTTGTTTGTGCTCAAGCCCAACTTGTAAAATGTGTGCTAGTTAGCATGGTTGCGATGTAGCTCATTGCGTCCCGCGCTAACAATAGCTTGCC
This sequence comes from Bombina bombina, assembly GCF_027579735.1. Taxonomy (NCBI): domain Eukaryota; kingdom Metazoa; phylum Chordata; class Amphibia; order Anura; family Bombinatoridae; genus Bombina; species Bombina bombina. Next base: position 1,017,747,554 of record NC_069503.1, read on the forward strand.
ACTTCTAATCTAGCTCTAAATATATGAATTGCAACAATTAAGGAAACTAGTTGTATCTAATGGTGCTGTGCGTTGGATATTGAGTGCAAAACATGTATGTCCCTCAATAAATATAAGAAAAGAAGCAAGGGCCCAGGATGAGAAGTGAGATGCAGCCATTGCTTGCAATCATTTGAGGACCTACCCAACAGTGGGTAATGTGTGCAAAAAAATGTTGTTCCCCTCAAAGTAAACTCAGTAGTAGGCAATAGTAATACAATATACATGCTGTTCTGTGTAGTGATTTTGAAGATAGATGATAGATAGCGAAATAGATAGATATGATTATACGCATTCTGCATACTCCTCTGCATATACTAGCTGCTATGGACCTCCGCTCAGCACTTAGGCCACCATAGCTGCTGCACTAATAGTAGTTCTGCCTCTGCTTGCAATTTGTCTTCAGGATAGGCCCCTTTTACAGTATGATTGTTCCATTTTAAAAAATGTATAAAATATTGACACATGAAGAGTTTGTACAAAGAATATGTTTTATGCATGAAAAAGAGCAGCAGTTAAAAAAACAGACAGTAATATACTTTGAAATACCCTTTTTTTTAGATGGCATGAAAAAAAATGAGTACATTGTACTTTAACTTACACTTTAGATTAGAGATGGAATTAGCATACACAGACTGTTGCCCTTATGTTGGAGTCTGAGCAGACATAAGGCTGTAAGTGGAACTAAATAATATGCTTGTAGCCTATGAATGTTGAAGAATGTAACTGGGCAAAGTGAGAAACTATAAAATAAAGTGAGAAAGATAAAGTTCCAATATAGTGTAATTGGGGCAAAATGTATAATGATTAATAACAATAAGTGTGATTAGTGAGTCGAGCATATATAGTAAACTGTATACACTAAATGACTTTGCTTCAGAACTCCTGTGGCCAAGTAATTAGTAGATTAGGATATAGATTCATGCAAACAGGATTTATATTGGGCTGTTTCAGTTATTGTAAAATAAGTGGCTTGGTGCTCAGTTATGTTACCTTTGTTACTGTGATTCTTAATATATCTTATTTGCTAGCTTTTAAACTTATTAACTTTACATGCCCAAAAGTTTCATATAATGCAGTATCCTAATAAGTCATGCACATTATTTTAGCAATTGCATTAGCAAAAAGAATAGACCAGTTCACGTGAGTCTAATAGATGCTTTCCTAAGTTTCCCTATTTTTCCAACTGAAACCTTTCCTTTTCTGTCTTTCCCTTTTTTCCCTTTTTACTTTGTGTGCAATGGTTATCTGTCCATTGGCTGACAGTGTCTTTACCAACAAAATGCAAAGCCGACAGATGGGTGTCTCAGGAAAGAACATGACAAAAAGTACCAGCATCGGAGGAGATATGTACACGCTTGAGAAGAACGACGGAAGCCAATCAGATACAGCAGTGGGAACAGTTGGAGCCAGTGGCAAAAAACGACGTTCTAGCATTGGCGCCAAAATGGTTGCCATTGTTGGCTTGTCACGAAAAAGCCGAAGTACCTCACAGCTCAGCCAAACAGGTAAGACACTAATACTATATTTTATGTGTCAGTTTTTTATATTATGCTTTGTTTAGAAAAATACCCAAAACAAAGTTTTGGAATAGAAAACCCAGATCCTGTTTCCTATTAAAATAAAGGAACACTGCACTCTTTAATTAATCATAAATGTCAAAATTTAATTTATCCAAAAATGTATTTCACAAACAGTGCATGATATAAATATAAACTGATTTAAAATAGCTCCTTCCCAAACCACCAATTAGAGATTAAATAATTCATTTTTAATCATCCACCTCATATGCTGTCCTGGGACCCTTTTTTTGTAATTTTTACTTCTTAGTAGGAAAAAATCAGCTCTTAACCTGCAGCTGCAGAATATATTCTAAGTTGATAAATAGAGTTCACAAATCACTGCGTGCAGCTATGTGTACAAATGCAATATAAATGTCTTGCATATACGCAGTTAATACTTGTCATTTACTTACGAAACAAAAATGCCAAACCTTTATTGCAAACCAAATAGATAGATAGTTGTAATCCTGTAGAACAGTTAGTAAGCCATGCTTTAATAGTCAGGGTATGTGTGAACAAGCAAATGCATATGACAATATGGCTGTCCCTTTAAAAGAATCAGTCCCGCAATTGGGAGTTATGCATTAATAGCTGGGTTATATGTGAACAAACAAATGTATATGACATTACGGCTGTCCCTTTAAAAGAATCAGTCCTGCAATTGTGAGTTATACATTAATAGCTGGGTTATATGTGAACAGGCAAATGCATATGACAGTATGGCTGTCCCTTTAAAAGAATCAGTCCCGCAATTGTAAGTTATGCATTAACAGCTGGGTTATATGTGAACAGGCAAATGCATATGACAGTATGGCTGTCCCGTTAAAATAATCAGTCCCGCAATTGTCAGTTATGCATTAATAGCCGGATTATATGTGAACAAGCAAATGCATATGACAGTATGGCTGTCCCTTTAAAACAATCAGCATTATTAGCTGGGTTATATGTAAACAAGCAAATGCATGTGACAGTATGGCTGTCCCTTTAAAAGAATCAGTCCTGCAATTGTAAGTTATGCATTAACAGCTGGGTTTTATCCAGTGCGTGATATGGCTTGGTATGCCGCCATATTGTAACAGCACAGGAGTCACATGACACAAATACAGCATGTGTCCCTATAATGCATGTATAGAGGAATAATAGTCAAGTTTTAAAGGTAAGTTTTTTTTCATAACACGAGTGAAATGTAAATTTTGATAAATTAAACTGCCCCTGTTTTTAATCAGATTTTTAAAAACCGGGCACTTTAGCATCAAAATTTGAATTTCAGTAAAAGATATTTGAATATTGAATTTCAGTAAAAGATTTTCTGCATAAACTACAGCACCAGCTCTGCAAAATAGTAAACAAGTGCTGCAGCTATTATTCATCTATACATACATTAAAGGGAGATATGCTGTGTTTGTCATATGACTCTGCATTGAGCATGTGACTGCTGTGCCTCAGTGTAACGTACATTACAATATGGCACCATGCATTCGAGAAAAAAGCACCTATTTAGCATTCTTCTTCAAAACAATAGTTTTCAACACAAATAAAACAGACAGCAGTGGTTAATTGACTTTAATTCACAATAATAAATTAGTTTTAAGGATTTTTATCAGGTGTTAAGTGTCCCTTTAATGGCAGCTAACTTACAATACACCATCCACAAATCACCAAGGTTATGGATGACATCCTATGATGAAGTAACGGTCACGCAGGCACGCGGCACCGCTTGTTCAGTGAGGACCTTGAGTGTAGCATAGCTGCGAGAGACACTGCTGTTTTTTTCCGGAAGGCAGAGGGATAAAAGGAACCAGGAGAGGTACAGGGGAAGATAGATCATTTAAGTAGTGCTGAGCTATTACGTTTGAAGCTTACAAGTGTATCGGTAACCCAGGTATGAATGACCTTGAATCCTATTTGGGAGAATATAGGTCACTGAACTTATAGCGTACTTACAGCATGTTTATGGGGCTTATTATCTGTGCAGCCTGTATGCTGGCATCGTACTTTTGTAAGCTTACAATAGCTGGACTGATTCTTTTAAAGGGACAGCCATACTGTCAAATGCATTTGCTTGTTCACATATAACCCGGCTATTAATGCATGGCTTAGTAACTCTTCTACAGGATTACAACTATCTATCTATTTGCCTTGCAATAAAGGTTTGGCATTTTGCTTTATTGCGTATATGCAAGACGTTTATATTGCATTTGTATGCGTAGCTGCACGGAGTGATTTGTGAACTCTATGGGGCCGATTTATCAAGGGCCGAATGGCCCCTGATGCCCCTGTTGGCTCGCTGGAGACAGCAGTTATGAAGCAGCGGTCTTAAGACCGCTGCTCCTTAACTGGTCCGCAGCCTCTGAGGCTGCGGTCTGCAATCCGCCCGATCAGGAATGATCAAGTTGATTGACACCCCCTGCTAGCGGCCAATTAGCTGCAAATCTGCAGCGGGCGGAATTGCACAAACAGTTCACTAGAACTGCTTGTGCAAAATTAAATGCCGACAGCATATGCGTATTCAGCGATGTCTGATAAATCAGCCCCTATTTATCAACTTAAAATATATTCTGCGGCTGCAGGTTAAGAGCTGATTTTCCTTACTAAGAAGTATAACTTACCAAAAAAAGGTCCCAGGATCTGCATATGAGGTGGAAGCTTAAAAATTGATTATTTGATCTCTTATTTGTGGTTTGTGAAGGAGGTATTTTAAATCAGTTTATGTTTGTATGATGCAATGTTTGTGAAATTATATTTTGGCTGAATTAAATGTTGATATTTTTGATTAATTAAAGAGTGCTGTTTTCCCTTACTATAGTAGGAAACAGGATCTGGGTTTCCTATTCCAAAATTTGTTTTGGGTATTTTTCTATAAGACATTAAGGGCCGGCACCACTGAATGCAATTGTTGAAAATTGCTTTATGAATTAAATCAGTCCTGAGCAGGGTTTTTTATTTGATGCTTTGTTTAGTGGGGTTTTGTATGTTCTCTTCAGCAATGTAAAGTCATGTGTCCTGGAAAGGTTTGATTAATTGTACTTTGTTGAGTGTGTGCTTTTTTTAATAAGTCTAATTAATGTTTATACTGAGTTTGCAAAATATATTTAAAAATACAAGACCCCATTTGCAGCTGCTTTTGGATAATACACAGTTTGTTTTGGAAATGTTTTATTGTGTGATCAGGAATTGATACATAGGGGCCCTTGTTTCCGGCGAGCCTTCAGGACCGCTGCTCCATAACTTGTCTGCCTGGTCTGAGGCAGCGGACAGAAATCAACCGGATCTAGTATGATCGGGTTAATTGTGCTGGTGCAATGATAAATGTCGACAGCGTATGCTGTCGGCATTTATCGATGTGCGGCGCACATGATACGCTACATTCTATTATGTCCGCACGCACATTAATAAATATACCCCATAGGGTAACTATTTCTGACATCATAGTGATGTGTAATAGAGACAACATATTTACTATTTGTTGCTAAACACAAAGATAATATTTACATATTTATGAAGTTTTCATTGTACAATAATTTACCTGCATTCCCACAGCTTTATAATCTGGTTTCTCTTCTGCTGATCAGCGGCAAATGTGAGATGTTTCATTTTAGAGGGCAGTTTATTCTGTTTCATGGGTAGCAGATGCTCTCACGTGTTTTGCATTGTAGCTTCATCCAGCATACAATATCTTGTCAACCATTAAAAATACATTTTAATGCAAAAGTAAAATGCTGTTATTTGTTAGAGCATCTCAGGCCCTCTGTTTACTATCTCCTAGATTACGAATGGTGTGCAAGCTGTAGCGCAAGTGCGCTATGGGTTTTTTTTCCCGGCTCCCTAGAGCGTCTTAAGCCTCTCTATAAGGACTGGTGAGGCTAGAGAGGTTGAAGATGCTCTAGGGAGCCGGAAAAAAAGCAAGTGTGCACTTGCGCGCCACTTGTAATCTAGGTGTATGTGTTTATTAAAGTGATGGTCAATTTTGTTGAATTAGTGCCCGATTTTTAATAATCCTATTAAAAACAAGGGCACTTTAATTCATCAAAATTGACATTTCACTTGTTTTCTTCAAAAACTTACCTTTTAATCCTGACAGCTGCTGCAGCGCTTCCTCCACCCATCGCAAGCCGTCTTCGCGGGTTCAAAATGACGAATCAGGCTTCCTTCAATCACAGCGTTCCCTCAGGACATGATTCCCCCCAGGGGGGAAGCCGTGATTGGAGGAAACCAGATTAGTCATTTCTGACATATGAAGAGGCTTCCGACGGCCGGGGGAATCGCTGGAGCGGCTGTCAGGATTAAAAGGTACGTTTTTTAAGAAAACAAGGGAAATGTCAATTTTGATGAATTGAAGTGCCATTGTTTTTAATAGGATTATTAAAAACCAGGCACTAATTCATTGAAATTGACCTTAAGTCCCCACAAAGTGTACAGAGTATGAGTAATCAGCTTTCTTTTTGTTTGTCTCAGATGTTAATAAAGGATTAATTTACTTTGCTTTATTTATTTATTATTAGCTAAATATGTAGCTAAATACTGGTCTGTGAGCCAGTCAGGAGCAACATACTTATGTAGTTGCTAATTACCAGACATGTCCTTCTCAGGGGCTCCAATGTGTTGCAGTCGGCTACTGAGCAAGACTATGGGGCTGATTTATTATACGATCTGGATGATTTACACCCCCTGCTAGCGGTCGATTGGCTGCAAATGTGCAGGGGGCAGCATTGCACAAGCATCTCACAAGAAATGCTTGTGCAATGATAAATGGCGACATTGTACGCTGTCGGCATTTATCAATGTCGGCTGTCTGCCCGCCATTTGTTAAATCTACCCCTCTGTGTCTAGCCATGTTGGGGTTTAAACACAAAGCAAGGGTTAAATACATTCAATTCCTGTGTGTTACTTTTACATTAGTATATCAAATAAATTAAATAAACAACAACCAGAGAATGCAAAATAAATACATATTAAATCCTACCCAATCAGCCTCCTAGAATATACCTTGCCATGTGAATAGAATAATACTAACCCTTTCTATAATTTGAGGATGTGCTGTACCTTCGACTCACACAGATCCCACATGTGGGAAAATGTCTGATTGGTTGTAGAATGATCTATGCACTCCACATAAAACAAATATAAATATGATATTAAATGCAATTAATAAAAACAGGAAACAAGACAGAACTTAAATGCTCTTTATTGTAAAAGCCTCACGGCAACCACTGTTTTGGCACATACAGTTTAGGTCATAAAAATGGTTTCAACCATGTATAAATCCAGTGCTGATGTTCTGAAGTCAGCAAAGACTTGCAAACAACCACCTGCTGTCATAAACAATCAGAACATAGTCATTGATGGAAGTAGGGAGTAACTTTCTATACACAATCCAGAAAAAAGAAGAAGACTGAGTCCTTGCTTCCAGTACAAATCAAATCGGTTTATTAAGTGTGAGACATACAATGTAGTGGTACGATCCCATGAAGCTGACACGTTTCGCACATGCGCTTCCTCAGAGAGAGAGTTATTTTCTATAGTTAACTTTCTTACTGCTTACCAGCCCGCATAACTCAAAACATTTTAGTAAAACCTCTTTCTTTGACTATACTTCACTGCATACATACAGTATATGTTTAGATATTGTTATTCTCATTATATTCTGAGCATTTACATTACAGCTTTACCTTGCTGTTTGACTGCATAGTATGATTGGGTTTCTTAAACACATTAATAGTGTTCTTCATCTGTTTTTATCTTTTCAATTACTGGAGCTATTTAGCAGATACATTTTATTGCATAGTAAATGAATAGTGATATATGCATAAATATTGTAGACATTATTTCTGAGTGCTTCGGATAAAGGCAGTGTAAAACAATTCTATTCTAAATCTTTAAGAAGTAAAATGCTGCCACTTAGTAGACTATGATGCTTCCATAGTGGGGGTTGTTGGGTAATCTTATTAGATTGCATGGTTAAAAGGACATAGAACCCAATTTTTTTCTTTAGTGATTCAGATAGAGCATGCAATTTTAAGCAACTTTCTAATTTACTCCTGCTATCAAATTTTCTTCATTCTCTTGGTATCTTTATTTGAAAAGCAAGAATGTAAGTTTAGAAGCCATCCCATTTTTGGTGAACAACCTGGGTTGTCCTTGCTGATTGGTGGATACATTCACCCACCAATAAACAAGTGCTGTCCAGGGTACTGAACCAAAATTGTCTGACTCCTTAGCTTAGGTGCCTTCTTTTTCAAATAAAGATAGCAAGAGAACGAAGAAAAATTGATAATAGGAGTAAATTAGAAAGTTGCTTAAAATTACTGCTCTATCAGAATCATGAAAGAAACAATTTGGGTTCAGTGTCCCTTTAAGAAAAGCAAATCAAGAATGTTACTATTTAATGAGCTGTGCTTTTGTTAGTTGCAGCGAGTGGCTGTAAAATGACCCAATTTCATGTCTTAAAATACAGAACTCCAAAAATGACTTTCACATTATTTTTGCTGAGTATCACTGTTACTATCTGCTTTGCTATTTATATTTTCTTTATTTTTTGACACTGTATGATAACATTTTTTAGAAGTCAGGTCAGAAAAGGGGAAGATGGTTATCTCAGTTAAACTAAAAATATAAGAAAAACCTTGTTGTACGGTACGTAAATATCATGAAACTGACCCCTGTCTTTACAAAAGGGCTAAGGAGCAATTACATAAAACATACACTATTGACCCTTTGAATCCACCCACCTGAACACCTCAAACCTTTTTTTATTATTAACCCTTTCCTGTCCATTTTTTAAAGCCTTAATTCAGCATTAATTTATTTATTTCTGTAGCAGGTTTTATAGCGCCAGATTACGAGTGTCACGCTAACAGTTACATGCGAGTGGTATCGGGTTTATTGTGGCTGTTTGCGCGCATCGCATTTAGCGTTGTATTACAAGTTGAAAGTGAACTTGATCGCTTGAGCACATTTGATGTTAACGCGCGTTGTAATATTGCAACCTGAAAGCTCTGGTTAACTGTCTCGCAAAACAACATGCAATGTTATTTTTAATTAATTTTAATGTTTTAATGTGTTTGCTTGTTTGAAATATCTGGTCTTGTGGTCATGTCTTGCTATGTCAAAGCTGAAGAGGCTGTCTGGTTCCTTTTGTTTATTTATTTTATTTTTATTTATATTGTAATATTTTTAAAATATTTTTGTGGTACCCATATCTTTGGCAGTGGAAGTTGTTCCATGGGACGGGACGATATCAGCTAGAAGTGGCTCCATTGATTTCAGTAGAGCTGTTCTTCGCACTCGCTGCTCTGATAAGGGGCAGGTACAAATTTCTTTGAATTCCACTTTTTTCAGCAAATAATTTCACAAAAGTTTTATTGAATCTAGGCCAGTGTGTATCATGTCTTTTACAGCCTATGGGGCCTATCTATCAAGCTCTGAATGGAGCTTGATGCCCCGTGTTTCTGGCGAGCCTGCAGGCTCGCCAGAAACAGCAGTTATGAAGCAGCGGTCACAAAGACCGATGCTCCATAACCTGTCCGCCTGCTCTGAGCAGGCGGACAGACATCGCTGGAAATCAACCCGATCGAGTACGATCGGGTTGATTGACACCCCCCTGCTGGCGGCCCATTGGCCGCGAGTCTGCACGGGGCGGCGTTGCACCAGCAGCTCTTGTGAGTTGCTGGTGCAATGCTGAATACGGCGAGCATATTGCTCGCCGTATTCAGCGAGGTCTGGCGGACCTGATCCGCACTGTCGGATCAGGTCTGCCAGACCTTCTAAAATAGGGGCCTATATATCAGTGTGTCAGTGTGTATCCCTTCTTCCAATCCAATCATCATTGGAATCTATTAGAAACAAATCCAGTTATTGTGTGGTTTCTAGTAACTTTGCATCACATTAAATACACATGAAAGTTAAAAAAAAATTATTAATGATTCAGAAAGAGCATACTATTTATTTTAAATTTTAAAAATTATGAAAGTTTAATTCCATGTTTCTTTAAAAAAAATGCATAGTTGCCAACATTTAAAAAAAATAATTCCAGGGACACTTTGCCGCAGAGCAAGCAAGCAGGTTACCGGAGTATTGATGACCTACTGTTCAACTGCTCCGCCCACTCAGTTCTTCAATCAAACACATCCATTTGATAGTAATAGTATAATTTAACATTGGGATACATACATATACATGTCTAAAGGTGGCTATGTATGTATATATAAATGTCTATATATGTGTACATATGTATTTATTTATATGTGTACAAAACACGGAAGGGGACTGCACTCTCAGACTGGACTGGGTACACATCCCATGACCTTGCAACATGCTCAGCCCTGGGTGCTCAATGGCACTCACAGGAAGCTGTGCTGTCCCCAGAGTCACAGGCAGTTAACCCCAGACAGGTCTGGGTGCAAGGCCCATAGGGAAAATTACAAACCAAATTAATACAACACACAGAGAAAGTCCAGCACTCAGTTACAAGCTCTCAGCTAAGATTCAAATAAAAAATGAAAGGGTTAGTTACCACATCTAGCCAAATGGGACAAGCCCAGGTTTGACGTCAAGGTCCCTTCCAAAACCTGGATACAGTGGATCTAAGGTAGTTTTGTGTCACTACCTTAGATCCACTAAGTTGTACTGGACTACTTCCTAAGTTGTTCTGGACTACTAATGACTCTCTGAAGGCAGAGGTGCAGGGGAGGAGCTATGCTGCAGTGTGTCAAATTACTATATATAGGAGAATAGACACAGCAAACAGTGCAGCTAATCTTACTGTGTGATTATGCACAGCACCAGACTTTTTTAAGTCTGACAGCCATTTTCATAGTTTTGCACTCTGTGTAGGAAGTGGTGTATGTGTAAGACTCATGCTAAAATCTTTAAGCTGCAGATGACACAGAGTGCTAAAATATGAAGATTACTGTCAGACTAAATGATGAAGCAAACAATAAATTATCTACAGTAGTAGCCAAGTAATTTCACCTCTTTTAAAACAAATCAGCATATAGCTCCTTACCAAGTGTGGATGAGCAGTTTTCTTCAGAGAAGGTGCAGCAAGGAGTTTCTGCCTAGACCGTCTCTGAGTGATCAACCAGAGTACTTGCTGCACGCACAGCCTCACCCACAGCTCCTCCCCATTAATTTATGTCACACATGCCCCAGCTCAGCAAAATCCAGGGACTATCCCTGGAAATCAGGGACTGTTGGCAACTATGCTTTATTGGGATGCAAACATACTAAAAAAACACACAGTAATTGGGTTTAATGGTTTTCTAATGGATTGAATGGTTTTCTAATGTATTTGAAATTCCCACAAACGACAAGTAGTGACACTTAGCATAACCCTTCTCATAGATTTAATTGCATTATGTGTGGTCTTTTTTTATGCGTTTCGTTTTGTACGGTAGTTTTGTACTGCAGAGCATGCATGTCCGTGAGCAAATCTCACTAAAAAATATCTCCAGTCTCACCGTTTGTTGTGTTATTTTATGGTGTTCATTCACTATAGAATGGTGAGATTGAGATTTTTAGTAAATCAGTTACATAGAATAAAACTGTAAATGGTGATATAGGAGAGATTTGAGAACACTCTCTTTCCTGTATTTGTATAAATGGTGAATGTCATTTTGTATATTACTCTGGGGGTATCAGAGAACATTTTGCAGTGAGTATAATTAAATAGCAGTGTATGTCAACCAAATAGATCTAAGGAAATATCAGACTCTTAGGAACCGGATGTGCTTCAATTTCTGAGCTACAGTTATTAGAAAGGGAATCTCATTAGACAAAACTGACACTACAGCGGATCATGTCTTCCAGACAGATGATAAATTGGCCCCCAAGTCTGGAATGTTTATGATTTGAGTGTTAACTCAGATCTCAGATTAACCCCTTCTTAGTTGGTTAGGTCTTCATCTGTATAGAAGGTCTTCTTGAGTGTGATTCTGGTTTCTGTCCAGTGTTTGTCAGTGAGCAGTTGCCATGTTTGTTATCTGTGAAATCATTGTACTTTTCTAATGCCAAAATAACTTAAATAAGATGTACTTCTAACTCAGTAGTTGTCACTTTTGTTTTATTTGACAAATTATGAAAAACATTAAATAAAATGTAGGTTTTCTCAAACAGTATAGTTTCCTAAAACATACTCACACACACACATATATATATATATATCAGTATATGTGAAACCCCCTAATATAAAGGATTTACAACTTTAGAAAGAACATAGATATTTTCTGTAACAGGGGAGTCAACAATGGGGACTGTTTCATTCCAAACAAGATACTTTTCCAGTGAGGCAACACATCTTGGATTTACTGACAATTTTGCTGGGTATGACATTTATAAAATAGTGGTTATTTCCTATAACATATAATAACTGTTATGGCTTATATTAAAGGGACAGGAAACCCTACATTTTTCTATCATGATTTCTTCTCCTCTTTGATAATTGCTCTTCATATATTATTATATTATTTCAGAAATTCTTTATTCAGAAATGTCTTATTTGGTTTCCAGTCTTTTACTTTAACGATGGTGTCCAGATTTGTACACACTGTTTAATGCCTTAATAAAATCTAGTTAAAGGGACAGTGTATTGTAAAACTAGTTTCCCCTTTAATGTGTTCCAGTTACTTTTTATAAGAGCTTTCAGGGAGAGCAGACCTAATTAGCTTATCTCTTTATATTATATTTATCTCTTTATATTGACACAAAATATTCATTATCCTATCTCTTTATACACCGTAAGACCAATACTTAGAGAAAACAATGAAAAATTAACATTGTATTATCTCACTGTCCCACCACCCACTGGAAGTGTAATTTATTTTAAATGTTCTTGTTTACATAGCCTTTCTATAATGTATTTAAAGGCACAGTCTGCACCTTAATTATTATGAAGAAGATAGATAATACCTTTTTTATACATTCCCCAGTTTTGCAAAGACAATGTTATATTAATACACTTTTTACCTCTGTGATTACCTTGTATCTAAGCCCCTGCAGACCCTTATCTCTGTTCTTTTAAAAGACATGCATTTTAACCAACCATTGCTTACTCATAAATAACTCCACTGGAGTGAGCACAATGTTACCTTTATAACACACATAAACTGGCAGTGTCTAACTGTGAAAAACTATCAAAATGCACTGAGGTGAGAGGCGGACTTCAAGGGCTTAGAAATTAGCATATGATCCTACCTAGGTTAAGCTTTAGACTACCAAGAGAACAAAGCAAATTTGATAATAAGAGTAAATTGAAAAGTTGTTTAAAATTGTGTGCCCTATCTGAATCATAAAAATTAATAGGTGAGAATACAACAGGCAAAATTGGCTATTTCAAATGACATAATAAATATAAAGGGAGTTATTTGTTAACAGTTTAATACACTCCAGAAGGTAAAATAAATAACTGGGAACACATTAAAGGGGAGAAAAAAAATCACACTACACTGTCCCTTTAAGCTACAGCTACTCCATCACCCTAGTCTGTTGCTTGAATTAATAACATAATCGCCTGGAACAACTTCCATCAAGATTGAGTTATTAATTAGATTAGCTAATTGTTGAGCTAGCAAGAAACTAACAGCTAGATTACGAGTTTTGCGTTATGAGCGGCTCAGTGCTAATTTGCAAGTTATTGTCACTGCTCACCTCCCTATATCGCTGCTATTACAGGTTTGCAAAAACCCGGCGTTAGCAGGCAATATATGAGCGTTGAGCAAAATTGAGCTCCATACAGCACTCCAATACCAGCGCTGCTTTGAGCTGGTTTTACATGCTCGTGCACGATTTCCCCATAGACATCAATGGGGAGAGTCGGCTGAAAAAAAGCCTAACACCTGCAATAAAGGAGCGTAAAGCTCCGTAACACAGCCCCATTGATTCCTATGTGGAAATAAAAGTTATGTTTACACCTAACACCCTAACATAAACACTGAGTCAAAACACCTCTAATCTGGCGCCCCGACATCACCGACACCTACATTACACTTATTAACCCCTAATCTGCCGCCCGACACCACCTTTATTACACTTATTAACCCCTAATCTGCCGCACCCAATGTCGCCGCCACCTACATTACAGTTATTAACCCCTAATCTGCCACCCCCCAATGTCGCCACCACCTACATTGCAGTTATTAACCCCTAATCTGTCGCCCCCGACATCGCCGCCACCTTCCTACACTTATTAACCCCTCATCTGCCGTCCCCAACGTTACCGCCACTATACTAAATTTATTAACCACTAACCCCCTACAGAAAAACCCACCACCTACACAACCAAACCCCCCAAATAAAAACCTATCTAAAACCTAACCTTAAGTCTAACCCTAACGTAACCCTAACCCTAACACCACTAACTTGAACATAATTAAAATAAATCTAAATAAAAATTACTATCATTAACTAAATAATTCCTATTTAAAACTAAATACTTAACTGTAAAATAAACCCTAAGCTAGCTACAATATAACGAATAGTTACATTGTAGGTATCTTAGGTTTTATTTTTATTTCACAGCTAAGTTTGTATTTATTTTAACTAGGTAGACTATTTAGTAAATAGTTATTAACTATTTATTAGCTACTTTGCTAAAATAAATACAAATTTACCTGTAAAATAAAACCTAACCTGTCTTACACTTACACTACAATTAAATAAATTACATTAATTAAATACAATTAACTAAATTACAAAAAAAACTAAACGCTAAATTACACAAAATAAAAAAGAAATTATCAAATCTTTAAACTAATTACACCTAATCTAACAGCCCTATCAAAATAAAAAAAGCCCCCCTAAAATAAAAAAAAAACCTAGCCTAAACTAAGCTGCCAATAGCCCTTAAAAGGGCCTTTTGCGGGGCAATGCCCCAAAGAAATCAGCTCTTTTACCTGTAAAAAAAAAATACAAACAACCCCCTACAGAAAAACCCACCACCTACACAACCAAACCCCCCAAATAAAAACCTATCTAAAAAACCTAAGCTCACCATTGCCCTGAAAAGGGCATTTGGATGGGCATTGCCCTTAAAAGGGCATTTAGCTCTTTTTCTTTGCCCAAATCCTAATCTAAAAATAAAACCCACCCAATAAACCCTTAATAAAATCTAACATTAACCCCCGAAGATCCACTTACAGTGAAGACCGGACATCCATCCTCAACAAAGCGGCAGTCTTCATCCAAGTGGCAAGAAGTCCTCAACGAAGCCGGGAGAAGTCTTCATCCAAGCGGGCCGAAGTCTTCATCCAAGCCGGCAGAAGTCTTCATCCAGACAGCATCTTCTATCTTCATCCATCCGGCATGGAGTGGCTTCATCTTCAAGACATCCGGCGCGGAGCATCCTCTTCTTTCCACGGCTACTGAAGAATGAAGGTTCCTTTAAGGGACGTCATCCAAGATGGCGTCCCTTAAATTCCGATTGGCTGATAGAATCCTACCAGCCAATCGGAATTAAAGGTGAAAAAATCCTATTGGCTGATGCAATCAGCCTATAGGATTGAGCTTCAATCCTATTGGCTGATCCAATCAGCCAATAGGATTGAGCTTGCATTCTATTGGCTGATTGGAACAGTTTTTATTTGGGGGATTTGGTTGTGTGGGTGGTGGGTTTTACTGTTGGGGGGTTGTTTGTATTTTTTTTTACAGGTAAAAGAGCTGATTTCTTTGGGTCAATGCCCCGCAAAAGACCCTTTTAAGGGCTTTTGGCAGTTTAGTTTAGGCTAGGTTTTTTTTTTATTTTTTTGGGGGGCTTTTTTATTTAGATTGGGCCATTAGATTAGGTGTAATTAGTTTAAATATTTGATAATTTCTTTTTTATTTTGTGTAATTTAGTGTTGTTGTTTTTTTGTAATTTAGTTAATTGTATTTAATTAATGTAATTTATTTAATTGTAGTGTAAGGTTAGGTGTTAGTTTAAGACAGGTTAGGTTTTATTTTACAGGTAAAGTTGTATTTATTTTAACTAGGTAGTTAGTAAATAGTTAATAACTATTTACTAGCTATTCTACCTAGTTAAAATAAATACAAACTTAGCTGTGAAAAAAAAAAAAAAAACTAAGCTAGATACAATGTAACTATTAGTTATATTGTAGCTAGCTTAGGGTTTATTTTACAGGTAATTATTTAGTTTTAAATAGGAATTATTTAGTTATTAATAGTAGGTTTTATTTAGATTTATTTTAATTACATTAAAGTTAGGGGGTGTTAGGGTTAGACTTGGGGTTAGGTTTAGGGGTTAATAACTTTAGTATAGTGGCAGCGATTTTGGGGGCAGCAGATTAGGGGTTAATAACAGTAATGTAGGTTGTGGCAATGTTAGGGACATCCGATTAGGGGTTAATAATATTTAACTAGTGTTTGCGATGCTGGAGTACGGCGGTTTAGGGGTTAATATGTTTATTATAGTGGCGGCGATGTCCGGAGCGGCAGATTAGGGGTTAATAATTTTATTTTAGTGTTTGCGATGCGGGAGGGCCGTTTAGGGGTTAATAGGTAGTTTATGGGTGTTAGTGTACTTTTTAGCACTTTAGTTATGAGTTTTATGTTACAGATTTGTAGTGCAAAACTCATAACTACTGACTCAGTTTACAGTACGGATCTTGTAGTTATAGGCTGTACCGCTCACTTTTTGGCCGGACAGGCAAACTCGTAATACCGGCGCTATGGAAGTCCCATTGAAAAAGGACTTTTTGAAAGCTGCGGTAGTTACGGCCAAAAAAGTGTGCGGTACAGAAATACCTGCAAGACTCATAATACCAGCGGTAGTGAAAAAGAGCCATAACGCTGCTTTTTCACCCATAACGCAAAACTCCTAATCTAGATGCAAAAAAAGGAGGGGATCTAGTAGAGCTCAAAGGTCAAAGATATTAAACTCCTTACAAACGAATAGATCCTTTGTTCTATTAAAAAAACAAGTGTATAGGTATAGGGATAGTAAGGGTGCTGGAAGCTAAAGATATCCAAAATATGAATACTGGGGGGTAAATCACAAGGGGAGATTACACGATATCCTGACTAATAAGTAAATAAGAGGTAATCAAATAAACATAAATATGAGAAATATCTTGAGGATCATATAATAAAAATCATTTATTAGTAGCAAAATCTCTAAAATAATGAGACAACAAGATGATAAAATCTCCAAAGAGTGTTAAATAAAAATAGGGATGTCTCCCTAGTGTATATACACAGTCTAAAAAACCATCAGTATATTGTTTCCATAATGTGCGCAATTTCATAAACAATATCAGACTAATACAAATAGCAATGACTTAACAATGAGGACTGGGTTACTTAGAAGCAAATAATCGCAACATGAAATCTCCACAAGAGCGTCTATAGAACAATAAAAGTTTGTAGTGAGTAGCAAAGCTTTAATTGAGGCAAAATAGATAATGTCCCACTCTGGAGGAAACAAATGACTTATGTCACAATTTTGCAGCAGAGTTAATCCTACGATCAGATTATACAGCTTGCAAATGGAAAGTTGTTACCTGGAACTTCTATACCTCTGAGAAGTTGGAACTATGTGTCGGCTGTAGATTTGTTACTCGACCGCGAGTTCACCCCATGTGACTTTGGCGTCTGACGTCATGGGTGACACTCGGGGGGCTCGTCTCGGCTCAATAAACCAACCTTTCTGCGGATTTTTGGCAAGGAGGGTCCTCTCATCCACTGGAAGATGATGTTAGCCTCTCAGTGAGAGTAGTTCCGTGTTTTCACCTGCACTTAGTGCTATGCACGCAGGCAGTGATTTTTTTGCAGGATCAAAAAGTAGTGAATAACCCGGGTTATAAAAGTCTTATGAAGTAAGGCCAATGTGTTAAAA
Organism: Bombina bombina; assembly: GCF_027579735.1. NCBI lineage: Eukaryota > Metazoa > Chordata > Amphibia > Anura > Bombinatoridae > Bombina > Bombina bombina. Next base: position 1,017,764,978 of record NC_069503.1, read on the forward strand.
GAAGTAAAAGGTCACAGTATTCAACGCGTTTCGCTCTATCAGAGAGATTTATAAAGATAAGTGTGACAATTTCTCCATCTTCCTTTTAAAGAGATAACTAGATCGTTATTGGTCCGTCCTTAATTAATCTATGTTAAGGTGGTATTCTTAGTTTGTTATATTATTCTTGCAAGCTTTGCTACTCAGATGTATGGTAAAAACTCGTAATCTAGCCATAAGTTCTCTTAAAACCTTTGGGTGAATATTATCCACATCCACAGACTTTCACTTTTATTTTTGGTAATTCAAATACATTTCATGCTCTGTATAAAGAGAACAGCTAGACACATTACCAATTATAGTAGCGTCCTTATATGGAGTTTGCCTATCTTTAATCTGTTATGAAAACAAAACAGACGTAATCGTCTCTACAGCCTGCTTTTTCTTATTACCCATCCCTTAGTTTTTCTTTTTTTACTAATTTATAAATTGAAAGTTGCGTTACCGTATTAACTGACTGTGCTATCTTCTCTTCTGCAAGAGGACTACAATTCCTAAGTAACTGTTAAAGGTTTTTTTTACGTTAGATTTTCCATATTTCCGTAATCTCATCTAACTGAGTTTGCCTATACAATATTTCTTATAAACTTTTTTGTTTGTACAGAACCCGTCAGTTGTGCAAGACTAACGCAGTACTAATTCAGATGCAACTAAAACATCATTCTTAAAATATTCCCACTGTTCTCGTGCTCCCATAATCAATGTCTGCCCTTTTAAGGAAATGATAAGATATTTACCCACATAAGAAAAAAAAATGACTTTTTAAAATCGGAAACATTTGTTTTTGCATGTAACTGTACATAAATATTACACCATCCAGATTGAGTGTCCCTATGCTGTCACCAACAGACACATCTACTACTAAATTGTGAGAACTATATCATATAGGCTCTGTAAAAATCGGTTTCTTAGCCAACTGCACAAGTGATTCCATGTTCAAATATTTAAGAATATATCTGCTTCAGCTGATCTAGCAACAGGTACCTTCAAGACTGTATCAGGCATAATGACAACACCAACTGCTATAACCTTCATGGTCATTTCAGCTAGGTCTTTTATTAATGACACAGAATGTAATGAGCTATAAGTATGTCACAATTGTGAGAATCATTGTACGTTAACTCCATTAAAGATACAAAATTCAAACTGGCTTAAAGTGATTGTAAAGTTTAATGATTTAAAGCCCAGTATCTAAAAATAATCTTAAAAACAGGGGCACTTTAAGTCATTAAACTTTACAATGATGCATCTTTTTTTAAATATTTACCATTTTGTTATGGTGCACAGACTGCTGATCCTCCACCAGCATTTCCTTCTGTATTTAGCACATCAATGACCAATCCGGCTTCATCCAATCGTTGCGTGTCCCCTTTGGTGTCCAGCTCGTGGGGCACGCAACAATTGATGGGAGCCAGATTCCTCATCAATATGCTAAATACAGAAGGAGATGTGGGTGGAGGATCGGCGGTATGTTTACCATAAAGAAATGGTAAGTTTTTTAAAAAAAAAGAAGAGTCATTCTAAAGTTTAATGAATTCAAGTGCCCCTGTTTTTAAGATTATTTTTAGATACTGGGCTTTAAATAATTAAACTTTACAATCACTTTATATTGCTGTTGGAGTAAGCTTTCATAGGTTTCCATCACAACAACAGTAAAAGAAAGCACAGTCATCATGCCTTGAGTTTTTATGCTCTTTAATTGAAGATAACTAGTCTTCTGTATAGGAGGATGCATTTTTTAGTGACTAGTTATAGAGAAGTTAACAGCTCCTAAAAAAAAAATTAGCACGCCACTTATAATCTAGCCCTTAATAAGTTCAGAGATATTAGTTTTATTCCTTACTGATGTTTTGTTTTACAGTACAGTTCACGTACAACAATCCAGGGGGCATCTTCTTCTTAACACTAGCTCCCCTTGTGTTGCTTGAGATTTCTGTTGCAGTAAGACACTGTAGCAAGTACCCCTGCAGGCATACATTTCTTTCCTATGTACCCCAATTGCAACACATACATATTATTCATCTCATATGAGCAAAAATTGGAAATCATTTGTATCACATGATTCCACAAACCCATATCAGATCTATAAAACACAGAAAATATTCAGGCATTTTTTTACTGTTTTTTTGCAATTTATTTTTAAATCCAGTTTAACTGAATCTGGATACAGAAATCTTTGGAAACATTTAAATAACAACAAAAAAATCTGAAATAAACACACACATACACTTACCGGCCACTTTATTAGGTACACCTTGCTAGTACTGGGTTTGACCCCCTTTTGCCTTCAAAACTGCCTTAATTCTTCATGGCATAGATTCAAGAAGTTGTTGGAAACATTCCTCAGAGATTTTGGTCCATATTGACATGATAGCATCACGCAGTTTCTGCAGATTTGTCAGCTGCACATCCATGATGCAAATCTTCCATTCCACCACATCCCCAAGGTGCTCTATTGGATTATGAGCTGTTGACTGTGGAGGCCATTGGAGTACAGTGAACGCATTGTCATGTTCAAGAAACCAGTTTGAGATGATTTGAGCTTTGTGACATGGTGCATTATCCTGCTGGAAGTAGCCATCTGAAGATGGGTACACTGTAGTCATAAAGGAATGGACATGGTCAGCAACAATACTCAGGTAAGCCGTGGCATTTAAACGATGCTCAATTAGTACTAAGGGGCCAAAAGTGTGGCAAGAAAATTTCCCCCACACCATTACACCACCACCACCAGCCTGAACCGTTGATACAAGGCAGGATGGATCCATGCTTTTATGTTGTTTACGCCAAATTCTGACCCTACCATTTGAATGTCGCAGCTGAAATCAAGACTCATAAGACCAGGCAAAGTTTTTCCAATCTTCTATTGTCCAATTTTGGTGAGCCTGTGCGAATTGTAACCTCAGTTTCCTGTTCTTAGCTGACTGGAGTGGCACCCGGTGTGGTCTTCTGCTGCTGTAGCCCATCTGCTTCAAGGTTCAATGTGTTGTGCTATCATAGATGGTATTCTCCATACCTTGATTGCAACAAGTGATTATTTGAGTTACTGTTGCCTTTCTATCATCTTGGACCAGTCTGCCCATTCTCCTCTGACCTCTGGCATCAACAAGGTATTTTCGTCCACACAACTGACGCTCACTGGATATTTTCTTTTGGACCAACCCTAGAGATGGTTGTGCTTGAAAATCCCAGTAGATCAGCAGTTTTTTAAATACTCAGACCAGCCCGTCTGGCACCAACAACCATGCCACATTCAAAGTCACTTAATTCCCCCATTCTGATTTTTGGTTTGAACTTCAGCAAGTCGTCTTCACCATGTCTAGATGCCTAAATGCATTAAGTTGCTGCCATGTGATTTGCTGATTAGCATACCACGTTCAAAGTCACTTAAATCCCCTTTCTTCCCCATTCTGATGCTCGGTTTGAACTTCAGCAAGTCGTTATCACCACGTCTAGATGCCTAGGGGCCAATTTACTAAAGTGCAGACGGACATGATACGATGTAGCGTATCATGTCTGCCGCACATCAATAAATGCCGACAGCATACTCTCTGGTTCTGGTGAACTGCTTGTGTAATGCCGCCCCCTGCAGATTTCCGACCAATTGGCCACTAGCAGGGGGTGTCAATCAGCCCGATCATATAGGTCTTTCAAACGCTGCTTCATAACTACTGTTTCCGGCGAACCTGAAGGCTCGTGTGGAAACAGGGGCATCAAGCTCCATTCGGAGCTTGATAATTCGGCCCCCTAAATGCATTGAGTTGCTGCCATGTGATTGGCTGATTAGCAATTTGTGTTACCAAGCAGTTGAACAGGTGTACCTAATTAAGTGTCCGGTGAGTGTATATATTCCATTAATACTGCACCTCTTACAAAAAAGAGGAAGATAAAATGTCTTAACTTCATTTTATAAAACGTTTATCTGGTTAGTTTTACTGTGGCTTACTTGAGTTTTATACACTTTACCTATTGCTATATACTATGGGGTAGATTTATTAAGCAGCGGATGTTGCATTCTACGCCCATCGTTTCAGTCTCGCCTGAAATGGAAGTTAAGAAGAAGCGGCCGTAAGATCGCTGCTCTTTTATTTAATGGCGGACTGAAATCACCCTGATACGATACGGATGATTGACCCCCCCCCTAGTGGCTGGGTAAAGGGGGGTGGCATTGCAAATTGCTGTAGCGAATCATGTCTGCTCGACCATTAATAAATCTACCCCTATACCTACATATTTTACAGTGGCACATTTATCTGGCACCTGCTTTTGTGACACTTTTTCACAGTAATACACATTACATGGCACTTTCCCTGTGGCACACTGTCTATCAGTGATGCTCAAATCCAGTACTATTGTCATTTAGAGGCCAGATTCAAAGGATTTCTAAATCTGAGGTGAGTCAGTGTTGGAGCAGAAGACCAACCTAATATACCTTATGATTGCTTGAGGGTGGAAATGAGAAACACCACTTTCTGTGATATATGTTATGTTTACCTTAGTTACATCAGGAAATGAAGGGTAATCCCTTGAGAACCCCTTACCATTGCCACAAGTACCCCCAAAAGTACACGTACCACAGGTTGAGAAAGAAGGCAGTAGGATATCAAGAGATTTCAGTATGCAGATGTGTGATAGACTACAGAATGCATAGAATGATGTGATGAATTACATTGTCAGTTACACCACACAATTTAATTTCCCAGTCATTCAGGATTTTCTGTGTATCATCTTACAGCACCACTATGGCAGAAAGTAACATAGAGAGTTACTGAGTTCAGCCAGGGCAAACATTACAAATAAATCCATTTTTGTTTTACCCTTCTAACCCAATTAGTATTTTAATTAGATGTAGTACTAATATATTCCGAAATGTAATTTGCCATAGTTAATAGTGTCTGTTACACAGTATTCTCTGGCTTTGATACCGTATTTTATGTTCTGGATTTGCAAGCCGTTCATGTATTTGGTGCCAACAGGATACATATTGACAATCACTGAATTTGCTACATTGAGAATTCTGCCTATTGAACCTCTTGAAAGTAGATCCAACATGTTTTTTTTTAGTTACATTGTTTCTCGTCTGCCAGCATTGGAACTGTCATTGTGTCTACTGCGGCTGGTCGATATTCATTTTGGCAGCTCTGCTTTGAATCTGCTTATGAGTTTTTGTATTTTTTTTTGTATTTTTTAAGATTTAAAATAAAGTTAATTAAACTTCAGGAAATCTAAAATATTATAAAATTATAAACCATTTTGTTCATGCACATATACTGTAGAGTATAGAGTTATTTAAATATTTCACTTTTGATGTTGTCAGTAGCTAAGAACTAGTAAAACAGTGTTACTACTACTAGCCCATGTTTAATTAAACAATCCTAAAACAGGTTAGAGAGCTCTCAATTGGGCCCCAATTCTAAAAAGATCCCTGGGCTGGTGAGATTGTATAAGAATGCTCTCCAGCCCTTCATTTCCTGGTGGAATGATATAAAGCCACATTTTACCCTGAAAACAGTGTGTCTCTATATACTGCATTGTTTCATATGGGAAGTAGATACATGCATTACAAATGTGCATAATAAAATTCATCATTTTAAAATCTTACAAAACAAATAATTGAACCATTCACACAAAGATATGTGGTAAAAAATTGTATTGTTAAGGTGCATCAAATTTGTTATTAAATTGTAATTAAATTGCTCACTTAAAATCATATTTTATCAAAAATTGTAAAATTTGTAGGTAAATTACATAATAATAAATCATATTACCTATACACAGCATAAATTGTAATTTAAGTACACTGGATATGCAAAAAAAAAAAAAAAAAAAGCAAGAAATTTGTACTTAAAGGGACAGACTTGTCCAGACTTTTTATTGTTTAAAACAACATTGTATCTAAGCCTCTCAGATCTTTTCACAGACTTGCATTTTAGCCAATCAGTGCTGGCACTTAGGTAACTCCACGGGAGTGAGCACATCTTTATCTACATGGCACACATGAACTAGTGTTGTCTAGCTGTAAAAGAAACCTGCCAAAATACACTGAGATAAGAGTCTGCCTTCAAGGCCTTAGAGATTAGCACACGAGCCTACCTAGGTTTAGCTTTCAAAAATACCAAGAAAACAAAGCAAATTTGATAATAAAAGTAAATGGGAAAGTTGTTTAAAATTGCATGCCCTATCTGAATCGTGAACGTTTAATTATGAGTAGACTGTCCCTTTAAAAGTACAAAATACAAAGCACATTTGATGTTTTTTCGTAAAATGGGCTGAACATGGGCATTTCATGGGCGTATATGAAATTTTCTCTCAAATTCCAGTGTAATTCTAAAAACATTTTCTTACTACAATTCTCACAGTTTTCCATCTAAAGGGGAGGAGAGTCCACGGCTTCATTCATTACTGTTGGGAATTAATAACCTTGCCACCAGGAGGAGGCAAAGACACCCCGGCCAAAGTCTTAAATACCTATCCCACTTCCCTCATCCCCCAGTCATTCTTTGCCTTTCGTCACAGGAGGACAGCAGAGAAGTGCCGAAGATCAGAATAGTCTCTTATGGAGGGTAGTACTCTTCGAATTGGGTCTGGAGTTTTAAGTAGTCCTGTCAGCCTCTCAGTGAGAGCCTGGGTCAAAAGATAGAGTCCGGAGATGCAGGGAGAGTTTTTCTGCGAAAACCATTCCGACTTATATTAACAGCTTCACAAGCAATCAGCGTTGACGAGTTTCGCTGCCTGCTTTTTACACTCAAGTCCATGTCAGGAGCGAGGCTACTAACCTGTCACACTTGAAGGGCCGTATTCCTGTTCCATGGCGTAGATTCTGGTAAGATTGTTTCATTTTTTATTACATAATGATAACATGGAAGACAGGGTCACAGTGTGACGCCTCTTATCTTTAAAGAATCAAGGGTTAATATTCCTTGAAAGGGGATTATTGAACAGGGGGGTTTATACATGATATTGTTTATTGTGTCATTGCTGCGTTGTGTGCAAGATGAGGCTTTGGCAATGTGTGAAACTTTCAGGTGACTTACGGGAGTATTTTTTTTTTTGGCGCATTTTCTCCTTAGGCAGAGGCGGTCCTACCAGGCATTCCATGTGACTGGGTGTGGCTATCTCTCTTCCTCTGTTGATCAGTGGCACAGGAGATGAAACAGTTTCTGTAGTCCGGGTTGGAGGTTATAAAGGTGCCTATTTAGAACGTTAAAGGGACAGTCAACACCAGAATTTTTGTTGTTAATAAAAAGAATGATAGTCCCTTTATTACCCATTCCCCAGTTTTGCACAACCAACACAGTTATATTAATATACTTTTTACCTCTGTAATTATCTTGTATCTAAGCTTCTGCTGACTGCCCCCTTATTTCATTTCTTTTGACAGACATGCAGTTTAGCCAATCAGTGCTCAGTCCTAGGTCAGTTTACGTGCATGAGCTCAATGTTATCTATATGAAACATGTGAACTAATGCCCTCTAGTGGTCAAAATGTATTCAGATTAGAGGCAGTCTTCAAGGTCTAAGAAAATAGCATAAGAACCTCCTAGTTTTAGCTTTCAACTAAGAATACCAAGAGAACAAAGCAAAATTGGTGATAAAAGTAAATTGGGAAGTTGTTTAAAATTGCATACCCTATTTAAATCATGAAAGTTTTTTTTGGACTTGACTGTCCCTTTAATCTAGTCTGTAATAACAGTGCAAGTTATGGAGGACTCTGACGCGTTAGAGGGTTCTCCCTCTTTAACGAGGTCTCATTCCTGTGTTTATTGTGAGGAGCTTCTGGTAGAACAACCTTCTCAACTATGTTCCATATGCCTTAATAAAGTTATGACATCTAAAAGTAAACGGATGTCTAGTACTACTGAGCCATCCACCTCTGAGAGTCCCCCGTCCCGTGAGGTGCGTTCTCTGCATTCATCTCCAATTGCACATGCAACGCCCCAGGGTCCAACCATTACTCCTGTGGGAGAGATTCATTGGCCGTCGGATTTTGCGGATCAACTGCAAACGGCAGTATCGAAAAGGATCCATGCCTTACCAAGTTCTGATAAGCACAAGCGTAGGGCGTATCATGGCGGCCCGGCCCAGGGGTTGTCTACGCCTATGGAAATATCAGAAGCGTTATACGATGACAATGCCCACTCCGACTCTTTGGAGGAGGCTCCTTCTGGGTCAGAGTCCGTGTGATCTAAACCTCCGACTGCGGAGGAGCCTGACTTTAGGTTTAGGATGGAGAATTTGCGCTTTTTGCTGAAGCAAGTGCTTGCTACTCTGGAGGTTCTGGAACCGAAGCTTCCGGAGGAACCTGCGATTCCTAAACTTGATAAGGTATATGAGGACAGGGTGGTGCCGGTTCCTGTTAAGATGGTTAATATTATTAAGAATTAATTGGAGTGATTAGGTTCTTCTTTTTCCCATCTTCTTCCTTTAAGAAACTGTTCCCTGTTCCAGACTCTCAGCTTGAGCTGTGGGGTACTGTCCCTAAGGTGGATGGTGCTTTCTCCACACTCGCGAAGCAGACAACTATTCCCCTTGAGGATAGTTCGTCGCTTAAGGAGTCCATGGATAAAAAGTTGGAAAACATGTTAAAGAAGATGTTTCAACACACAGGGTTTGTTTTTTGGCCGTAGCCGGGGTTTCCGGAGCTGCAACATATTGGTGTGAATCCCTGTGTGAAATGGTCAAGGGGGAGACTTTCATCGACGAGATACAGGATAAGATTAAGGCGCTAAAGGTCATCAGATTCCAGACCGACAACATTACCTCAGCGGCTTACATCAACCATCAGGAGGGTACGAGGAGCTCCCTAGCCATGAGGGCGGTGTCTCGGATCTTGGAGTGGGCGGAGTCCCACAGCTGCTTGCTCTCAGCGATTCACATTCCAGGTGTGGACAACTGGGAAGCAGATTTTCTCAGCAGGCAATCCTTCCATCCGGGGGAAATGTCTCTCCACCCCGAAGTGTTTGCGGAGATTTGTCTCAGGTGGGGATCGCCTGAGATAGATCTCATGGTGTCCAGACTCAATTGCCAGCTACCCCGATATGGGTCGAGGTCCAGGGATCCCCAGGCAGAGCTGATAGATGCCTTGGCGGTGCCTTGGGGGTTCAGCCTAGCTTACATTTTTCCACCGTTACCACTTCTACCTCGTGTAGTGGCATGGATAAAAAAGGAGCGACCTTCGGCCAGATCTATTCTGCCCCTAGTTCAAGAGGGACAGTTCATGACAACTATAGACTTGAAGGACGCTTACCTTCATGTGCCAATTCACAGGGACCACTTCAAGTTCCTAAGATTTGCATTTCTGGACCAACACTTCCAGTTTGTGGCCCTCCCCTTTGGTCTGGCGACGGCCCCGAGAGTCTTCACGAAGGTTCTGGGGGCGCTACTTGCAGTGGCCAGAGCCAGAGGCATTGCTGTGGCGCCCTATCTGGACGACATCCTAGTCCAGGCGCCGTCGCTCAATCTCGCAGAGGATCATTCGAGGGCTCTTCATCTTTTGCTCCAATCTCACGGTTGGAAGATCAACTCAGGAAATGGTTCCCAGCAACAGGGTGGAGTTCCTGGGCTTGATAATAGACTCTATGTCCATGAAAATATTTCTCACAGACCATCAACGCAGGAAGATTGCGTCCTCTTGTCTTGCCCTTCAGTCCCCCTCAAGCCCCTCGGTGGCTCAGTGTATGGAGGTGATCGGACTCAGGGTTTCCAGCATAGATGTCATTCCATTATCAGGTTCAATCGGAGACCTCTTCAATTGTGCATGTTGAGATAGTGGAACAGCTATCAATCAGATCTATCTCAGCAGATATCCATGGATGCTCAGACTCAAATCTCCCTCTCTTGGTGGATACATCCGTAGCAACTATCCATGGGGACATCCTTCTTGGGACCATCCTGGGAGATTGTGACCACGGACGCGAGTCTGGCAGGATGGGGAGCTGTTTGGGGTGCCAGGATGGCACAATGAAAATGGACCCGGAAGGAGAGACTCTGGAACTCTGAGCAATCTACAATGCTCTGAAGGCATGGCCTCCTCTGGGGTCGTTCAGCTTCATCAGATTCCAGGCCGACAACATTACCTTGGTGGCTTACATCAACCATCAGGGGGGTACGAGCAGCTCCCTAGCCATGAGGGAGGTGTCTCGGATCTTGGAGTGGGTGGAGTCCCACAGCTTCTCGCTCTCAGTGGTTCACATTCCAGGTGTGGACAACTGGGAAGCAGATTTTCTCAGCAGGCAATCCTTCCATCTGGGGGAATGGTCTCTCCACCCTGAAGTGTTTGCAGAGATTTGTCTCAGGTGGGGATCGCCGGAGATAGATCTCATGGCATCCAGACTGAATTGCAAGCTATCCCTATATGGGTTGAGGTCCAGGGATCCTCAGGCAGAGCTGATAGATGCCTTTGGCGGTGCCTTGGGGTTCCAAGAAATGTTGCAGCTGTTGTTTTGGAGTGGAATGTCCAACAAGCTCATATAGGTGTGATGGTCCACTTACTTGTGTTAAGTCTAAAGTCAATGGGGCCCATTTAACAAGCTCTGTATGGAGCTTGTGGGCCCGTGTTTCTGGCGAGTCTTCTGACTCGCCAAAAACACAAGTTATGGAGCTGCGGTCTAAAGACTGCTGCTCCATAACCCTGTCCGCCTGCTCTTGTGAGCTGCTGGTGCAATGCTGAATACGGAGAGTGCTGGTGCAATGCTGAATACGTACTGCTCTCCGCATTCAGCGAGGTCTTGTGGACCTGATCCGCAAGACCTTTCTTAAATAGGGGCCATTGTGTGTGTATGTATGTATGTATATATATATATATATATATATATATATATATATACACACAGTATATATATATATATATGAAACCAAAGTTTATTTAACTCAAAAAGTTGATCTTTTTTTAGAAAAATGTAAAACACCAAATGGAAAATGCACAAACTCTGAATTTAAATGAAATCCCTACAGACTGGGCATTCCCAGTCTAATTTAAAACCACTTAGCCAACAATGAGGAAATGGTACATACAGAATATCATATTTTGGGCCAGATTACGAGTGGAGCTGTATTTAATGCTCACACACAAACTTGATTACATATTCTCAAGTCGTTTTTTGCTATGTGCAGAACACTGGAATGTGAAATATTTACAGTAAATACAAAGTATAGCATTTTATTAAATATGAATATTTCATAAATATGGTTTAACATGCCTGACATAAACTGGGCCAATGAAAATAGTAATACAGCTAAGGGAGATAGATTTTTAAATGTTCTCATGGATAACTTCATGTCATAATTAGTAAAGGAGCCAACTAGGAACTATGATATATTGGGTTTAGTGCTATCAAACTATACAGATATAATATAAAAAATAGAAGTCAAAGAACATTTGTGTAACAGTGATCATGACATGGTCACATTTAAAAACATTTCTCATAAGCAGTGTTATAAGGGTTCAACCAAGACTTTTGATTTTAAGAAAGCAAAATTCAGTGATTTAAGGAAATCATTTAATAACATTTAAAACTGTGTTAAATAAATATACATGTCAACACATACTATATGGTTTTAAAAGTAAAATAAATAAATTCAAGCCAATGTGGCTAAATACAAACGTGTTAAGAGAAATTAGGAAAATACATAGGGCATTTCAATTATTCAGAGAAAATAGTACAGACTCAACATACCAAATACATAAGGAATGTAACAAAGCATGCAAAAATTATCCAAAATTGAAAATGAAAGATTAATTGTAAAGGAAACCCTAAAAGGTTTTTTTAAGTACATAAATGGCAAAATATCTAAGAATAACAATCTAGGTACATTAAAATGTGTGAAGGGTAGCATGATTAACAATGGCAGGGAGAAGGCTGAGGTACTAAACCAGTTCTTTTTGTCAGTATACACAAGAGACAAACCAATGGGAGATACTTTGAAACAAACTAAAACATACAAGCCCATTCCATTAACTGGGTTATTTCTATAAAACATCAGGAAAAAAATGGATAATATTAAGGTAAATAAAACTCCAGGCCCAGATGGAATACATCCAAGGGGTTTACGGGAATTTAGCACTGTTATAGCGAAACCTCTACTCTTAATTTTTCAAGACTCATTATCCTCAGGCATAGTACCTTAGGACTGGCGTAAAGCTGATGTGGTGCCACTTTTTAAAAAGGGAAGCAGGGCTGATCCATGAAACTATAGACTAGTTAGTCTGACATCAGATACTTGATGGGATTATAAGGGATTATATTGATGAGTATATTCATGTAAGCAAGATTACGGGGCCTATTTATGTAAGTGCGAGCGGACATGATACGATGTAGCATATCATGTCCGCTGCACATCGCTGTCGGAATTTATCACTGCACCAGCAGTTCTTGTGAACTGCTTGTGCAAAGCCTCAGTCAATCGGAAAAGGAAGGGACGCCATCTTGGATGACGTCATTTAAAGGCACCTCCATTCAGTGTTGGCCTTTGGATGAAGAGGATGCTCTGCGTCGGATGTCTTGAAGATGGACCCGCTCCACGCCGGATAGATGAAGATAGAAGATGCCGTCTGAATGAAGACATCTGCCTGTCTGGAGGACCACTTCTGCCCGGCTTGGATGAAGACTTCTCCCGGCTTCGTTGAGGACTTCGGCCTGGTTGGATGAAGACTTCTCCTGGTAAGGTGATCTTCAAGGGGTTAGTGTTAGTTTTTTTTAAGGGGGTATTGGGTGGGTTTTAGAGTAGGGTTGGTTGTGTGTGTGGTGGGTTTTAATGTTAGGGGGGATTTGTAATTTTTTTTACAGGTAAAAGAGCTGATTACTTTGGGGCAATGCCCCGCAAAAGGCTCTTTTAAGGGCTATTTGTAATTTAGTGTAGGGTAGGGCTTTTTTTTTATTTTGGTGGGGCTTTTTTATTTTGTTAGGGGGATTAGATTAGGTGTAATTAGTTTTAAAATCTTGTAATTTGTTTATTATTTTCTGTAATTTAGTGGGGGGGGTTTGTACTTTAGATAATTTAATTGTATTTAATTTCGGGAAATAATTTAATTATAGTGTAGTGTTAGGTGTTAGTGTAACTTAGGTTAGGTTTTATTTTACAGGTCCTTCGCACAGCCAACACAATTCAGAATACGCCCTGCAACATTATATATAAATAACCCTGCAAGATATATATTTACAGAATTCACTTCAGCAGATAACATCTGCAAAACAATCCATTTTATACTAACATAATATCTGTGGTTAGCCTTGTCTGCGCCTGAAGCAAGCCCAGATTGACTCGTCCAATTAAAGGGATACTAAACCCAAATGTTTTCTTTCATTATTCAGATAGAGCATGACATTTTAAGCAACTTTCTTATTGACTCCTATTATCAATTTTTCTTCGTTCTCTTGCTTTCTTTATTTGAAAAAGAAAGCATCTAAGCTAAGGAGCCAGCCAATTTTTGGTTCAGTACCCTGGACAGCTCTTGTTTATTGGTGCTATCCAATCGGCAAGGTCAACCCAGGTTGTGAACCAAAAATGGGCCAGCTTCTAAACTTACATTCTTGCTTTTCAAATAAAGATAGCAAGAGAATGAAGAAAAATTGATAATAGGAGTAAATTAGAAAGTTGCTTAAAATTGCATGCTCTATCTGAATCACAAAAGAAAAAAAATTGGGTTCAACGTCCCTTTAAGATACATATTGAGGGCCTTTTAATATTCTCCATTTATTTATTTATTTATTTTGTTTATTTGTTAATTTGTAAGATTTTCATATTTTTTTTTATCTATACTGAGGGAAAAAATGTATTTACACCACAGCCATGCTCTTTCTGTTTGTTAATCAAAAGATAATTGTTTATAATTTTTGTGCAGATTCATAAAAGAGAAATTAAATGGACATGAAACCCAAAATAGTTCTTTCATGATTCAGAAAGAGGATACAATTTTAAACAACTTTGCAGTTTACTTCTATTATTTTATTTACTTCATTCTATTAGTATCCCTTGTTAAAAAGCATACATAGGTCCAGTATGCTCAGGAGCTGGGAGCTAGCTACTGATTGGTGGTTGCACATATATACCACTTATCATTGGCTTACTTATGTGTTCAGCTAGCTCCCAGTAGTGCATTGATGCTCCTTCAATAAAGGATACCAATAGTGAAACAAAATTGATAATAAAAGTAATTTGGAAAGTTGCTTAAAATGTATGCTCTGTGAATCATGAATGGTAAATTTTGTGTTTCACGGCACTTTAACACATTTTTCTTGCGCAGGATAAACTATTATTAATATTGTGCTGTAACCTACACCCTTCAAATAATAAAAATCCTCCTGAGCAAAATAATAAATAATGAAAATTATATTATGAATGCAAAAAAGATGTTAAATACTGTACATTTTAAAGTAAAAAAAAAAAAAAAAAGTCACAGTTTTAGTAGTTCTTTTGTTGAGATTACTTGCCATCAAATTACACTTATCCATATGGACATGATCACTTTAAAAACATAGACATACTGTATTGGATGCATTGGCTCAAAGTCTATTGCAAATTGCAGAACTACAGATCATTCTAAGAATGTTTTCTCACGTGAAATTAGAATACAGCTGCAATCAAACATGTCCTCAACAATTAAATGTCAAAGACATACTTTGTGTGGGTGTTGCTCACGAAAGCATTGCTAGAAGCAAAGCTATATGTTCCAAACTGTCACAGTGTTCAGAATAGTCATGTTGCCAAATAATTGTCATTTGAATGAATATACATGATTATGACTTGTAATAGCACCATATTTTTCAAAAATGTAAAATGGAGCCGCTCTCTTTTCTTTTAATTTTAATATTTTAAGCACTGTGCTTTATGTACACCTCCAAAAAAGCACAGCAAGTGTGTTGTTTTAGAGTTTAGTGATTAGGATTAGGAATATTGGGTAGAGTTGGGGGCGAGATTACATATACTTTGCAGGCTTCAGCATAACTGCTGAAACCCGCGTCACCCATAATTTCCCCTCGCACATCGGGGAATCACATAAACCCAGCTGGCAGTTCATAAAGTGCCGTAAGTCGTCAGGCCCTGGGATCTGCAATCCCCCCACATCGCAACTAATAATAAAATTATTAACCCCTAAACCGACACCCCCCACAAAACAATATGCCTAATTAAACTATTAACCCCTAACCCGCCATTCACCCGCATCGCGATCTACCTAATATATGTATTAGTAGTGGAATATCAGAAAGCGCCTAACTGGAGGCTATGGGAGGTGGGTTAAGAGATTAAATGTGCCTTTCTATCAAGTGTAGATAATATTGGTAAAAGACAACACAAGGTTGTATAAAGATGAATATATAAGCAATGTAAGAGTTTGACAAATTTAATACAATAAAGTAAAATTAAGCATATAATTGGAAACATTCAGTAAAAAACATTCAGTTAAAAACATGGATCCATGTACATATTCTAAATATTGTACAATATTAATCAATAAATAACAATTGTTTGATATTAAAACACAAACTTATTTTAAAAACACAAACTTGTTTTAGAAATTACTTTAGAAATTGGGTTGACAAGAAATTGTTGTTATTCAATTTCTTAAAAAATCCTTAAAATGTGGTTTGGGTGTATTGCACCAGTTAGATGATCAAATAGAGTGTCTCTAGTTCCTTAATGGGAATATCCTCCTCCGTGAAAAATGTGAAAAAATAATAATGGTATAAAAAATAAAAATGATTCCTTTAAGTGAAAAAATGCAGTGTTCCAGAAAAAATTCTGTGTTCAAAACAAAAAATATTGGTGTTTGAAAAATCGGAAATATGTTGATCAAAAATATATTGGATAAATATGATAAAAGTGTAAAAAATTAAACTCAAAAAACGTGTAGTAATCCAAGAGTGGTGATAGTGAGAAATTAGTTAGTGGAAAAAAGGGGTTTGTATGGTATGGGTGTAAATCCAAATCCTTTATCAATAGTTATTTGGTGGTATAAAGTAAATGTGTTGTTAATAATGATGATTTAAAATCCTCCTTTCCTTTCTGGCGAATGCTTTGTTGTTGGAGTGTTTTCTAGGGTGTTCAGTCTATATTATAAGACTCTATCCTCATAAAACCTGCAAACAACAAAACAACATAGTGCAATAATGCTACAGATAAAAAAGAAAGTAATGAAATATTGCTCACCAAATTCTGTCAACGCGTTTCGGCCTCTCAGTTAGGCCTTTTTCAAGACTATATCAATATAGTCTTGAAAAAGGCCTAACTGAGAGGCCGAAACGCGTTGACAGAATTTGGTGAGCAATATTTCATTAATTTCTTTTTTATCTGTAGCATTATTGCACTATGTTGTTTTGTTGTTTGCAGGTTTTATGAGGATAGAGTCTTATAATATAGACTGAACACCCTAGAAAACACTCCAACAACAAAGCATTCGCCAGAAAGGAAAGGAGGATTTTAAATCATCATTATTAACAACACATTTACTTTATACCACCAAATAACTATTGATAAAGGATTTGGATTTACACCCATACCATACAAACCCCTTTTTTCCACTAACTAATTTCTCACTATCACCACTCTTGGATTACTACACGTTTTTTTAGTTTAATTTTTTACACTTTTATCATATTTATCCAATATATTTTTGATCAACATATTTCCGATTTTTAAAACACCAATATTTTTTGTTTTGAACACAGAATTTTTTCTGGAACACTGCATTTTTTCACTTAAAGGAATCATTTTTATTTTTTATACCATTATTATTTTTTCACATTTTTCACGGAGGAGGATATTCCCATTAAGGAACTAGAGACACTCTATTTGATCATCTAACTGGTGCAATACACCCAAACCACATTTTAAGGATTTTTTAAGAAATTGAATAACAACAATTTCTTGTCAACCCAATTTCTAAAGTAATTTCTAAAACAAGTTTGTGTTTTTAAAATAAGTTTGTGTTTTAATATCAAACAATTGTTATTTATTGATTAATATTGTACAATATTTAGAATATGTACATGGATCCATGTTTTTAACTGAATGTTTTTTACTGAATGTTTCCAATTATATGCTTAATTTTACTTTATTGTATTAAATTTGTCAAACTCTTACATTGCTTATATATTCATCTTTATACAACCTTGTGTTGTCTTTTACCAATATTATCTACACTTGATAGAAAGGCACATTTAATCTCTTAACCCACCTCCCATAGCCTCCAGTTAGGCGCTTTCTGATATTCCACTACCAATACATATCAATCTCAGGGGCAGCTAGGTACCCCATTATCAAAAAGCAAGATTGGGATACTTTGAGCGCTGTAAGATATCATTCAATACAATTGTTCCTAATATATGTATTAACCCATAACCCGCCATTCACGCACATAGCAATCTCTCTAATATATGTATTTACCCCTAACCCGCCATTCACCCACATCGCAAAACTACCTAATAAATGTATTAATCCCTAACCCACCATTTTCCCACATCGCAATTAACCTAATTAAACTATTAACCCCTAATCCACCATTAACCCACATCGCAATTAACCTACTAAATCTGTTAACCCCTAAACCGTCATTAACCCACATCGCAATTAACCTAATAAATCTATTAACCCTTGAACCGCCAAACCCCCACAACGCAATTAACCTATTTAAATTACTAAGCCCCCTAACCTAACACCCCCTAAATTAACCCCAATTACCTAAATTGAAAAATACTGTTACAATTAAAATAAAAACCTACTTTAAATTAAAATTAATCTAAAATTACAAAAAATTAAAAAAATCTAACATTACATAAAATAATAAACCAAATTATCAAAAATAGAAAAATTAAACCTAATCCCTATGAAAATAAAAAGCCCCCCCCCAATATAAAAACACCCCCTAGTCTAAACTAAACTACCAACAGCGAATAGGATTTTAGTAGCTCTCATCCTATTGGCTGATTTGAATTTGAAGATTCAAATCACCCAATAGGAATGCAAGTGACTCCATATTTAAACGTGTAACTTGCATTCAATATTCAGTGTACGGTGGTGATGGTATGAAAAGGATCCTCCACGCTCCATGGCTCCGTGGTCGCCTGTGTTCAGTTTCGCAGTCGCCGGTCTTCAGTTCCACGGTCATCTCCACTCCGCGCCGGCTTGGTCCTGGATGAAGATGGAAGATGTCGCCGGTTCCAAGAAGACTTCACCGCCGCCTGGAAGAGGACCTTCTCCACCGGACTTCAGGAACTAATACAATGATGTATACATACAATTAGAAAAATATAAAAACGATTTATATGGTATAAAAAACAGATAAAGCTTAGACAATATGCTTATAAAAACAATAATTCAGAAACAGCATATTAAGAGCCCCGGGCTCAATTATAGAAAAGACATGTCAGAAAAGTTACTCTAAGATATATCACTGCAATCTTTTATAAATTATATCTCCTTAGATATATATTTTCTTTACTCATGATATCTTAACTAATGATATCTCCTAAGATATACACCCTGTTCCAAATTATTATGCAAATTCTATTTCAGTGTCACAAAGATTAATTTTTTTTTTTTCAGTTTAACTCATGGGTGGCATTTTGTCTCAGGGCTCTTTTAATCACTGAAAACAATCTCGGACACCTGTGATAATTAGATTGCCAGGTGAGCCCAATTAAAGGAAAAACTACTAAAGGAGGGTTTTCCACATTATTAAGCAGAGCACCATTTTTAAGCAATATGGGGAAGAAAAAGGATCTCTATGCTGCCAAAAAGAGTGAAATAGTTCAATGCCTTGGACGAGGTATGAAAACATTAGATTTTTCACGAAAACTTAAGCGTGATCATCGCACTATTAAGAGATTTGTGGCTGATTCAGAGCACAGACAGGTTTGTGCAGGTAAAGGCACATTAAGGAAGATTTCTGCCAGATCCATGCATCGGATCAAGAGAGCAGCTGCTAAAATACCATTATATAGCAGCAAACAGATATTTGAAGCTGCTGGTGCCTCTGGAGTCCACGGACATCAAGGTGTAGAGTCCTCCAGAGTCTTGCAACTGTGCATAAACCTTCCATTCGGCCACCACTAACCAATGCTCACAAGCAGAAACGGCTGCATTGGGCAGAAAAAATACATGAAGACTAATTTTTAAACAGTCCTGTTCACTGATGAGTGCCATGCAACCCTGGATGGTCCAGATGGATGTGATAGTGGATGGTTGGTGGACGGCCACCCTGTTCCAACAAGGCTGCGACATCAGCAAGGTGGTGGTGGAGTCATGTTTTGGGCTGGAATCATGGGAAGAGAGCTGGTCGGCCCCTTTAGGGTCCCCGAAGGTGTAAAGATGACCTCTGCAAAGTATGTGGAGTTCCTGACTGACCACTACCTTCCCTGGAACAGAAGTAGGAAATTTGCTTTCCGTAATAAAATCATCTTCATGCATGACAATGCACCATCTCATGCTAAAAAGAATACCTCTGCATCAATGGCTGCTATGGGGATAAAAGGAGAGAAAGTCATGGTGTGGCCTCCATCCTCCCCTGACCTTAATCCTATTGAGAACCTTTGGAGCATCCTCAAGCAAAACATCAATGAGGGTGGGAGGCAGTTTACATCCAAACAGCAGCTCTGGGAGGCTATTCTGACATCTTGCAAACAAATTCAAGCAGAAACTGTCCAAAAACTCACAAGTTCAATGGATGCAAGACTTGTGAAGCTGCTATCAAATAAGGGGTCCTAAGTTAAAATGTAACGTGACCTGATAAAATGTTTAAAAAGTTAAAATGTTGTTCAAAGTTTGATTGAAATAGCTTTTGATTTCAGTAAATATGCTGCAAGCACAACAAATTAAAATTTTCAGTTCTTTACAACCTATAAAGTGTTTTGAAACTTACTGTGCGTAATAATTTGGAACAGTACATTGTAAGTTTTTTATTTTGAAACAAAAATACTGTTATCATTAGGAGGTTTGTTCAATAAAATTTGAATTGTACTCTTAATAGTTGATAACATAAGAATTATGCTGACTGTTGTTTACATCAATTATTTAGGTAAATGAGAAAGATATCATTGGCATAATAATTTGGAACAGGGTGTATTACAACCTTGTACACAACCATTCTTGGATGTAAATTTTTTACTGCTAGTGCCATCCTTAAAATGTTACCAGCTTCCTTTGTGAAAAATCCTGATATAAAAAAAACAGATTAATAAATTGGAAAACATTGTTAATTACACTTCATTACTGGTATGCATAATTTAAGTTTGTCTGAGCAAGAGAGCTGTGAGGTTTTTAAAGCTCTGCATATTATTTTATGTACCGAGAGCTCTTAAGTTGGTCCCCAAAATGGTATATGCATAACGTTTGTGTATAAAGTATTATTCAACAAGCAGCAGAAAGGACATTATGATTACAGGGTAGAATAAACAAAAGAAAACGATTTTATATTAGTGTTATTGAAAAGAAAAAGAATTATAATGTTTATATAAATATAGTAACAAACACCTTTTTTATGCATCATCTTTGAATGAACTTTACCCATTTTTAAATCAATAAAACATTGTTGCCAATATTAATAAGTAATGTCAATGGCATTATAATTGATTTTATTGAATAAAATATACAGTTCAAACTGAGTAAGCTAATAAGGGGCTGATTTATCATGTTTGGGCCGACATGATCCGCTGTAACGGATCATGTCCACCCGACATCGATAAGTGCCGGCATTTATCACTGCACAAGCATTTCTAGTGAAATGCTTGTGCAATGCCGCCCCCTGCACATTCGTAGAGGGTGTCAATCATCCCGATCATATCCGATTGGGATGATTGCTGTCTGCCGCCTCAGAGGTAGTGGATGAGTTAAGGAGCAGCGGTCTTATGTTGATACTTCTTAACTTATGTTTGCGGCGAGCCTGAAGGCTCATGCGGAAACTGCTGCATTCGCTGCATCATAAATCGGCCCATAAGACTCTATTTGACGTAGAATATATACCATATTGCCATCACTGCGTACTGCACCTCCCATAAAAGTGCAAAAATAAAATGCTTCAATATTTTAGAGCTTTTGATTACTACACTATTGCCTGCAAAGAGATTAAACACATGTTTAAAGGGACAGTCTTCTCCAGAATTGTTATTGTTTACAAAGATACATTATCCCTTTATTACCCATTCTCCAGTTTTGCATAACCAACACGGTTATATTAATATACTTTTTACCTCTGCAGACTGCCCCATATTTCAGTTCTTTTGACAGAACTGCATTTTAGCCAATCAGTGCCCTCTCATAGGTAACTCCACGAGCGTGAGCACAATGTTATCTATATGGCACACTTGAAATAATGCCCTCTAAACTGACAAATGCCTTGAGATAAGAGGTGGCCTTCAAGGGCTTGGAAATTAGCATATGAGCCTACCTAGGTTTAGCTTTCAACTAAGAATACCAAGAGAACAAAGCAAATTTGATAATAAGGGGCCGAATTGTCAAGGGCCGAATAGAGGCGGCATTGCACAAGCAGTTCACCAGAACTGCTTATGCAGTGTTAAATTCAGGGATGTCAGGCAGACATGGTTCGCTACAGCGAATCATGTCCGCCTGCCATATGATAATTTGGCCCCTAAAAGTGAATTGGAAAGTTGTTTAAAATTGCATGCCCTATGTGAATCATGAACGTTTAATTTAAGTATAGGCAGCTATGTCTTGTTTAAAGGGATACTAAACTAAAAAAAAGATTTATTATGGCCTAGATGTGGAGCACAATCATAAGCACAGGGTCCTCTATCCATATTGCCACCCTGCGCTAAGAATAGTACTCAATGTGGTATTACAAGTTAATGGTAAAAATTATTTACCAGAGCATCTTAACGCGGCCGACAATTCTTTAGCTCATCCTATACATGCAGTCGATAGCACAGCCTGAAGGCTCATGCGGAAACAGGGGCATCAGGGGCCATTCGGTCCTTGATAAATCGGCCCCATAGTCTTGTTCTGTGTCAGTTGCCCCAAAAAGCCTTAAGACATATTAAAATACCTTCTTTTAGATGCAATAATATATGTAAATAAATATATGTATGTGTATTTATAAATATATATATATATATATAATCCAGAGTAGAGCACACTCACACCTTCAAAACCAACCGCTAGGGTGCCAGCAGGTAATGGTATAAAAGTCAAAGATGCGGCACTTGCTGGTCCTTTTAATCCAATGTGATTTTAATAGTGTTATTAAAATCAAATTGGATTAAAAGAACCAGCTAGTTCCGCATCTTTGACTTATATATATATATATATATATATATATATATATATATATATATATATATATAAAACATAACACATAGAGAGTCTGGTACTCTCTTGCAAGCACAAAACTAGATTAAAAGCAAAACAGAAGAGTTAGTTACAGCATTTGCCCGAATGGTGATAGGCCCAGGACCACTTCAAGGTATCTTCCTCCCTAAATCCCTAACCTACTGCCACACAATGTATGCTTTCAACCAAACGCACTGATATACAAACAAGGTGGTTTTGTATTTGTCTAGGAAAGTTACAAAGGGCCTGTGCCACCACCCTTGTTTGTATCTCAGTGTGTTGGTTTAAGAGTGCAGTCCATTTCTGTGTTTTGTGTGTATGTATATATGTGTATATATATATATATATATATATATATATATCATGGCAGGCATACTCTTTTTTAAAACAATACAATGGTATAGTATTAAAAAATATATATTTTATGCTGGTTTTGCGAAAACACATCTGAAAGACCTTGGTTCTTTACATGTTGAAATTCAATGAAGCCACAAGCTAGTCATGTAGACTTCCAGGATGCTAACTTACTTTGCATTTTAACATTTGGTTCATGGAATATACCTTTTTCCAATCACATGCAGCATACCAGAACCACTCGGCATGGAAACAGCGCAAGCACCTTACAAGACATGAGCAGGATTCATGGATATTGCATTATTTCATTTTCTGCTGTGACAGGCTAGATTTAATAATCAGTTTATTTTGGTTCAGTCCTTATAATTTAATTTGCACCATAGTCTCTTTTCTAATGATATTTTTGCCTAATGTATTTTATTGTCACTTCTTTCCATTAAATATCAGATAAAAGCTCCATGCACCTAAGTACCCTGCGGCAGATCTAATTGTCACCTTGGGATCATCCTGAATATTTCCTATCACTGTCACAACATTAAAAATTGGATGGATTGAGTTATTTCCAGCATCAGTGGAGCTCCTAACATCACATTAATATGCTAGTCTTGTACCAGTTCTGCATTAAATGGGCTGATTTCACATTTGAATTCATTCCATGGAAAATAATACTGCTGTAAAAAAGCACTGAATGTTGTTTAGAAATACTTTATTTGTATATCAGAAACCAGTCCTTTTAATGAGTTAGAAATTGAATATTAAGTGTTGTGGGAATAAAGAGCTATTTTAATTTACGTAATAACAATTTTTTATTTTTACTAAACTTGGCTTTTTATTTTTTTGTTTTCATTCATTAGTTACTATTTGTTCAATATCCTAAAAATGAGAAATGACTCAGTAGCTGATTTACTTTGCTACAGTAGCTGAGACAATGTACTGGATGCCCACTCAGTTGGCTTTGATCTCTGGTGGGAAGCAGACGTGACTACGCGCATCTCTTCTATTGAAAAGATTTGTTTATATACACGTAGTGTCGGGCTTTTATAATTTTCTGAGGAAGTAAACTTAGAAAGTATCAAAAATAGATGCTGCTCTTACGCACAGCAGTAATGTGAATCGGGATTTTTAGCAAATATTGAAAAAGCATCTGCTCAAACTATTTAACCCCCTGACTGCCATAGAGGGTTTTTGGCTAAGATACATACTAATGTTTATAGTTGTTGCAAAATCTAGTTTGATTGTATGCATAAAAATGGTGTAATTCTTGAAATATAACAGTATTACATCTAAACATTTTATGACATAGATTTAGGAGAATATATATGGTGTCTCTAGTGTGACACATTCATGTGCTCTCAAACACTTTAATCAATCAGCTCTATATGATATCTTATAGTCTGGATACATTTCTTATTAAATATTTTTCTGACTGTTCTGTGAATCTATTCAACTGTATAGATAAAACTTGGCTTTTTATTTCTAGTGAAATTCACTGTAACATACCAAATTCAAAAAGTCTGTTTTGTAGTATTTGGTAAAACAAAATAGCTGTCTTTCTACAATGTCACAATGACCTTGAGGTCCTAAAATAATTAGGTCCAAATGTACTTACTAAAGTTTTATACATACTGTATACTGTATAGATTGTTTGATCATTCAGTGTGATATTTTCAAATCTTTGATTTAATGGATGAATCTTTAGAGAGCCTTTTCTACTGTTCTAAGCATAGTTTGATCAAAATAAGACAAATAGAGGGGGAATTTCCGGGCAGCGGCTATAACATGTCTTCATTCTGTGAGCTTGTGCAGTTGCTTGTGCTAATCTCCTGAATAGCTTCAGATAATGGAGGCATCTACAGATTATTATGGAAAATTCTGCTTAAGTCAACTTTGAGGGATCCAGTGTTCCGGGCTCTTTATAGAGACATTTTTCAGAGCAGGAGGCCTCAATTTAAACCCTCTCAGCTGTAACACCCCTGGATCTGCTGAGTGAGCAGTGCTATCTTGCTTGTAACTGTAATATTCCCCTATCCAATTTTTGTAGACTTGGGGGCCGATTTATCAAGCTCCGTATGGAGCTTGATGCCCCTGTTTCCGCGCAAGCCTTTAGGCTCACCAGAAACAGTAGTTATGAAGCGGCGGTCTAAAGACCGCTGCTCCATAACTTGTCCTCCTGCTCTGAGGCTGCCGACAGAAATCGACCCAATCGAATACGATCGGGTTAATTGACACCCCCTGCTAGCGAATCTGCAGGGGGCGGCATTGGTGCAATGATAAATACTGACAGCGTATCATGTGCAGCAGACATGATACGCTACATCATATCATGTCCGCTTTCACTATGATAAATCTACCCCAAAGTTACTAGTACCTGTGTTCTAACTGTTAGAGCATGTATCTTGACATTAATAAGGGAACTTTCACCTGCATACAGGAAGAGGTTTGGGAGCCTTGTTGGCTGTTCTATTGGGGCTAAATCTGAGGAGGCACCTCATAATACTGCCTGCTGTGCAAGAAATCTACTTCTAATAGCCCCGGACTGTGAAACATGTGAGGCCCATTCACTGTTATAGCAGAGGATGAAGCGAATCCCCTTGAGAAAGGCTAGAGAAGCGCTCTGATGGTAAAGCCTGCAAGAGTTGAGCCATCAGATGATACATTTACTGAGGCATTTTCTTTCTTTATCCCAGTCAATAAAGAGTCTTGGAGTGCCACAGCTCACATAGCTACTCTTGTGGCTGAACCAGTAGCACTTCAATATGCAGATCACTTACCTACTGATGCCTGTAAGAAGAAGTCCTCGCTCCTCTATGCATCTGAATGGAATATGTTGCCGGCTAGTGAAGGGATGGTGTGGCCTCAGGATCGACTGTTCCTTATATTTGGAGGTCAGAAGGGCTGTGTGCCAGTTCCTGCCATGCCTCAGAGAATCTGAGCCACAGATATGATGGAAGCAATAACCGCAGCATACCAAGAGACACTCTGGGATAATTAAGCATATGGAACAGTGGCAGACTGACTTTTGTGCAGCGGGGAGCAGTACTGGCTTCAGAAAATGTGGCAGTGCTATGCCTGCACGTGGCGCTAAGAAGAGCAATCAGAATTACAAAGCTTTATCGCTAATGGGACTGCAACTCCTTGACTTTTTATACATAATCTGGAACATTCAGGTGAAAAGTGGAATCGGATAATGTGTGTGACTGATTAAGGGGTTCCAACAGATTACAGGGCACCCTTAAGTCTTATTTGCTTAAATCTGGGGTTTCCAGAGCCTAATATCTGTGGAGTTGTATTATAGAG
This sequence comes from Bombina bombina, assembly GCF_027579735.1. Classification (NCBI taxonomy): domain Eukaryota; kingdom Metazoa; phylum Chordata; class Amphibia; order Anura; family Bombinatoridae; genus Bombina; species Bombina bombina. The sequence continues at coordinate 1,017,790,946 of NC_069503.1, forward strand.
TCCTTCTGTCCTTTTAATTTGAATTCTGCTATATATGATTGCTCTATATGTGAGGACAATGGGCCGATTTATCATGTTCGGGTGGACATGATCCGCTGTAGTGGATCATGTCCTCCAAAGATCGATAAATGCAGACAGCATACATTTCATAGCAGGGGGTGTCAATCATCTGATCGGAATGATTGCTGATTGAGGTGGCGGACAGGTTAAGGAGCAGTGCGGAAACATCTGCATTCGCAGCATCATAAATCGGCCCCTAGATGTCTGATAGCTAAGAGCCATTATATTTATGTACAAAGATAGTTTACTATACTATTCTATTAGAAAGAATATTAAAAAGACATTGGAAGGTACTAAAAAGTGATGATAAATTAGGAACCTCTCTTCCTAATCATCCGCAGATAGTTTACAAAAAAGCTAGAAATGTAAAAAATAGATTAGCTCCCTGTGAATTGAAGAAAGGTAATATAAATAGGGATAATATTGCCGTTATTTGTGCAAGACACGCAAGGACTTTGGGCAAATTGAGGATCAGCAACCTGATGCCGGTGTAAGTAAAGAATACACCTTTTTTTGCTGAACTCTATTCTTGTAAAAGGAGTTTCTGTCTGTTTTATACCTACAGCGAAACGACTGTGCTCCTTCATATGCTTCTGACCGACCTGCTTTCTGCAAACTAATCTTCTGAAGCCTTTGTGCGAACTAAACTTTTTCGCTTACGACATTACGAACGTTTTACCTTTTATTTTATTGTATGTATATGTGAGATGTTTTTATGTGATTTAACATTGTATTAAATATATATTTTTTAAAGCATTCTATTTGCCATAAGCTGGATACTACATATATTAAGATGCTTTGTGAGCAGCGCAGAAGTTGTTTCTAGTAAGCATTTGCTAGAAAAAAAAATCTTTGAATTGCCTGTTTATAATTATTGTGATCTACTGCATTGTATGAGTTTTCTTGAACCAGCGCTGTGACATTGTTTGTTTTTCTTAGTTTACTATACACTCATAGGAGGATAATTATGAAGCTTGGCTTCACTGTGATAGTTTTAGTCTCAGTAATGCTAAATATGTAGGTTTAAAGAGCAACAAGGCTCCTTTATATCTGTTACTTAATTTAGGAGGTTTTTCTATGTATCCTGTTTCATCTTTTTAGGAAAATCTGTTTTTTCAATGTACAGTAGGTCCCACTTACATAGAATTTCTCATAGCAAATTAGAATTTAGGTTTATTATTACATACGTTATTTTGCATATATAGAATTTTAGTTACTGTTCCCTGCCATTAGATCTCCATAATGCCCAGCTAAAGTGTTTCATTTTTTTATATGCACAATTCCAGCACAAATTTGGTTATATATTTATACTTGAACCTAACCTTGATTATTGTGCGACATTTAAAGGAACATAAAACCCAAACATTTTCTTTCAATCTTCAGTATCTAGTTTTATATTGACCATTATATATTTCTAGAATGTACTTACTTTTATAGTTACTGATGTCATTACAATAAACAAACTGACGTTCTGATTTACTAAAATTATGTTTATTCTAGATTCTCTGACCTGTGGTTCACTTTTAAATTGTATATCATTTTTCTCAGTTGTCACATGGTTCAAATCTACTAAACAATGACTCAATTGATGTTTACATGGTTTATCTTCTTCTTCTCATCAATATAGCTCTCATTATTCAGGTCATTATCTATAAATTAAGGTCCATAAGAGGGCTGTCACAAAATAGACAAATTAGGTTTTTAACGTTTTCTCTTTTTTTTTTACACAAATATCTTGTGATGACTTTGTTGAACACACTTTCTGACCGATTTATCAAGGGCCCTGTTTCCGCACAAGCCTTCACGCTCGCCGGAAACAGCAGTTATGAAGCAGCATTCTTAAGACTGCTGCTCCATAACTGGTCTGCTGCCTCTGAGGTGGCGGACATCAATCCGCCCGATCCTATACGATCTGGTTGATTGATACCCTCTGCTAGCGGTGGATTGGCCGTGAATCTGCAGGGGGCGCCATTGCACAAGCAGTTGACCAGAACTGCTTGTGCAATGTTAAATGCCGACAGCGAATGCTGTCGGTATTCAGCGATGTCTGGCGGACATGATACGCTACAGCGTATCATGTCCGCCAGACATTGGTAAATCGGCCCCTTTGTCTTATATTTGTTCTTATTGCTCTGTGGTATTTGTATATTTACCCTAAAAACCTCAATAAAAAATAAATTAAAAAAATAAGCCAAATGCATAAAATTTAACTGTGATACACTTGATGTTTGAAGAGCACTGGTGTAAGAAACCCAGGTATTGTGACCTATTAATAAAGTTAGCAAAACTATCACCTAGATTACGAGTTTTGCATTAGCCTTAAAAAGCAGCGTTGGATCCCAACGCTGCTTTTTTCCTAACTCTGGTATTACGAGTCTTGCAGGTACAGGTGTACCGCTCACTTTTTTTCTGCGACTCTAAAATACCGCAAATCCACTTATGTCAATTGCATATCCCATATTTTCAATGGGATTTTCCTAACGCCGGTATTATGAGTCTTCCTAAAAGTGAGTGGTAGACCCTCTCCTGTCAAGCCTGGTACCGCATTTAAAAGTCAGTAGTTAAGAGTTTTATGGGCTAAAGCTGTAACATAAAACTCTTAACTAAAGTACTAAAAAAGTACACTAACACCCATAAACTACCTATTAACCCCTAAACTGAGGCCCCCCCACATCGCAAATACTAATTTAACATTTTTAACCCCTAATCTGCCGAACCGGAGATCACCGCCACTATAATAAATATATTAACCCCTAAACCACCATACTCCCGCATCACAAACACTAGTTACATTTTATTAACCCCTAATCTGTCTCAGAAAAAAATCTACTGCTTATTTGAAATTCAGAGTAGGTTAATTATGCAATTCTGCTGCATTGAGTGGTCCTTTAACAAAAAAATAGTCTCGCTATTTTATTAATAAAGAAAGAAAGAATGGTTGGCATATTAGCCCTATTGCTTCAAAAGATATCTATTTAACAGCGATGTATCAGCAATGCACTGAGGTTGTGACACATCCCCGTTTCTTTACTTAGCATAGTTAAACCTTTATGATTGTGCTTCAAAGTCAATTAGCAGCTTTGTGATTTTAATTAATTTAATTGTATAACTCGGCCTATTTTACTGTTCTAGAATATTGTGGATGAAGATAACAGGACCTATTTTATTAAGAGAGAGATAGAATATAATGAACAATTTGTTGCATAAAAGGCCACTAGGTGTTAACTCTTAATTTTTAAAAAGTGTGCTGTAGTGTTTCTATAGAAGAAAGGCATTACAATGCACAAACCTAAAAAAATCATATGAATAGATACAACAGTGTTCATTATAAAATAACATTTTTCATGGGGTCTATAATTTATTAGATTCTTAATTATGAAAAGTTCTTAATAGATATAGATTCAGATTTGAATTTTACAAACACCCATTTATATTTTTTTACATACCAAGAATAATAGGAAAATGTAAGCATAGTTGATATTTTGATATAATGTCAATATATACCTAGTGATAATAGGGGCGCTTTGCCACAGTGATTAAAACCAAAAAAAATAAAATATTAGAAAAATACAATGGTTTGGAGAACCAAGGTCTGTACAACTATATATGGTATAAACGTATATATACATACACAAATGAATAAGCTATACATGTGTTGAATATATATATATATATATATATATATATGTTTGTATGTTATCAAATGAATAGATTATAAATGTCCAGACACAGCAATATTTGATCAATCAAGCAGCTCTCCTCGAGTGTAAGGCTATCCACTTTGATAAGGATCATAGAAAGAAGTTAGAGAAGGTGCAAAATAGCGTAATACTGTGAGGATATACCAGAGTGTATATAAAAATAAAATGTTCACACTCACATTCGGTAAAGCACTTATGTTAGTGCAAGACAGGCAAATCGGATCATTAGGAGTTGCCTCCTGTCTCAGGACTGAGGATCTGCAATGGTCAGCAACTGATCGGAACAGCCAATAGAATGCGAGCTCAATCTGATTGGCTGATCGGATCAGCCAATCGGATTGAACTTGATTCTGATTGGCTGATTCCATCAGCCAATCAGAATTTTCCTACCTTAATTCCGATTGGCTGATAGAATCCTATCAGCCAATCGGAATTCGAGGGACGCCATCTTGGATGACGTCCCTTAAAGGAACCGTCATTCTTCAGTTGGACGTCGTCGGAAGAAGATGGGTCCGCGCTGGAGGTCTTCACGATGGAGCCGGTCCTCATCGGATGAAGATAGAAGATGCCGCTTGGAAGAAGATGGTTGACGGTCCGGATCTACTCTTCTTCCCGGATAGGATGAAGACTTTGGACCCTCTTCTGGACTTCTTCAGCCGTCGGATGATGGATGTCTAGCCCCCGCTTGGGTTGGATGAAGATATCGGAGCCAGGATGGATCGGTGTGATACCCGGTGAGGTGAAGACAAGGTAGGAAGATCTTCAGGGGCTTAGTGTTAGGTTTATTTAAGGGGGGTTTGGGTTAGATTAGGGGTATGTGGGTGGTGGGTTGTAATGTTGGGGGGGGGGTATTGTATGTGTTTTTTTACAGGCAAAAGAGCTGAATTTCTTGGGGCATGCCCCGCAAAGGGCCCTGTTCAGGGCTGGCAAGGTAAAAGAGCTTTGAACTTTTGTAATTTAGAATAGGGTAGGGCATTTTTTTATTTGGGGGGTCTTTGTTATTTTATTAGGGGGCTTAGAGTAGGTGTAATTAGTTTAAAATAGTTGTAATATTTTTCTAATGTTTGTAAATATTTTTTTATTTTTTGTAACTTAGTTCTTTTTTATTTTTTGTACTTTAGTTAGTTTATTTAATTGTATTTATTTTTAGATATTGTATTTAATTCATTTATTGATAGTGTAGTGTTAGGTTTAATTGTAGGTAATTGTAGGTATTTTATTTAATTTATTTATTGATAGTGTAGTGTTAGGTTTAATTGTAACTTAGGTTAGGATTTATTTTACAGGTAAATTTGTAATTATTTTAACTATTTTAGCTATTAAATAGTTCTTAACTATTTAATAGCTATTGTACCTGGTTAAAATAAATACAAAGTTACCTGTAAAATAAATATAAATCCTAAAATAGCTATAATATAATTATAATTTATATTGTAGCTATATTAGGATTTATTTTACAGGTAAGTATTTAGCTTTAAATAGGAATAATTTATTTAATAAGAGTTAATTAATTTCGTTAGATTTAAATTATATTTAATTTAGGGGGGTGTTAGTGTTAGGGTTAGACTTAGCTTTAGGGGTTAATACATTTATTAGAATAGCGGTGAGCTCCAGTCGGCAGATTAGGGGTTAATGTTTGAAGTTAGGTGTCGGCGATGTTAGGGAGGGCAGATTAGGGGTTAATACTATTTATTATAGGGTTAGTGAGGCGGATTAGGGGTTAATAACGTTATTATAATAGCGGTGCGGTCCGCTCAGCAGATTAGGGGTTAATAAGTGTAGGCAGGTGGAGGCGACGTTGTGGGGGGCAGATTATGGGTTAATAAATATAATATAGGGGTCGGCGGTGTTAGGGGCAGCAGATTAGGGGTACATAGGGATAATGTAAGTAGCGGCGGTTTACGGAGCGGCAGATTAGGGGTTAATAATAATATGCAGGGGTCAGCGATAGCGGGGGCGGCAGAATAGGGGTTAATAAGTGTAAGGTTAGGGGTGTTTAGACTCGGGGTACATGTTAGAGTGTTAGGTGCAGACGTAGGAAGTGTTTCCCCATAGGAAACAATGGGGCTGCGTTAGGAGCTGAACGCGGCTTTTTTGCAGGTGTTAGGTTTTTTTTTCAGCTCAAACAGCCCCATTGTTTTCTATGGGGGAATCGTGCACGAGCATGTTTTTTAAGCTGGCCGCGTCCGTAAGCAACTCTGGTATCGAGAGTTGCAGTGGCGTTAAATATGCCTGTACGCTCCCTTTTTGGAACCTAACGCAGCCATTCTGTGAACTCTCAATACCAGAGGTATTTAAAAGGTGCGGCCAGAAAAAAGCCAGCGTTAGCTACGCGGGTCGTTACCGACAAAACTCTAAATCTAGGCCTAAGTATCCAGCATTGCGTTTCTCAAATTTTGGGGTTTTCTGTCTGTTTAATCTAAAGCTGGTCTTAAATGTCACATTGTATCCAGTTGTTGATTTGAACTTTAAAATCTATTTCCATAATCAACAATCTATAAACCAAAATGTGTGAGTACTACAAGTACTTTTATTCTGCCAAAGACAATTAGGCTTTGTTTTATGCACTGGTAATGAATGAAAATTCCTTTTTATGATGCTAGGATTGGGACACATCACAATTTTTATTGTATTTGAAAGACATTTTACAAGAAAACTGCTAAGCTCCACTACAATTATGTGACAATAAATACATAGGTAGTCTTTGTGTGTTAAACTGTATTGGATTTTAATACAGTTTTTATTTTAAATATTACCACCCCAAAGCAGAACTTTTCTTCACTTTCTGCGATGAGATTTTTTTTGTGAAATTTTTTTTGCTGGTCATTTTAAAATAAAATTCAATTTTAAGTTAGGCAGTTACATTAAGACACCAGTTCAACTGCATTGTGTTGGTTAAAGCAATTTTTAAAGTTTTATCATATTTTGCAGTAGTTGAAAATTGCATTGCAAATTAGCTGCATACAAAAAAAACATTTGTAAAATGTCTCTTGAATAAATTGTGTTTTCCTTTTTCCTTGTAGTAATAAAAAGATGCAATGCTCATTTGGATGTCTTACATTCAGAACAAACATCTTTGCAGACTGGGAAAGGGTTTGAAAAAATCTCTGAGAGCCAGTCAACAATCAGTGCACTACTACTTTGCGGCGCTATTGCATATTTGACTTTTCATTTCAAACAGGACTTTGCTCTAGATGCACTGTATTAAGGAAAACTTACACAGTGCAGCCAGAGCACAGCTCTGTTTGAAGAAAACTGTCTAATGTGGAGCAGCGCTACAAAGTTAAAGAGCTAATAGTTCCTGCATGTGTCCTGTTCTTTCTGCAAACATGCTGTGTTTTCTGCTATGACATCTCAAATCACTGTATGTTCTGCCTTGGGGATTACCACATTTCATGGGGATTTCCTCAGGGATTTTAACATAAGCAAAACAGTGAACCTAATGGCTAATTGGTTTAATAATGATCATGGCACGTGCAATTATTAATGTTGTGTACAATTAATCTATTACAATCATAAAGTAAATAATCAAGGAAAGGCACCAGATAAATGCTGACTTGGTTCTGAAAAGTGAAAGAAAGACAGACGATAGATAGATAGATAGATAGACAGACAGACAGTCAGACATATGGGTAATTGTCATGTGTATATGTAAACTTACACTCAAAAATGAAGTCCAAATAGATCAAATGCATAATTATGGAAATCTTTCTATGCTTCCGGCTGAAGTTAAACCTATCAAACCCCTAGAACTAAAGCTATTAAATGTGTGTTGTTGTATTTTTCCCAAATCATACAAGTTAACTACTTAACCACAATAATGTCTCTTCTAAAAAACACCAAGTACACTGCACCCTCTGGCACTTTTCACAGCTTTCTGCTGTGCATTTGTCATGTGTCACCTCTGCATTGGATGCAGGCACAATTAAGAGTCTAGACGGTTTGCTTGGAAGGTAGTGGGAAGTGCTGAATGCTTTCATATGTTATTGTTCTCCTTCAGATCTAAAGAACTTTCAAATGAAGCATAAGTTTCCCAGGGAAATACCTTTACATGATATAAACTCTACCTGATAATGTACGTTTGTACTGTACAACCCAGCACTATTTTACATTACTTTGCAGTATACAATTGATTCAAAAGGCTTTGGCCCATGCCCAGTTCTGGTCTCATCCTAGACGGGTACTAGTAGTGTGTTGATCATCACTTGAGCTCATGCATGAGGGTGTACTCCCCGGTCAGCGACTGGGTATGCTCTGAGATCAGTTTGTTAAAACAATGTGCTGGGTTTGTATAGCCCCATAATACAATTTAATTTGATGTCCCTTTAACTGATAATAAAACTCTATGAATTGACATTGTTATTTTATTTAACCATTTGATTGCCTGACATTACTACAATTGTTAGAACAAATGACACATGCTACATGTATACACAGACTGTGCCATGCTGTGCTTATTTTGCAGTTCTGTGAATTAGAAAATAGCACAACATAGGCCGTCACCATATTGACTTTATCGTGTGGTGATTTCTCGGAAACAAAACAGCGTTTATGCCATACTGAATATTCTGGTTGGTTACTGCTGCTGTTATGAATGCGCTTTGTGCCAAATGAAAATAACATGATCCAGGCTTACAGTGCTTATGTGGGAGTAAAACGTACAGTTTGATTTCAAATACATAGTTTATCTTCAGTGTGTACTATTTATTTTACAAATGTTTTTATTTACGGCCTAATTATTTCTTCTCTTGTCATCGAGCCTCTTGTGCTTAAATTGCCCAATGTACAGACTCAAACAGTGCAGTGATGCTGTATTGGTAAAATATATACATATTGTTAAAGGGACATGAAACCCCAATTTTTCCTTTCATGATTTAGATAAAGAATACAATTTTAAACCATTTTCCAATTCTTATATCAAATTTGCCTCATTCTCTTGGTATCCTTTACCGAAAAGCATACTTAGGTAGGCTCAATAGCTAGGAGCTAGCTGCTCATTGGTGTCTGCACCTATATGCCTCCTGTTATTGGGTTAAATATGTGTTCAGCTAACTCCCAAGAGAATGAAGTAAAATTGATAATAGAAGTAAATTGGAAAATTGTTTTTTTTTTCTTTTTGAATCATGATCAAAAATTGGATTTCATGTCCTTTTAATAGAGTGACCATAATGCCGCTTTAAAAAAGAACACATGAAAAATACATATGTCAGGGCTGTTTTCAGGGCTGTTTAAATAAATGTTTTGTTTAAGAACCCTGACATGTATTTTTCATATGTGTCCCTTTATAAAGCGGCAATATGGTCACCCTACCCTTTAAGCAACAAGATATTTTTTTAATGTTTAAGTTGTTATCTGTGTTCAATACACATCACAATTTTTTGTGATGTGTATTTTTTGTGATGTTAATCTAATGGCTAGATTACGAGCTTTGCGTTATGAGTAAAAAAGCAGCGTTATGGGTTATAACGCTGCTTTTTCACTACCGCTGCTATTCCGAGTCTTGTAGGTACAGCTGTACTGCACACTTTTTTGGCCTTAACGCAAATTAACTTACGCAATTTGCGTAAAGTCTTTTTTAAATGGGACTTCCATAGCGCCGATATTACAAGCTTTTTCTGGGAGGCCAAAAAGTGAGCGGTACAGCCTATCCCGCAAGATTCGTAACGCAATCTAAAGTCAATAGTTATGAGTTTTACGTTACAAAACTGTAGCATAAAACTCATAACTAAAGTGTTAAAAAGTACACTAACACGCATAAACTACCTATTAACCCCTAAATCGAGGCCCTCCCGCATCACAAACACTAAAATAAAGTGGCTCCCGACATCGCCGCCACTTTAAAAAACATATTAACCCCTAGTTAAATATTATTAACCCCTAATCTCCCGCCCCTAACATCGCCTCCACCTACCTACATTTATTAACCCCTAATCTGCTGCCCCCAACGTCGCCGCCACTATACTAAATTTATTAACACCTAAGTCTAACCCTAACCCTAACACCCCCTAATTTAAATATAATTCAAATAAAGCTAAATAAAACTTAGAATTAATATAACTCCTATTTAAAACTAAATACCTATAAAATAAACCCTAAGCTAGCTACAATATAATTTATAGTTACATTGTAGCTAGCTTCGGGTTTATTTTTATTTTACAGGCAAGTTTGTATTTATTTTAACTAGGTAGACTAGTTACTAAATAGTTATTAACTATTTACTAACTACCTAGTTAAAATAAATACAAATTTACCTGTAAAATAAAACCTAACCTGTCTTACACTAACACCTAACCTTACACTACAATTAAATCAATTACCTAAATTAAATACAATTACCTAAATTACAAAAAAAACCCCACTAAATTACACAAAATAAAAAAAGAAATGATCAGATATTTAAACTAATTACACCTACTCTAATAGCCCTATCAAAATAAAAAAGCCCCCCCCCAAAATAAAAAAAAACCCTAGCCTAAACTAAACTACCAATAGCCCTTAAAAGGGCCTTTTGCGGGGCATTGCCCCAAAGAAATCAGCTCTTTTACCTGTAAAAAAATACACAACACCCCCCCCAACAGTAAAACCCACTACCCACACAACCAACCCCCCAAATAAAATCCTAATTAAAAAAACCTAAGCTCTCCATTGCCCTGAAAAGGGCATTTGGATGGGCATTGCCCTTAAAAGGGCATTTAGCTCTTTTTCAATTGCTCAAACCCTAATCTAAAACTAAAACACACCCAATAAACCCTTAAAAAAACCTAACACTAACCCCTGAAGATCCACTTACAGTTTTGAAGACCGGACATCCATCCTAAATGATGCCGGGAGAAGTCCTCAGCGAAGCGGCAAGAAGTCCTCGACGAAGCCGGGAGAAGTCTTCATCCAAGCCGGCAGGAGTGGTCCTCCAGACGGGAAGAAGTCTTCATCCAGACGGCATCTTCTATCTTCAGCCATCCGGCGAGAAATGGGTCCATCTTCAAGACATCCGGCATGGAGCATCCTCTTCTTCCGACGACTAAAGACGAATGAAGGTTCCTTTAAATGACGTCATCCAAGATGGTGTCCCTTTAATTCCGATTGGCTGATAGAATTCTATCAGCCAATCGGAATTAAAGGTGAAAAAATCCTATTGGCTGATCCAATCAGCCAATAGAATGCGAGCTCAATCCTATTGGCTGATCGGATCAGCCAGTAGGATTGAAGCTCAATCCCATTAGCTGATTGCATCAGCCAATAGGATTTTTTCACCTTTAATTCCGATTGGCTGATAGAATTCTATCAGCCAATCGGAATTAAAGGGACACCATCTTGGATGACGTCATTTAAAGGAACCTTCATTCGTCTTTAGTCGTCGGAAGAAGAGGATATCTTGAAGATGGACACGCTCAACGCCGGATGGCTGAAGATAGAAGATGCCATCTGGATGAAGACTTCTGCCCGTCTGGAGGACCACTTCTGCCGGTTTGGATGAAGACTTCTCCCAGCTTCATTGAGGACTTCTTGCCGCTTCGCTGAGGACTTCTCCCGGCTTTGTTTAGGATGGATGTCCGGTCTTCAAAACTGTAAGTGGATCTTCAGGGGTTAGTGTTAGGTTTTTTTTAAGGGTTTATTGGGTGGGTTTTAGTTTTAGATTAGGGTTTCGGCAATTGAAAAAGAGCTAAATGCCCTTTTAAGGGCAATGCCCATCCAAATGCCTTTTTCAGTGCAATGGGGAGCTTAGGTTTTTTTTAGTTAGGATTTTATTTGGGGGGTTGGTTGTGTGGTTGGTGGGTTTTACTGTTGGGGGGGGTGTTTGTATTTTTTTTACAGGTAAAAGAGCTGATTTCTTTGGGGCAATACCCAGCAAAAGGCCCTTTTAAGGGCTATTGGTAGTTTAGTTTAGACTAGGTTTTTTTTTTATTTTGGGGGGGCTTTTTTATTTTGATAGGGCTATTAGATTAGGTGTTGTTAGTTTAAATATCTGATAATTTCTTTTTTTATTTTGTTTAATTTAGTGTTTTGTTTTTTTTGTAATTTAGGTAATTGTATTTAATTTAGGTAATTGATTTAATTGTAGTCTAAGGTTAGGTGTTAGTGTAAGACAGGTTAGGTTTTATTTTACAGGTAAATTTGTATTTATTTTAACTAGGTAGTTAGTAAATAGTTAATAACTATTTAGTAACTATTCTACCTAGTTAAAATAAATACAAACTTGCCTGTAAAATAAAAATAAACCCTAAGCTAGCTACAATGTAACTATTAGTTATATTGTAGCTAGCTTAGGGTTTATTTTATAGGTAAGTATTTAGTTTTAAATAGGAATTATTAAGGTAATAATTGTAAGTTTTATTTATATTTATTTGAATTATATTTAAGTTAGGGGGTGTTAGGGTTAGACTTAGGTTTAGGGGTTAATAATTTTAGTATAGTGGCGACGACGTTGGGGTCAGCAGATTAGGGGTTAATAAATGTAGGTAGGTGGCGGCGATGTTAGGGACGGCAGATTATGGTTTAATAATATTTAACTAGTGTTTGTGATGCGGGAGTGCGGCAGTTTAGGGGTTAATATGTTTATTATAGTGGTGGCGACGTTGGGGGTGGCAGATTAGGGGTTAATAAGTGTAGGTAGGTTGCGGCGACATTGGAGATTAGGGGTTAATAAGTATAATGTAGGTGTCGTCGATGTTGGGGGCAGCAGATTAGGGGTTAATAAGTATAATGTAGGTGGCGGCGATGTCGGGGCGGCAGATTAGGGGTTAATAAGTGTAAGATTAGGGGTGTTTAGACTCAGGGTTTATGTTAGGGTGTTAGGTGTAAACATAAATTTTGTTTCCGCATAGGAATCAATGGGGCTGCGTTACTGAGCTTTACGCTGCTTTTTTGCACGTGTTAGACTTTTTTTCAGCCGGCTCTCCCCATTGATGTCTATGGGGAAATCGTGCATGAGCACTTAAGCAGCGCTGGTATTGTGTGCAGTATGGAGCTCAATTTTGCTCTACTCTCACTTCTTGCCTAATAACGCCGGGTTTCTGAAAACCTTTAATACCTGCGCTGTAGGTAAGTGAGCAGTGAAAATAACGTGCAAGTTAGCACCGCACCCCTCATAAGGCAAAACTCGTAATCTAGCCATAAAAGAAATTAAACACAACTAAAAGAGGATAATCAGAAAGTTTATTAATTGTTGCAGTTAAGTGTTTGGACAGTTATACAATTTTAAATATCCATAGGATAAATAGAATCATATTTTTAATTTTATATAAAAGGTAATAATTTTCTATCCATAGCTTGATGCTTGCTAATATTCAGAGAGTTTAAAGGGACACTGAACCCAATTTTTTTCTTTAATGATTCAGATAGAGCATGCAATTTTAAGCAACTTTCTTGTTTACTCCTATTATCCATTTTTCTTCATTCTCTTGCTATCTTTACTTGAAAAGCAGGAATGTAAGTTTAGAAGCAGGCCCATTTTTGCTTCACAGCCTGGGTTGTGCTTGCTGATTGGTGGTTAAATGCACCCACCATTAAACAAGTGCTGTCCAGAGCTCTGAACCAAAAATTGTCTGGCTCCTTATCTTAGATGCATTCTTTTTCAAATAAAGATAGCAAGAGAAACGAAGAAAATTTGATAGGAGTAAATTAGAAAGTTGCTTAAAATTGCATGCTGTATCTGAATCATGAAATAATACATTTGGGTTTACTATCCCTTTAAGCTTAGATACAAACTCAAAGAAGCAAGGAAAGTCCTTGTTTACGTTCTCTTAATGAAAATTGTAAATATATTCCATGCAAGCCTAGTTTCCAAAGTCACAGCACCTATGTACCCAAGAGCTCTTAATTCAACATCACAAAGTTAGACATTTTAGACTTCTATTAAATAGATATGAAACACAAAAAAATAATAATTTGTGATTCAGACAGAGCACACCATTTTAGAATAGTTTCCAGTTTACTTCTTGCATTAAATTTGCTTTTTTCCTATGATATTCTATGTTGAAGAGATACCTATCTTGTGCTCTTGCAAATGGATAACATGGATATAGTGCTCCACAAAGGGGCCGGCTCCTAAGCATACATCCCTGTTTTTCAATAAAAGATACATAAAGAACAAAGAAAAATTGATAAGGGAAGTAAATTTGAAAGTTGTTTAAAATTGCACGCTATGGGGACTGATTTATCAAGCTGTCAATCTGCCCAAATGCATCTGTTTCCGAAACAGGAGTAAAGAAGAAGTCTTAAGACCGCTGCTCCTTAACTCGTCCTCCACCTCTAAGGCGGCGGACAGCAATCAGCCCGGTCAGATACGATCAAGTTGATTTAAAGCGAATCTGCAGGGGGCAGCATTGCACAAGCATTTCTTGTGAAATGCTTGTGCAATGATAAATGCCGACAGCGTCCGCTCGCACTTTGATAAATCGGCCCCAATATCTGAATCATGAAGGAAATTTTTTAAGTTTCATATCCCTTTAAGAGAGAGCTGAAACAAGGGTTCTTTCTGCTTTTTAGTGTTTGAGTGAAAACTTATACTCTTGCATGAATGCAGTTTTTATAATATCTGTGTTTGAGTGTATAGATCATCGTACATGCCTTAAAAAAAGAAAAAAGTAAGCAATGCATTAAAGGGATAGTCTAGTCAAAATTAAACTTTCATGATTCAGATAGAGCATGCAATTTTAAGCAACATTATAATTCACTCCTATTATGAGTTTTTCTTCATTCTCTTGCTATCTTTATTTGAAAATGCAAAAATGTAATCTTAGGAGCTGGCCCATTTATGGTTCAGCGCCTGGGTAGCGCTTGCTGATTAGTAACTAAATTTAGCTACCAATCAGCAAGCACTACCCAGGTTCTGAACCAAAAATGGGCTGCCTCCTAAGCTTGTTTTTTCATATAAAGATAGCAAAAGAACAAAGAAAATTTGATAATATTTGTAAATTAGAAAGTTGCTTAAAATTGCAAGTTTAATTTTGACTAGACTATTCCTTTAAATAATCTTAAAAACCATAAACAGTCACAACTTTTATAATGTAGCCATTCCCCATATGGTTACTGAAAGCATCTATACTTTCCAAAAAGGAACACATATGTGTTTTATTAGTTAGATTGCACTGGAAAGAATTTTTTACAAATTTATGAAAACAGGATTTGTTTGTGTCTCTTTAATTCTTTTTATTATTCCAAAAAGCCAGTTGGTCACGTGCTATTTTACCTTTTCATATATTTTTCCTCATCACTCTTATATTTGTCTAGAAGGGAAATACAGCTGTGGTAAAATTGGTATCATTACAGCCTCATCCGTATCTTCAGAGAAAGCGCACATCTGTATAATTACTATTAAGAGCTCTCAGGGCTGCTTTGCATGTAAAGTACAGGATGCCATTCTTTTCAAAAGGGATTTGAAATAAGTTCAGCAGAGTTCAGGTAAGTTAAGTGTTTATAGTGAAGGCATTGGCTGACTTCTGATTCTCTCTTAAAAAGCAGGAATGTAAAGCAAAGTGTAATTATTATTATTATTACTACGTTCTGCTCTGCTATACAATATAGAGAAAGGAAAGACAAGAATATAATGATACATCTGTTGTATACATCAGTATTCTAACTCACGTCACAGTAGATAATAAGAGCATGTGTTATTCAGCATACAGTATGCAGCTAATGAGTAAGATACCAGAGTCTGACTTATATCAATATGTAAAGGGAAAGTAAACATCATTATGTAACACAGAAGACATAGAAGTAAAATATATTTTAAGAGGATATTTTGAATGTTATTCTAATGGTTATAAGTAACTGTATAAACATAGTTTGAGGTTATACTGAGAGAATCTGACTCAGTAGACAATTCAATTCTCCTGCAAGGTCTTCTGTCCATCAAAGTTGTTTTCTTGGTTGTTATTGGTCTAATCTTATAGTCTTTGTTTTGGTATGGTTTCACCATCACTACCTTTTCTACTGGTTACTTCCAGGTTCAGACTGTGGACATTTCTATTCTTAAAGGGACATTCTGGTGTAAACTGCTGCATTTCATGTTATTTTAAACAAACTCCTTTCTTGCACTATGGGATCTGTTTATTAAATTCCAGGAGGACAAGGGCTGACATCTCCGGACCTGTCCTCCCAGCATCACGGCTAGTAGGCAGCAATAAACTGCCTGCATTTATAATTGCACAAGTTAAATACAGAGCCCAAACACTCACTGCCCAAACACTGTATTCTTCAGTAAAATACAAAGTTTATTCAAAAATGGTAAAAGCACAGAATAAATAAAGTATCGACTCCACGGTAAAACAATGTATTAAAGAAAGAGCAGGGGAGTCCCGACACTCCAGGCAGACTTGATCACTGCTTGCCGGAAGGGCCAATCTCAGCCGGTATTTAAATCAGCAATTTAAAATTACAGTCACAAAGTTACAAAATTATATCACCCTGGGTCAATCTTGTATAAAACAGTGACAGAGGAACAATATTAAATATAAGGTATAAGTCAGTCGCATATGAAAACTTTTCTGACAAATAATATGTAATTTACATCTATTGATGAATTAAATTGCGTAAAGCCAACAGTGTGCAGTCATATTATTATAATTTTTTACACAAACATATCCAGGTCTGATCTAGAATTAAGACACAGTGGAATAGTATTTAGCATTGCCAAAGATCCAATAGCTCTCTGGTATGTTCAATTTATTCTCTCTATCACCCCCTCCATGCCAAGAAGGGATATGATCAATACCTTGCACTGTCAGCAAATTATCATTAGAATTATGAAAATGTCTATAGTGTCTGGCAGTGGGTGTGCCCGAATCCAGGTCTTCAATAGATTGTACATGTTCAAGGGAACAATATTTAAGAGATCTTAATGTGCGTCCAACGTATTGTTTGGAACACCCCTGCAGCTCAGTAAATATACTACAAATGTTGTAGTACAAATAATAAAAAAAATATTATTCCTGGTTACTTACAATTGATCTAAAGGAATCACCGTCAGTGACATAGTCACATGTCTTACACATCTGTTTCCTACATTTAAAGAAACCTTTTCTGCGTGTTAGCCAAGCAGTGATGGTCTTTCTATATAAATCAGAGGGTGAAACATAATTTGCTAAGGATTTCCCTTTTCTTGAAATAAAGTCACATCCTTTTTGTACTATCTGTTTAAGGATGGGATCAGTATATAAAATAGGGATTTACTCCTTAAAGGGATAGGAAATTCAAAATTAAACTAAATAGAGCATGTCATTTTAAGACACTTTTAAATTCACTTCTTTTCCTTGTTGAAAAGAATTAGCACATATCCTACACTATTAGAAGTTAGCGTCTGATTGGTGCCTGCACACATTTGTCTCTTGGGATTGGCTAACTAGATGTGTTCATTTAGCTTTCAGTAGAGCAATGTTGTTTCTTCAGCAAAGGATAACAAGAGAATGAAGCAAATTTGATAATAGAAGTAAATTAGAAAGTTTTTTTTTAAAATGGCATGTTCTATCTAAATCATGAAAGAAAATGTTGGTGTTTAATGATGTTGCCAACTTTATTGAATTCCAAGCTATAGGTCGTAATCAACATAAGTTTATCTTTATCCTCTCATTTAGCTTTAGTATTATTTTTCAATAGCTGTTTTCTTGGAATATCATTAACCACTTGTTTGGCTTGTTCAAAAGTTATATCATCATACACCCTATCTTTAAGTCTCTGCTTGTGCAATGCTGCCCCCTGCTCACGCTAGCCCAATGGCATGTGAGTAGGGGCTGTCAATCACCCCGAGCGAACATGTCCAGGGTGATTTTAATCTGCCAGCTGAAAGCTGGCGTAAAGGTTCAGATGCATGGGTCTGATGACCGCTGCTTCTTAACTTTCGGGTCTTCATATGCAGCTTTATAATTGGAGCCCATAGAGTAAGAATGGAATTTGATTAAAAGGTGACATAATATAGCATTTTATTACCAATGTACTGATGGAAATCTCTTCTACTGTGCCCTACTCTCTACTGAGTTGTAACACTGACTGTTCAGTAGCTCCCTAAATGGCTTACCAGCACCTAAAAAAAACTGTATGGCAATTCCTGGTCACAATTTAAACACTAAAATCTCTCTCATCATTGATAGCTCAGGTATTACACAAGTATCCCAAACCCTGTGTAAAAAGCGTGTCATTCACCTGCAGATGTCTACAAAATGCATCTGTCATCCAAAGCTTAAAAATGTCAATCCACTTATCACTTCCTGATTGACTAATACATAATATTTTCTCCCCCCTTTATCTTTTGAATACAAATCTTAGACTTCTTAATTCATTATTCATGATCTTCCACTTCAAAAGCTCACATTCAAAGCCCTAACTCTTTAAATCCTCCTTAATTCAGTATCTTTATATTGCTATTTATTGTGTTGTTTAGTTTCACTTTTCATGCTAAATCATTTTTAAAAATCTTATTCATTTCTATTTCTCTATTTTCCCATCATTTGTCAGACTATATCATATCACATTCAATTTATTTCCTTCAATGAGAAAATAATTTGGCAAGATTGCCTCATATGTTGTCCAGTAACTTCTTAAGTATCATTTACAGGCTATAAAAACACAAGATTGTTTCCTTTTGCTTTTTTTTTGTCAGAATTCTATCTAGATGATATTTAGTTGTCATTGTTGCACCATTATTTTTCTTTCATATTTCTGGTTTCCTCATTCCATAAATTAATTTCAGATTTCTTCTCACCTATATGTATTCAGGGTATATTTGTAATGAACAGCCTTCAGGGTAAATCAGAAACCCATCTAAATTGTCGTTTTACTCATGCAATCATAAAAACTGGATTTGATGCACTTTTCTATTTTTGTTAAGGGCTACAATAGCTATTCAACATTATTCTTTACAAATTGTATAATTTTGCATTGAATACATCTTTTTCATAAGTCACAACTATGGGCAAGATTACATATGCGGCGGCGCCTGCAAAATCCGGCGGCGGCGGTTTTTACGCGGTTTTGCTATCACATATATGTCGCCGCGAAAATAAAATGCAGCGCATATATTTTACCTGTCGCCCACAATTTTTACTCCGATAAGCTAACATAGAACCGCTTTGCCAATCGGTATCACATATTGAGCGAAAGGACTTACGCGGCGAAAATGGATAAATTTTACTCCATTTTCAGCTCGCCACACAAAGGCAGGCGCAGCAAGCCTTGCGCTGAGTATGAAAGTACTGTAACTCCCATAACTGGCTGAAAATATTAACTAACACCTAGCGAATGCGCAATATCTATCTACCTGTCAATCGCCAACCCCCACCGCAATAACTAATAAAGTATATTAAGCCCTAATCTGCCATTAACCCATATCGCAATAAACCTAATAAAACTATTAACCCCTATTCCGTCATTAACCCACATCGCAATAAATCGAATAAATGTATTAACCCCTAATCCCCCATTAACCCACAAAGCAATAAACCTAATAAATGTATTAACCCCTAATCCACCATTAACCCACATCGCAATAAACCGAATAAATCTATTAACCCCTAATCCCCCATTAACCCACAAAGCAATAAACGTAATAAATGTATTAACCTCTAATCCGCTATTAACCCACATCGCAATAAACCTAATAAATCTATTAACCCCTAAACTGCCAAACCCCACAATGCAATTAACCTAATTAAGATATTAACTCCTAAACCGCCAACCCCTCACAACGCAATTAACCTATTTAAATTACTAAGCCCCCTATCCTAACTCTCCCTAAATTAACCCTAATTACCTAAAAACCTAACATTACTTTAAAAAAAACCTAAATTTAGATTAATCTAAAATTACAAAAAATAAAAAAGTCCAACATTACAAAAAATAATAAACCAATTTATCAAAAATAAAAGAATTCAACCTAATCCCTATGAAAATAAAAAAGCCTCCCCCAAAATACCCCCCCCCCCCAATCTAAACTACCAATAACCCTTAAAAGGACCTTTTGTAGGGCATTGCCCTAAGTTAAACAGCTCTTTTAACTTAAAAAATACTAAGTCCCCCCTCTAACAGTAAAATCCCCCACCTTCTTCTTCTTGGAAACCCAATCAGTCTTGGAACAAGGGGAAACAATCAAAAAAACTGCCAGCTGATTCCTTTTCCCAGAAAAAGTGACAACCCTAAACGCACGTAGGCCTACATTACATATGCAGCGTCGCCCGCAAAATCCTCCGCCGCCAGATTTTACGCGATTTTGGTATTACATATACGGCGTAGCATACAAGTTAGGCGCGTATATTTTACCCGTCGCCCGCAATTATTACTCCCATAAGCTAACATAGAACCGCGTCGCAAATCGGTATCCAATATCCAGCGCAAGGACTTACGTGGCGAAAATGGAGAAATATCACTCCATTTTTACCTCGCCATAAAAGGCAGCCGCAGCAAGCCTTGCGCTGAGTATGGGAGCACCATAACTCCCGAAAATGCCTGCAAAAATAAACTAGCACCTAACGCATGCGCAATGTCTATCTACCTGTCAACCGCAATCCCCACCGCAATAACTAATAAAGTCTATTAACCCCTATATCCGCCATCAAACCCACACAGCAAGTAATAACTAAATTATTAAACCCTAAACCGCCATAGCCAACAACGCAATTAACCTATTCAAGTATTAACCTCTAAACCGCCATAGCCCACATAGCCTATTAAATGTATAGGGTAGGGAATTTTATTATTTTGGGGGGCTTTTTTATTTTATTAGGGGGCTTAGATTAGGTGTAATTAGTTTAAACTTCTTGTAATTTTTTTTTTATTTTCTGTAATTTAGTGTTTTGTTTTTTTTGTACTTTAGTTTATTTTATTTCATTGTATTTAATTTTAGGTAATTGTAGTTAATTAATTTAATTTATTTAATAATAGTGTAGTGTTAGGTGTAATTGTAACTTCGGTTAGGATTTATTTTACAGGTAAATTTGTATTTATTTTAACTAGGTAGCTATTAAATAGTTAATAACTATTTAATAACTATTGTACCTAGTTAAGTTGCCTGTAAAATAAAAATAAATCCTAAAATAGCTACAATGTAATTATTAATTATATTGTAGCTATCTTAGGTTTTATTTTATAGGTATTTAGTTTTAAATAGGAATAATTTAGTTAATAATAGTAAATTTATTTAGATTTATTTAAATAATATTTAGGTTAGGGGGGTGTTAGGGATAGACTTAGGTTTAGGGGTTAATAACTTTATTATAGTGGTGGCGACGTTGGCGGCGGCAGATTAGGGGTTAATACATTTAATAGGCTATGTGGGCTATGGCGGTTTAGGGGTTAATACTTGAATAGGTTAATTGCTTTGTGGGCTATGGCGGTTTAGGGGTTAATACTTGAATAGGTTAATTGCTTTATGGGCTATGGCTTTTTAGGGGTTAATAATTTAGTTATTGCTTGCGGTGTGGGTTTGATGGCGGATATAGGGGTTAATAGTTTAAATAGGCATATTGCCTTGTGGAGGGTTGTCGGTCTAGGGGTTAATACATTTAATATTAGTAATGAGAGGGGGGGATTGCGGATATAGGGGTTTTACATGTCAGGCTTATTTTTGGGAGGCGTGTTAGACTTTTACGTGAGATTTGTTATTTTCTTTACTTTTCTTAGGCGCCGGAAGTTTCTAAAGTGCCGTAAGTCACTGGCAGCTCCAGAAATTTGTATTTACGCTCATTTCTGGACATCGCTAGTTTATCGGACGTACAGCACTTTATGAACTGCCGACGGGGTTTATGTAATACCCCGATGTGCAAGGTGAAATTACGGGCGGCGCAGGTTCCCACGTTTGCGCCGAAACCTGCGCCATATATTTGATCATGGCCTTAGTGTTTTACCTCAGAATTAGTAATAACTGTGCACATTTGGCTCCTATAGAATATATACTGTATATATATATATATATATATATATATATATATATATATCCAGAAGCCTATTCGCTGCACACCACAAGTCACACCATAGCTGATAGAAACTGATTCTGACTGGCTGACAGTTCACCAGTATATCGGCAGTCATCATAAGTGACAGGCAGAGTTTGCTGTGGTTTACCGTAGCTGAGAAAATGTAGACTATACAAATTATTTGACATATCTGTGCTTTAGAATCCTTCCAAAGTATTTACTCTCTCATGCCTCTTTAGTAGAGCACATTAAACGTATTTAATTCATTTTCATTTTGGACCTTGCTAAAATCTTTCCTATATATTACAAAAGCTTTACTGATTTTATGAGAGGCTGATAGGCTTTATTACCTAATGTACATGGCAAGGGTGTGTGATAAAAGATCACATGGGCATAACAACCTCAAACAATGAGTACTGGCTACAGACAGGCAGAAGGAAATGTGCAGCAGTAGTGACTATTTAAAAATGAAGCAAATTTTTTTTAACTAGTCCTGCTTGTTTTCAATATGTTGCGAAGTAAATAACTTCTGACCATGATTTGCTTTGAGTCTCCACGATATTTGTTATGTGACCAATGTTTTCTATCATTACATGATATTCTCATATTCATATTTCTTCTATAAGCTACGACGAGTCCACGGATTCATCCTTTACTTGTGGGATATTATCCTCCTGCTAACAGGAAGTGGCAAAGAGCACCACAGCAGAGCTGTCTATATAGCTCCTCCCTTGACTCCACCCCCAGCCATTCTCTTTGCCTACTCTAAGTGATAGGAAGGGTAAAGTGAAAGAGGTGATAAAATATTAGTTTTTATTTTCTTCAAGCAAGATTTTTTTGTTTTAAATGGTACCGGTGAGTGCTATTTTTTCCCAGGCAGCAGATGGATGAAGACTTCTACCTGGAGACTGATGATCTTAGCTGTTGTTACTAAGATCCAGAGTAGTTCCCACAGAATGGCTGAGGAGTACTTAAGAAACTTCAGGGTGAGGAACGTTTTTCATGCTGCAAGCATTGAGGTATGTTCAGTCATTTTTTTCTGGAGAGACTGTGTTATTTCAGAATTGGCTGACAGTATCCCCATGAGGGAAAGGGTAAGCAGTAATCCTAAATGTATAGAGAGGGGTATTACTGGACCTGTATGTTGGGCTATAAAAAATGGTTGATGACAGTATGTTTGTGAGCAAACGTTTCTGTGTTGGGAGCTAAAATAACGTTTTTTTCTGGCAAACGTTTTGTTTTATTTTCACAATGGAGGGTACACATGGCTGCACTTGGATGGGTATATGAACCCATATGGCTAGGTTTTAGACCACTCTGGTGCGGTTATTGTTAAGGCTGTGAGATATCTAGTTTTATGGGCGGGGCCTATTTTTGAGCCTCAGTTGCGCAGTTGTTTTTCCCAGGCAAGCAGCAAGCTCCAACTCCGGTGGGCTTTTCAGACAAATTTGGGCCTAATTGAAGGGTTAATCCGATTTTGCAGACCCCTGAGGGCAGGTAGGCGCCACAGCAGGGCTGTGGCGAGGTGGAGGGGGTGTTTTTTTTTATTTAACTATAACGTTTTTGCTATAACGTTTTTTGTTCTTAAGGGTTAAGTATTCCTTTCCTTGTGGGGCAATCTTACCTGATATTTTGGGATACGTTTCTCATAAAATTGATATAATTTTAAAGCAGTTTTAAAGCAGTTTTGGAAAAATTGTATGCTTTTTTTCTCTTAAAGGCGCAGTACCGTTTTTTCAGATTGTTATTTTTTTCACAAAATAAAGTGTTTTCAAGCCTGTTTGTGGTCATTACTAGCCTGTTTTAACATGTCTGACATTGAGGAAAGTCAATGTTCCATGTGTTTAGAAGCCATTGTGGAACCCCCACTTCAAATGTGTCCCTCATGTACTGAAAGGGCCTTTCATTGCAAAGAACATATTTTAGCTGATAAAAGTATGTCTCAGGATGATTCTCAGTCAGAAGAGAATCAGGTTATGCCATCCACTTCTCCCCAAGTGTCACAACCTTTAACGCCCGCCCAAGCGACACCTACTTCTAGTGCGTCTAATTCTTTCACCCTGCAAGATATGGCAGCAGTTATGTCTACTACCCTTACAGAGGTATTATCTAAACTGCCAGGTTTACAGGGTAAGCACAGTAGGTCAGGTATTAGAGTAAATGCTGAGACCTCTGATGCTTTATTGGCCATCTCCGATGTACCCTCACAGTGTTCTGATTTGGGGGTGGGGGAATTGCTGTCTGAGGGAGAGCTTTCTGATTCAGGAAAGATGTTCCCTCCAACAGACTCAGATGTGACGGCCTTTAAATTTAAGCTTGAACACCTCCGCTACTCAGGGAGGTCTTAGCGACGCTGGATGATTGTGACCCTATTGTCATCCCGCCAGAGAAACTGTGTAAAATGGATAAGTATCTATAGGTCCCTACTTACACTAATGTTTTTTCAGTCCCTAGAAGAATTTCGGACATTGTTACTAAGGAATAGACCAGGCATTCCGTTCTCTCCCCCTCCTACTTTCTCCAACATAGGTGTGTCCGGTCCACGGCGTCATCCTTACTTGTGGGATATTCTCTTCCCCAACAGGAAATGGCAAAGAGCCCAGCAAAGCTGGTCACATGATCCCTCCTAGGCTCCGCCTACCCCAGTCATTCTCTTTGCCGTTGCACAGGCAATATCTCCACGGAGATGGTTAAGAGTTTTTTGGTGTTTAAATGTAGTTTTTATTCTTCAATCAAGAGTTTGTTATTTTAAAATAGTGCTGGTATGTACTATTTACTCTGAAACAGAAAAGAGATGAAGATTTCTGTTTGTAAGAGGAAGATGATTTTAGCAACCGTTACTAAAATCGATGGCTGTTTCCACACAGGACTGTTGAGATGAAGTAACTTCAGTTGGGGGAAACAGTGGGCAGACTTTGCTGCTTGAGGTATGACACATTTCTAACAAGACTTGGTAATGCTGGAAGCTGTCATTTTCCCTATGGGAACCGGTAAGCCATTTTCTTAGTTTAGTATAAGAATAAAGGGCTTCACAAGGGCTTTAAAGACTGGTAGACATTTTTCTGGGCTAAAACGATTACTTTATAAGTATATTTAGTGGATTATAACTATAAATAGTTCTTATAATCTTGGGGATGGTATTAAAAAAACGGCAGGCACTGTATTGGACACCTTTTTCACTGGGGGCCTTTTCTAGTCATAGGCAGAGCCTCATTTTCGCGCCACTAATGCGCAGTTGTTTTTGGAAGGCAAGGCATGCAGATGCATGTGTGAGGAGCTAAGAACCACTGAAAAAGCTTATTGAAGGCGTCATTTGGTATTGTATTCCCCTCTGGGCTTGGTTGGGTCTCAGCAAAGCAGATACCAGGGACTGTATAGGGGTTAAATGTAAAAACGGCTCCGGTTCCGTTATTTTAAGAGTTAAAGCTTTCAAATTTGGTGTGCAATACTTTTAAGGCTTTAAGACACTGTGGTGAAATTTTGGTGAATTTTGAACAATTCCTTCATACTTTTTCACATATTCAGTAATAAAGTGTGTTCAGTTTAAAATTTAAAGTGACAGTAACGGTTTTATTTTAAAATGTTTTTTGTGCTTTGTTATCAAGTTTATGCCTGTTAACATGTCTGAACCATCAGATAGACGATGTTCTGTATGTTTGAAAGCCAAGGTTCCTCCCCATTTAAATATATGTGATGAATGTGACATGTCCAAACAAAGTAGGGACAATGATGCCACTGATAATGAGGTTGCCCAAGATGATTCCTCAAGTGAGGGGAGTAAGCATGGTCCTGCATCATCCCCTTCTGTGTCTACACCAGTCTTGCCCACACAAGAGGTCCCTAGTACATCTAGTGCGCCAATACTTCTTACTATGCAGCAATTAACGGCTGTAATGGATAATTCTATTAAAAACATTTTGTCCAAAATGCCCACTTATCAGAGAAAGCGCGATTGCTCTGTTTTAGATACTGAAGAGCATGAGGATGCTGATGATAATGGTTCTGACATACCCTCACACCAATCTGAAGGGGCCAGGAGGGAGGTTTTGTCTGAGGGAGAAATTTCAGATTCAGGAAAAATTTCTCAACAAGCTGAACCTGATGTTATTACATTTAAATTTAAATTAGAACATCTCCGCGCTCTGCTTAAGGAGGTGTTATCTACTCTGGATGATTGTGACAATTTGGTCATTCCAGAGAAATTATGTAAGATGGACAAGTTCCTAGAGGTCCCGGTGCCCCCCGATGCTTTTCCTATACCCAAGCGGGTGGCGGACATTGTAAATAAGGAATGGGAAAGGCCCGGCATACCTTTTGTTCCTCCCCCTATATTTAAGAAATTATTTCCTATGGTCGACCCCAGAAAGGACTTATGGCAGACAGTCCCCAAGGTCGAGGGGGCGGTTTCTACTCTAAACAAACGCACTACTATCCCTATAGAAGATAGTTGTGCTTTCAAAGATCCTATGGATATAAAATTAGAGGGTTTGCTTAAAAAGATGTTTGTTCAGCAAGGTTACCTTCTACAACCAATTTCATGCATTGTTCCTGTCACTACAGCAGCGTGTTTCTGGTTCGAAGAACTAGAAAAGTCGCTCAATAAAGAATCTTCGTATGAGGAGGTTATGGACAGAGTTCAAGCACTTAAATTGGCTAACTCTTTTATCTTAGACGCCACTTTGCAATTAGCTAGATTAGCGGCGAAAAATTCAGGTTTTGCTATTGTGGCGCGCAGAGCGCTTTGGCTAAAGTCTTGGTCAGCGGATGTGTCCTCCAAGAACAAATTGCTTAACATCCCTTTCAAGGGTAAAACGCTGTTTGGCCCTGACTTGAAAGAGATTATTTCAGACATCACTGGGGGAAAGGGCCACGCCCTTCCTCAGGATAGGTCTTTTAAGGCTAAAAATAAGCCAAATTTTCGTCCCTTTCGCAGAAACGGACCAGCCTCAAATTCTTCACCCGCTAAGCAAGAGGGTAATAGTTCTCAAACCAAACCAGCCTGGAGACCGATGCAAGGCTGGAACAAGGGTAAGCAGGCCAAGAAACCTGCCACTGCTACTAAAACAGCATGAAGTGTTGGCCCCCGATCCGGGACCGGATCTGGTGGGGGGCAGACTCTCTCTCTTTGCTCAGGCTTGGGCAAGAGATGTTCAGTATCCTTGGGCGCTAGAAATAGTTTCTCAAGGTTATCTCCTGGAATTCAAGGAACTACCCCCAAGGGGAAGGTTCCACAGGTCTCAATTGTCTTCAAACCAAATAAAAAGACAGGCATTCTTACATTGTGTAGAAGACCTGTTAAGAATGGGAGTGATTCATCCTGTTCCATTAGGAGAACAAGGGATGGGGTTTTACTCCAATCTGTTCATAGTTCCCAAAAAAGAGGGAACATTCAGACCAATTTTAGATCTCAAGATTCTAAACAAATTTCTCAGGGTTCCATCGTTCAAAATGGAAACCATTCGAACAATTCTTCCTACCATCCAGGAAGGTCAATTCATGACCACGGTGGATTTAAAGGATGCGTATCTACATATTCCTATCCACAAGGAACATCATCGGTTCCTAAGGTTCGCCTTTCTGGACAAGCATTACCAGTTTGTGGCACTTCCATTCGGATTAGCCACTGCTCCAAGGATTTTCACAAAGGTACTAGGGTCCCTTCTAGCGGTGCTAAGACCAAGGGGCATTGCAGTAGTACCTTACTTGGACGACATACTGATTCAAGCGTCGTCTCTGTCAAAAGCAAAGGCTCATACGGACATTGTCCTAGCCTTTCTCAGATCTCACGGGTGGAAAGTGAACGTAGAAAAGAGTTCTCTATCCCCGTCAACAAGAGTTCCCTTCTTGGGAACAATACAGGGAGTGCAGAATTATTAGGCAAATGAGTATTTTGACCACATCATCCTCTTTATGCATGTTGTCTTACTCCAAGGTGTATAGGCTCAAAAGCCTACTACCAATTAAGCATATTAGGTGATGTGCATCTCTGTAATGAGAAGGGGTGTGGTCTAATGACATCAACACCCTATATCAGGTGTGCATAATTATTAGGCAACTTCCTTTCCTTTGGCAAAATGGGTCAAAAGAAGGACTTGACAGGCTCAGAAAAGTCAAAAATAGTGAGATATCTTGCAGAGGGATGCAGCACTCTTAAAATGGCAAAGCTTCTGAAGCGTGATCATCGAACAATCAAGCGTTTCATTCAAAATAGTCAACAGGGTCGCAAGAAGCGTGTGGAAAAACCAAGGCGCAAAATAACTGCCCATGAACTGAGAAAAGTCAAGCGTGCAGCTGCCAAGATGCCACTTGCCACCAGTTTGGCCATATTTCAGAGCTGCAACATCACTGGAGTGCCCAAAAGCACAAGGTGTGCAATACTCAGAGACATGGCCAAGGTAAGAAAGGCTGAAAGATGACCACCACTGAACAAGACACACAAGCTGAAACGTCAAGACTGGACCAAAAAATATCTCAAGACTGATTTTTCTAAGGTTTTATGGACTGATGAAATGAGAGTGAGTCTTGATGGGCCAGATGGATGGGCCCGTGGCTGGATTGGTAAAGGGCAGAGAGCTCCAGTCCGACTCAGACGCCAGCAAGGTGGAGGTGGAGTACTGGTTTGGGCTGGTATCATCAAAGATGAGCTTGTGGGGCCTTTTCGGGTTGAGGATGGAGTCAAGCTCAACTCCCAGTCCTACTGCCAGTTTCTGGAAGACACCTTCTTCAAGCAGTGGTACAGGAAGAAGTCTGCATCCTTCAAGAAAAACATGATTTTCATGCAGGACAATGCTCCATCACACGCGTCCAAGTACTCCACAGCGTGGCTGGCAAGAAAGGGTATAAAAGAAGAAAATCTAATGACATGGCCTCCTTGTTCACCTGATCTGAACCCCATTGAGAACCTGTGGTCCATCATCAAATGTGAGATTTACAAGGAGGGAAAACAGTACACCTCTCTGAACAGTGTCTGGGAGGCTGTGGTTGCTGCTGCACGCAATGTTGATGGTGAACAGATCAAAACACTGACAGAATCCATGGATGGCAGGCTTTTGAGTGTCCTTGCAAAGAAAGGTGGCTATATTGGTCACTGATTTGTTTTTGTTTTGTTTTTGAATGTCAGAAATGTATATTTGTGAATGTTGAGATGTTATATTGGTTTCACTGGTAAAAATAAATAATTGAAATGGGTATATATTTGTTTTTTGTTAAGTTTCCTAATAATTATGCACAGTAATAGTCACCTGCACACACAGATATCCCCCTAAAATAGCTATAACTAAAAACAAACTAAAAACTACTTCCAAAACTATTCAGCTTTGATATTAATGAGTTTTTTGGGTTCATTGAGAACATGGTTGTTGTTCAATAATAAAATTAATCCTCAAAAATACAACTTGCCTAATAATTCTGCACTCCCTGTAATAGATTCCTTAGAAATGAAGATTTTTCTGACAGAGACCAGAAAATCAAAACTTCTAAGCTCTTGTCAAGTACTTCATTCTGTTCTTCTTCCTTCCATAGCGCAGTGCATGGAAGTAATAGGTTTGATGGTTGCGGCAATGGACATAGTTCCTTTTGCGCGAATTCATCTAAGACCATTACAACTGTGCATGCTCAGACAGTGGAATGGGGATTATACAGACTTGTCTCCGACGATCCAAGTAGATCAGAGAACCAGAGATTCACTCCGTTGGTGGCTGACCCTGGACAACCTGTCACAGGGAATGAGCTTCCGCAGACCAGAGTGGGTCATTGTCACGACCGACGCCAGTCTGGTGGGCTGGGGCGCGGTCTGGGAACCCCTGAAAGCTCAGGGTCTATGGTCTCGGGAAGAATCTCTTCTCCCGATAAACATTCTGGAACTGAGAGCGATATTCAATGCTCTCAAAGCTTGGCCTCAACTAGCAAAGGCCAAATTCATAAGGTTTCAATCAGACAACATGACGACTGTTGCATATATCAACCATCAGGGGGGAACAAGGAGTTCCCTGGCGATGGAAGAAGTGACCAAAATAATTCAATGGGCGGAGAATCACTCCTGCCACTTGTCTGCAATCCACATCCCAGGAGTGGAAAATTGGGAAGCGGATTTTCTGAGTCGTCAGACTTTCCATCCGGGGGAGTGGGAACTCCATCCGGAAATCTTTGCCCAAATAACTCAATTATGGGGCATTCCAGACATGGATCTGATGGCGTCTCGTCAGAACTTCAAGGTTCCTTGCTACGGGTCCAGATCCAGGGATCCCAAGGCGACTCTAGTAGATGCACTAGTAGCACCTTGGACCTTCAACCTAGCTTATGTATTCCCACCGTTTCCTCTCATTCCCAGGCTGGTAGCCAGGATCAATCAGGAGAGGGCTTCGGTGATCTTGATAGCTCCTGCGTGGCCACGCAGAACTTGGTATGCAGACCTGGTGAATATGTCATTGGCTCCACCATGGAAGCTACCTTTGAGACAGGACCTTCTTGTTCAAGGTCCATTCGAACATCCGAATCTGGCCTCACTCCAACTGACTGCTTGGAGATTGAACGCTTGATTTTATCAAAGCGTGGGTTTTCAGATTCTGTCATTGATACTCTTATTCAGGCTAGAAAGCCTGTAACTAGGAAAATTTACCATAAAATATGGAAAAAATATATCTGTTGGTGTGAATCTAAAGGATTCCCATGGAACAAGATAAAAATTCCTAAGATTCTATCCTTTCTACAAGAGGGTTTGGAGAAAGGATTATCTGCAAGTTCTTTGAAGGGACAGATTTCTGCTTTATCTGTTTTACTTCACAAAAAGCTGGCGGCTGTGCCAGATGTTCAAGCTTTTGTTCAGGCTCTGGTTAGAATCAAGCCTGTTTACAAACCTTTGACTCCTCCTTGGAGTCTCAATTTAGTTCTTTCAGTTCTTCAAGGGGTTCCGTTTGAACCCTTACATTCCGTAGATATTAAGTTATTATCTTGGAAAGTTTTGTTTTTGGTTGCAATTTGTTCTGCTAGAAGAGTTTCAGAGTTATCTGCTCTGCAGTGTTCTCCTCCTTATCTGGTGTTCCATGCAGATAAGGTGGTTTTGCGTACTAAACCTGGTTTTCTTCCGAAAGTTGTTTCTAACAAAAATATTAACCAGGAGATAGTTGTGCCTTCTTTGTGTCCGAATCCAGTTTCAAAGAAGGAACGTTTGTTGCACAATTTGGATGTAGATCGTGCTCTAAAATTCTATTTAGAGGCTACAAAGGATTTCAGACAAACATCTTCTTTGTTTGTTGTTTATTCTGGTAAAAGGAGAGGTCAAAAAGCAACTTCTACCTCTCTCTCTTTTTGGCTTAGAAGCATCATCCGATTGGCTTATGAGACTGCCGGACGGCAGCCTCCTGAAAGAATCACAGCTTACTCCACTAGGGCTGTGGCTTCCACATGGGCCTTCAAGAACGAGGCTTCTGTTGATCAGATATGTAAGGCAGCGACTTGGTCTTCACTGCACACTTTTACCAAATTTTACAAATTTGATACTTCTTCTGAGGCTATTTTTGGGAGAAAGGTTTTGTAAGCCGTGGTGCCTTCCATCTAGGTGACCTGATTTGCTCCCTCCCATCATCCGTGTCCTAAAGCTTTGGTATTGGTTCCCACAAGTAAGGATGACGCCGTGGACCGGACACACCTATGTTGGAGAAAACAGAATTTATGCTTACCTGATAAATTACTTTCTCCAACGGTGTGTCCGGTCCACGGCCCGCCCTGGTTTTTTAATCAGGTCTGATGAATTATTTTCTCTAACTACAGTCACCACGGTTTCATATGATTTCTCCTATGCATATTCCTCCTTTACGTCGGTCGAATGACTGGGGTAGGCGGAGCCTAGGAGGGATCATGTGACCAGCTTTGCTGGGCTCTTTGCCATTTCCTGTTGGGGAAGACAGCATGAAGGGGCAGCCCCCGGTCCGGGACCGGATCTAGTAGGGGGCAGACTTTCTCTCTTTGCTCAGGCTTGGGCAAGAGACGTTCAGGATTCCTGGGCATTAGAAATTGTGACTCAGGGATATCGTCTAGAGTTTAAAGATTCTCTCCCAAGGGGGAGATTTCAGCTTTCACGTTTGTCTGTAAACCAGATAAAAAGAGAAGCGTTCTTACGCTGTGTAGAAGACCTATCTACCATGGGTGTTCACATTCCAATCCACAGAGATCATCACCAGTTTCTCAGGTTTGCCTTCCTGGACAAACATTACCAGTTTGTGGCCCTTACTTTTGAGTTGGCCACAGCTCCCAGAATTTTCACAAAGGTGCTAGGGTCCCTTCTGGCGGTTCTAAGGCCGCGGGGCATAGCAGTGGCGCCCTATCTGGACGATATTTTAATTTTTAAAGTTTTTTATTGAGGATTGGAAGTTACACATACAGTCATCATGAAATAACGGATGTACAGATTCAGAAATAAAGTAAAACATGTCAAAGTTGATTGTCATAGGTAAAATTTTCATGTATATGTAAACAATACAAATCTAATGCACCTTTCAAAAACCTCATTTTTTCGTATGATATCAAACTATATCTCTTTATACATCAAGACTAAATAGATAATAACCCCATATTGCAATATAATGGCCACTCTTGGACCAAAGACCACCTTGTGAGAGTACAAAGAGGGATATGAGGGAAAAAGAGAAGAAGGGCCACTTTTGGACCCAATATCTAAAATGAAATAGTATAATGAGAAGGGAACCATCATTAGCAGTAGGTTAGGCAGGTCAACTAAAGCAAAAATGGAAACTTAAATAGCACTAGGAAGCGAAAGCCACAACACATTGTCCTAGGGACTCATCTGATTATGTAATCCTAAGTGCATGTAGGCTAGGACATATAGCTTTTCTAAATCTATATGTATATAAACCACTACAACATCTGTGGGGAGTGTGAGTAATCAGGGTATCCTTCAGTTCTATAAACAGGCCATAGTCTACTAATGTGGAGATAGTGGTATGTGAAATATGTCTGCGGTGCGCCGCCCCGGCCGCCGGCAGCACACCACCAAAACACAATGTGGTGGAATAACCACTTAGGAGGAAGCTAAGGCATACCTAATAATACACTGAGATATATGTCCAGTTAGCCTGTAAAAGATGACCTGGAGCTCATTGATATATAGAGTGAAAGGTTTACACAGATTTCCCCAGACAGCCTAACATTTTAAAATTTGGGTATACAATGTATTTCTTAAATGTGGAAATTCAAACATTAATGTAGGTAGAACAAACAAAGTTAAGACATCTAGTCCCAAACAATATGAGCAAAAATCTAATTTATCTAGTTGGCCAGAGGTGCCACTTGATTGCAAATTTATCCCGGTGATCTATAATAAACGTTAACTTTAGGGCAGAACTGATTTAACCCTTGCAGGCACATATATGAAGACAGTCAAAAAAGCACATTAGCAAGCACTTTAGAGCAGAACTGACTTAACCCCAGTAGTCACATACATTAGGATAATAAAAAAAAAAAAAACCTTATGAACAAGCACTTTAGAGAAGAACTGATTTAACCCTGGTAGGCACATATATTAAGATAGTCAAAAAAGCATATTAGCAGATAGAGTCGTTCTATAACTATGAATATTAAGTAAGGCACATAATCAACATATGAATAATAATTGTGTTGTGCACATTCTGGCTCACTCTAACAGGAATGTCGCTCAGTAATATTAAGAGTTCGCCGTAGCAGTATTCCAATTTTGTAATCTCAGTCATGAGGCATGGAATAGTCCTTGTTTCCTACCTAACCCACTCCGCACCGATCATCCTGGGTGCCAGAAAGTGCATCTATAGTACCTTGTCCTGCGGAAAAGATTTGCCGGCCCCAAGGGCTCAATGTGGCCGGAAGGATTTGTCTCTCAGGGGAATAACCTAGTTCCGCTCCCGGTCTGGCCTCAGTATCAACTAAAGCTGCCGATCCACGTCGGGAGACAGTTGCAAAGTGTAGGCATGAGAGCTCCGGTTCTGCAAATGACCAAGTAAGATCGACCCCTCTGGCTATGTAAGAGGGCTCCGGTATTGGGGATTCAGAAGAGATCTTCCTCTCAGAATCAACGTTAACCGTCCCAGAGTTATTTAAAGGGGAAAGGTGATCTTGTGGTCGGTCAGGAAGAGTCTCCGGTGCCTCTGTAGACTCAGACAGTATCGGTATGTGAGCGGCCACCGGCAAAGCCAGAGTGTTAAGTAGGGCTCCTGTTAGTGTAGGTCTGTCAGCCTGGGGTGCCGGAACATCCGTAGCGCTATCACCAACTGCCCTCAAGCAATCCATCTGGGCATGAGGATAGGGGGCTTCTCCATCAGGCAGGTCTGCCGTGGGGAGGGGAGATCCACCATGAGAATCCCTTTCTGTGAGGCCCGTTGTTGCCAGATGAGTACCCAAACCATGCTGCGGGGTCACAAGCAATCTGCATAGCTCCTCTTCCAGGCTCTTAAAATTATTGCTCAGAAGTCGGGTAATCCGCCTCTCCCATCTGTTAAGTCCATCCATTTTAAGATAAGAAGTATTAGTATGTTGCTTTGGGAGGTGTTTCCAAATTCAGTATTAGTGTAGATGGTTCCCTCTATTCAGAAATTTATCCTATTACAGGATATCGTAACCCCCAGAGTTTGGGGGGGGGGGTTAGAATGCGGCAGCCCCAGACCTATGCTTCACGACTCACACAGACTGTATGGCTTCAAATCGACACGCTGCATTTACTCAGCAAGACACAAAATGGCTTCCATGCTGTGAGAAAGTCCGTCACATAGCTGTCTCAAAGAGCATAGGCGGGAGCACAGTCGGATCTCCAGTCTTGAGGATCTATCAGCTTCCAGATATAAAGAGCTCTTAGAATATATAGAATATTAGATATTGCTGCAGTTAAACTGTAAAAAAAACTCCTCAAACCTCTGGAGCTTCACAGAGACGCGTCCTGCCGCTTTGAGAGTAGGCTCCGCCCCCCCCTGGAAGGTGAACATAAAAAAGAGTTCACTTGTTCCTCTGACAAGAGTTCCATTCCTAGGAACTCTGATAGACTCGGTAGACATGAAGATTTTTCTGACGGAGGTCAGAAAATTAAACATCTTAACTACTTGCCGAGCACTTCATTCCATTTCTTGGCCATCAGTGGCTCAGTGTATGGAGGTAATTGGACTAAAGGTAGCGGCAAAGGACATAGTTCCGTTTGCTCGCTTACATCTCAGACCACTGCAGCTGTGCATGCTCAGACAGTGGAATGGGGATTATGCAGATTTATCTCCGCGGATAACTCTGGATCTAGAGACCAGAGACTCTCTTCATTGGTGGTTGTCACAGGATCATCTGTCCCAGGGAATGTGCTTCCGCAGGCCAGCATGGGTCATAGTGACGACGGACGCCAGCCTCTTGGGCTGGGGTGCAGTCTGGAATTCCCTGAAGGCTCAGGGTGTGTGGACTCAGGAGGAGTCCTTACTACCAATAATTCTGGAACTGAGAGCGATTTTCAACACGCTTCAAGCGTGGCCTCAGCTGACTTCGGCCAAATTCATAAGATTCCAGTCGGACAATATCACGACTGTAGCATATATCAATCATCAAGGGGGAACAAAGAGTTCTCTAGCGATGATAGAGGTTTCCAAAATAATTCTAAGGGCAGAGACTCACTCTTGCCATCTATCTGCAATATATATCCCAGGAGTGGAGAACTGGGAAGCGGATTTTCTAAGTCGTCAGACTTTTCATCCGGGGGAGTGGGAACTCCATCCGGAGGTGTTTGCAAAATTGATTCATCAATGGGGCACACCGGAATTGGATCTGATGGCACCTCGTCAGAATGTCAAATTTCCTTGAGATCAAGGGATCCTCAAGCAGTACTGATAGACGCTCTAGCAGTACCATTGTCGTTCAACCTGGCTTATGTGTTTCCTCCTTTTCTTCTCCTACCTCGTCTGATTGCAAGAATCAAACAGGAGCAGACTTCAGTAATTTTGATAGCGCCTGCGTGGCCACGCAGGACTTGGTATGCAGACCTGGTGGAAATGTCATCTCTGCCACCGTGGAAACTGCCATTGAGACGGGACCTTCTCATTCAGGGTCTGTTCCAACATCCAAATCTAATTTCTCTGCAGCTGACTGCCTGGAGATTGAACGCTTGATTCTATCTAAGCGGGGTTTCTCTGAGGCGGTCATTGATACTTTGATTCAGGCTCGGAAGCCTGTCACTAGGAAAATTTATCATAAGATATGGCGTAAATATGGCGTAATCTTTATTGGTGCGAATCCAAGGGCTACTCATGGAGTAAGATCAGGATTCCTAGGATTTTGTCCTTTCTCCAAGAAGGATTGGAGAAGGGGTTATCAGCTAGTTCCTTAAAGGGACAGATTTCTGCTTTAGAATTAAGCCTGTGTTTAAACCTGTTGCTCCGCCATGGAGTTTGAATTTAGTTCTTAATGTTCTTCAAGGGGTTCCGTTTGAACCCATGCATTCCATA
This sequence comes from Bombina bombina, assembly GCF_027579735.1. NCBI lineage: Eukaryota > Metazoa > Chordata > Amphibia > Anura > Bombinatoridae > Bombina > Bombina bombina. The sequence continues at coordinate 1,017,827,063 of NC_069503.1, forward strand.
GATATTAAACTTCTATCTTGGAAGGTTCTGTTTTTAGTTGCTATCTCTTCTGCTCGAAGAGTTTCTGAGCTATCTGCGTTACAATGCGATTCGCCTTATCTTATATTCCATTCTGATAAGTTGGTTTTGCGTACCAAACCTGGATTCCTTCCTAAGGTGGTTTCCAATAAGAATATTAATCAGGAAATTGTTGTTCCTTCTCTGTGTCCTAATCCTTCTTCTAAGAAGGAGCATCTGTTACATAACTTGGACGTGTTCGTGCCTTGAAGTTTTACTTGCAAGCGACCAAGGATTTCCGTCAAACATCTTCTCTGTTTGTTGTCTATTCTGGAAAGCGTAGAGGTCAAAAGGCTATGGCTACCTCTCTTTCTTTTTGGCTGAAAAGCATCATCCGTTTGGCATACGAGACTGCTGGACAGCAGCCTCCTGAAAAAGTTACAGCTCATTCTACTAGAGCGGTGGCTTCCACATGGGCTTTTAAAAACGATGTTGAACAAATTTGTAAGGCTGCGACTTGGTCTTCCCTTCATACCTTTTCCAAATTTTACAAATTTGATACTTTTGCTTCTTCTGAGGCTATTTTTGGGAGAAAGGTTCTTCAAGCAGTGGTGCCTTCTGTTTAGGTATCTGTCTTGTCCCTCCCGTTCATCCGTGTCCGATAGCTTTGGTATTGTATCCCACAAGTAAAGGATGAATCCGTGGACTCGTCGTATCTTATAGAAGAAAAGGAAATTTATGCTTACCTGATAAATTGATTTCTTCTATGATACGACGAGTCCACGGCCCGCCCTGTCAATTTAAGACAGATTTTTTTTTTTAAACTTCAGTCACCTCTGCACCTTTAGTTTCTCCTTTTTCTTGCTATACCTTCGGTGGAGTCAAGGGAGGAGCTATATAGAAAGCTCTGCTGTGGTGCTCTTTGCCACTTCCTGTTAGCTGAAGGATAATATCCTACAAGTAAAGGATGAATCCGTGGACTCGTCGTATCATAGAAGAAATCAATTTATCAGGTAAGCATAAATTTCCTTTCTATGAAATTCTCTTTTTAATGTTTATTGGCGATGCCCCTTTTAAACTAGCCTTTCTTTTGCTGCTTGTAGAAGCTAGTCTAACCACAGCATAGACAAACATTATCCAGAATGTATAGAGCAAAAATGCAGCAAATATGATGCTACCTACTTTTTGAATCAGTATTATCTTGTTCAGATGCTAACAGAGGTTGATAAATGTATTTCAAAATAATGATTCAACAGGAATATAGAGGCGCTATCCATACATTTTTAAAAAAAAAGTTTGGCTCTATATCTCCCTAGCTTGGCTTCTGAAATTTGTCAAGCCCTATGCTAAGCAAAATTTAAATTTGTAAGAATTCTGCACTGAAGATTCTAGTAATATGATATTATTGCACATTTCCTTGTTCAGAACACCTGTTTTTGTACTTGAGAACACTGTTGTAGCGTTTTGCAAAACGTTGACATTTCTAACTTAAAGGGACATGAAACTCAATTTTTTAATTCCATGATTCAGAAAGAGCATGTGATTTTAAAAAAACTTTCCAATTGACTTCTATTATTTCATTTGCTTCCTTCTCTTGGTATCCTTTGCTGAAAGGTTTATCTAGTTAAGTTTAGGAGCAGTAAAGAACCTAGGTTCTAGCTGCTGATTGGTGGCTGCATATATATACTGATTGCCATTGGCTCACCAATGTGTCCAGTTAGAAACCAGTAGTGCATTGCTGCTTCTTCAACAAATGATACCAAGAGAATGAAGCACATTTGATAATAGAAATAAACTAAAAAATTGTTTAAATTGGTATGGTCTACCTAAATCATGAAAGAAAATTGTTGGGTTTCATGTCCCTTTAAGGCCATATCGGCAGTACATGGCTGTTGGGAAATGGGAAATTGCAGAACAATAATGTAATCTAATGGTTAACACTTAGATATTTGCTGGTAGATCAGGATCCACCTTTTGGGCACACCTGATATTCATGATAACATGTGACTCTATATACAGTGCAGTAGTCTATTCAGGCTTTACGTTCCATATAAATATGAATCACATTCTCTGTGCATCTATCAAGATGTCACTGTAATGAGTGGTTTTCTAAAAATATACTTTCAAGAATGTCAGTACGGAAATATAATGAAACATATTCATCAACTCATTACTGCAAAGGATTTGACAAGCTACACAAAATGAAAGGTGTATTTTACCCATTTTTTTTGTTAAAAATTGTAGGTCCCTACACTGTATACACTTACTATTTGATTTTCCTTCTATATCGATAGAGCTGGGAAAGTAGTCTCTGTTGGCCAGCGCAAAACCAATATCTGGATATATGGCGCATGTGTTTCCTGCTCTTAATTTAAATTCAATTTAATTGTACCTTTTCCATGCACATTCTTTTGCCTGACAGGCAGTGTCCCTTTAATTTTCAGAAATTACAATGTGATGAATAATGTATTAAAACAAAATCAGTCTAAAAAATAGAGACATCAATCAATTTTGTTCTATCCTTCTATCTATATATATTTATATATATATACACACATCTTGAGTTTGTGGTTAAAAAACTGATATACACAAACTATGTTTTGCTTGGACATTCAAATGATAGAACAAATGATTCCTTGACATTCATTTACACAGTTGAATACTATTTCAGTGTTTCAATTATGCATAAAACATTTAAATTCCAAAAATACGTTTTCAAATGTTGATTCTCCTAGACTTCTAAAATGCAAATCAATATTTGCCTTTCCTTGGAAACCCCCCTCCTGGTGACATAATACTCAATCCAAAACCCTTACGACCGCTACTTCTTAACTTAAAGGGACATGAAACCCCCAAAAAATTATTTTGTGATTCAGATAGAGAATACAATTTTAAACAACATTCCAATTTATTTCTATGATCTAATTTTCTTCATTCTTTAGCTATCCTTTGTTGAAGAAATGTCAATGCACATGGGGAGCCAATCACATGAGGCATCTATGTGCTGTAATGCTCGTGGGATATTCTACTATCAGACCAAACTTGGCCAGTAGTCTTTTTATCCCGGCGTCAAGCTGAAATGATAGGCAATGTCCCAGAGCAGAGAAAGTTTGCAAAATTAGGTAAGCGGTACTCAAAATAGGCAGGGTAGTCTTTGGCGGCAACAGGTAGGGAATCCAGCGGTATGGTAGTTCAAGGGTAAACCAATAGAAGGACACAGGCAGGAAACAGGCACGAATCGGGAACAAAAAGGAATCCAATAATTACAGTTCAGGAATAAACCAATAGATTGGTCAGGCAGGCAGAGTTCAATAACAGTATAGCAATCCAATGGTTCAAGGGTTAAACAGGCAGAGTGGTCAGATAGGCAGAGTTCAGCAACAGTATGGCAATCCATTACTTTAGGGGTTAAGCAAGCAGAGAAGTCAGACAGGCAGAGTTCAATAACGTTATGGCAACCCAGTTATTTAGGGGTTAAGCAAGCAGAGTAGTCAGAGAGGCAGAGTTCAGTAACAGAATAGCAATCCAGTATACAGAAACAATCACACCCAGCAGTGACAGGTAGAAAGTGAGCAATTTACATAGGCGCAGGATTCGCGCCACAGGAGATCCTGACTGGCTTCAGAATGAAGGGAGCGTGCGACAATGACGTCACCGCTGCACGCACACAGGAGCAGACTCTACCCTAGGCAACGAGCAGAACAGCAGGTGCCGCATCCCTAGCAACAGCTAGAGCGGCGCGGCATGACATGTGCAGCCACCAATCAGCAGCTACTGAGCCTATTTAGATATGCTTTTCAACAAAGGACATCAAGAGATTGAAGCAAATTAGATAACAGAAGTGAATTGGATAGTTATTTAAAATCGGACGCTCTTTCTAAATCATGAAAGAAAAAATTTGGGTTTCATGTCCCTTTAAGTTTCAGGCGGACCTGAAACTTCAGGGGTAGATTGCAGCATCGCTGCTTGATAAATCTACCAAAGCATCTAATTTAGAGAAAAAAAAACAACAACAAAACTTCCCAATAAACGTCTATTATCAAAACATGCACACAGGGACAGAACTACCGCAGTTGCAACATCCGTGGCTGCGACTGGGCCCTCGAGGTCGGCCATTCTTGGGGGCCCAGAAGGTGTGACCTGTTTTCTAAGTGTGTGTGCGCACGGACTCTGACACACATTTTTTGTGGCAGTGGCACTATGCATTACTACAAGCTAGGCAGGTGCGCTAATGAAGCTACTTTACAGTGCAATAGCCAAGGTCAATTTTTTTTGAGGGGGGATTTCCCAGCAGAGTGCAGGGGCCCGGGCTGTGCCAACTTTGGAGGAGGTGTCTGTATCTCGTGCTGCGGGACTATTGAGCCGGTACCATGTACGTTTTTAGGGGCCAGCCAGGGACTACCACCCAGCAGTGTCCTTAAAGGGACAGTCTACACCAGAATTGTTATTGTTTAAAAAGATAGATAATCCTTTTAGTTCCCATTCCCCAATATTGCAAAACCAACACTGCTTTTTTAATACACTTCTTACCTCTGTGATTACCTTGCAGCTAAGCCTCTGCAGACTGCCCTCTTATCTCAGTGCTTTTGACAGACATGCAGTTTAGCCAATCAGTGCAGACTCCTAAATAACTCCACAGGAGTGAGCACAATGTTATATATATGACACACATGAACTAGTACTGTCTAACTGTGAAAAACATTTAAAATGGTCTAAGAGGCGCTTTTCAACAGTTTAGAAATCAGTTTGAGCCTAGCTAGGTTTAGCTTTTCAAAAATACCACTAAGGGAACCAACAAATTTGATGATAAAAGTAAATTGGAAAGTTGTTTAAAATTGCATGCCCTATCTGAATCATGAAAGTTTAGTTTTGACTAGACTGTCCTTTTAATTAAGTCACCACTTCAAAATGCTTTTTAAAGATGCTGACATGCCGTAATTTTGTATAGCCTCAAGTTCCCAAACTAAACACAGAGTCAGACAGGGAGCAGAACTTGGGAGCAGGAGGTAGAGTACCATGCAGGAGAGCAGTGGATCAGTATGTTGAGTGGCTGCGGTAGGACTTGGGGAAACCACTGGGCTGAAGACTCAGATCCCCGCAGGAGATGCAGTTTTAAAATTATCAGCTCAGAGTGTCACTGTGGCTGCAAGCGGGACCAATGTAGTTGATCATCTATTAGGCTTTCAGTAGCTGGAGAAAAAAAACTACTGTTCTGTTTTTTTAAATGACTAAAGTTAGTACCTAACAGTTTTTTTCTTAAAAAAAGATAAGTAAAAATACATTTAAAAAAAAATCTAAGTGCTGAAATATTATGCTCAGTCCAGACTCACAGCTCAGTGTAGGAAAAAGGAATTAAAACCCTTTTTATCTTTAATAAAATCATTAGAAAAAATAGATGACTGTGACATCTTCCAAATAATTGCAGTTTGTTTGTATTCAATTTAAATGCAAAATTAAAACAGCCTGTTTAATGCAATCTGGTTTATTATTCTCTTAATTTTGTATTCAAGCCTTAAAATGGTACTACTAACCTCAATATAAATATAAACATTTAAATCACACACATATACAGTATATATATATATATATATATATATATATATATATATATATATAAAGTTGTATGCAAAAGTTTAAGCACCCCTGACAATTTCCATGAAACAAATCAGTAGAGAACTGAAAAAAAGAGTACAAATATAGCACTCATAACGTTTGATAGAGATATAATATGATATGCTAGAAGCAAAATATTAGAAAATTATAAAACTTAACTTTTACTTAGTATCTTAAATACAAGGGGTACAAAAAAGTAGGCCCTTTGATACAGCCACTACGGCGAAACGCGTCAGTGACGTCCCCCTTCCCTCTCTCCCTCTTTTTTAATTGCTATGCCTACTTAGAAATGAAAGCTATTGAATCGGTACCACAAGGTATCTTATTTGTTCTGAGGATTCTCCTCTGTACTTTTTCGGAACGCTAAAACTTATCTTTATGGCTCCTAAAAAAAGCCTTGATCTCATATATATACACATATATGCCTTATTACATTATAATTTAAAGGCATTACTGGGTAAACTAAAAGGTATAGATCTCTGGTATTTCCAGAGAAACCACTATTTTGATTCAGCCTTTGATCGTGTCATATTTATATATATATATATATATATATATATGCCTTATTACTGGGTAAATTAAATGCCTTATTACTGGGTAAATTAAATGCCTTATTACTGGGTAAATTAAATGTATAGGTCTCGGGTAAACTAATAGGTATAGATCTCTGATATTTCCAGAGTGACAACTATCTGCCTTAATTACTTGCTCTATCTTATGGCAAACTTTTGAGCTTTAATTTTGTAAACCTAGGCACAAGCTCATGGCAAGGATCTTTGGTATTACTCTGTAAACTAAAAGGTATAGGTCTCTGGTATTTCCAGAGAAAAAACTATTTTGATTCAGCCTTGATCTTGCCATATATATACTGTACATACATACATATATGCCTTATATACATATATGCCTTATCACCTGATAAACTAACAGGCATTATTGGGTAAACTAAAATGGTATAGGTCTCGGACTAACTGAAAGGTTTAGGTCTCTGGTATTTCCAGAGAAACCACTATTTTGATTCAGCCTTTGATCGTGTCATATATAAACATATATGCCTTATTATTGGGTAAATTATAGGTATAGGTCTTGGGTAAACTAATAGGTATTGGTCTCTGGTATTTCCAGAGTTACAACTATCTGCCTTAACTACTTTCTCTATCTTTTGGCATACTTTTGAATGTCTTTTTGGCAAACCTAGGCACAAGCTCATGGCATGGATCTCTGATTTTACTCGGAAAACTAAACGGTATAGGTCTCTTGTATTTCAAGAGTAACAACTATTTTGATTCAGCCTTTTTGATCTTGCCATATATATATACATATACATATATGCCTTATCACTTGATAAACTAACAGGCATTTTTTGGTAAACTACAACGGTATAGGTCTCAGACAAACTGGAAGATATAGGTCTCTGGTATTTCCAGAGTCGTAACTCCCTGTTTCAACAACATGCTCTATCATTTGACATACTATACAGTGTTTCTTGGTAAACCAAGGTATAGGCTCATAGTATAGGTCTCTGTTATAGGTATCTTTGACATTTGCAGAACAAGACTATTCATTCATATATATTCATATGCTATTATTTGGTTAACAACTAAGTATTATCTGGTAAGCTAAAAAGTATAGGTCTCTGGTATTCCCAGAGAGGTACCCATACATACTCTGGTATTTCCAGAGAGATATCCTCTGTGTGCACATTCTTTTTAAAAGCACTCTGAGGTTTCACCTCCTACTGAGCATGTGCACAGTATATATGTATATACATTCTGTGATTGTCTGATGGCTGTGACATGATGCGGGAGGAGGGAAAATTGGTTCACTTTTAAATTTGCCATAAAATATTCTACTCCTCATTTTAAATTTGAAGTAAGTGCTATTGAATTATCTTTTTATTGTGTATTTGCCAGTTATTCAATTCTACTGTATTTAGTGGTCCTTTGGCATTTGTTTTGATTGAATGAATTTATTAATTTCTCTTTATGACTACAATGACAAATGACAATGTTAGCACCCTGCCAACATACAATGGTATGATAGGCAACAAACATTTTGGAACTTTTATTTTTAATGATTGATATTTGTATATAATTAGAATGAGATACCTTGCCATGAGCTTATTATAATGGATACTTAACTGTTGAGAACTGAAATTATGTACGTCACCTGCAGTAAACTTATAATTGTGAGACTGTAGCGATAATACTTTAGTAAATACCACAAATAGATATCACATTAAATTATCCAAGCAGTAACTTAGTACTTTAGTGCAGACCTTGACAAACACCAGTCGCCAGGTTGACATGGCAAGTAGAAGTTGGCAGATTGCCCTAGCGAATTGCCTCTTGTTAGATACAAACTCTGCTATGGTTATAGTATATCAATATAAAAGTAGTTAGAGTGTGTATAGCCACAGCAACCAGAACAATAATTAGTAAGAAACCATCTTAATAGAAAAAATATTCTTCATTTGTAATTCCTTGGTTGGTGGCGCTACACGTTATACAAATAAATGATAATAACATAATAATATGGAAATATTTTACATTGATGAAAACCTATTATGACACTATAGTCCCTAGGGGGCATTTCTATCAAGCTCCGTACGGAGCTTGAAGCCCGGTGTTTCAGACCGCTGCTCCATAACCTGTCCACCTGCTCTGAGCATGCGGACAGACATCGCCGCAATTCAACCCGATCGAGTACGATCGGGTTGATTGACACTCCCCTGCCGGCGAATCTGCAGGGGGCGGCGTTGCACTAGCAGCTCACAAGAGCTGCTGATGCAATGCTGAATACGGAGAGCGTATTGCTCTCCGCATTCAGCGAGGTCTGTCGGACCTTATTTTACCTATTGTTAAATAGGCCCCTAGGTCTGGACTTTTAGGAAATGTTTATGGTATTAAGTAGAATATGTGGGATATATTTTATCTCTGATACCTAAAGTATTTCTTTTTTAGTCCTGTTACAAAATATCATGCTTATATGGTCCTATGATTTGTTGCAAAATGGGGGCTGTTCTGTATGTATTTGGTATCTAGTGCACGTGCTCAGGAGACATTCTTGCTAACCACCTATTGTACAGTTATGGGTGTCTTTTTATTGAGGTCTGGGGGCTGATAACAAAGAGCTAGTACTTTTTAGTTGAACCATTACAGACAATTTAAAAGCTGTTTCTAGCTACAGCATCTAAGGGACATTCTTATATGCTGATGTTTTATTTCCTTACTACTGTGTACTAAATCATATGGCAAGTATAATATATCAAAAATTAACATGAAATATTTTTTATGTAAATATAAACAGCTCTTATTTTTAAATCTAATTTCTGGATATCATTTCTGCATGTAGAAACCTATCCTGGATTATAGAAAATCATTTTGCACTTTTAGTAACTTTTTGTGAATATAGACCGTAGGATTATGAATACATATATATAACAGAAACTGGAATATTTTTTGGAACTATTTATTTTACGAAAAACAGTTTACCTTCCATTAGAGCAGTGCTTTCCAAACTGTGTGTCGGGACACACTAGTGTGTCGGCAGCAGTGTGTAGGTGTGTCCCTGCTTCAGCACAATTTTTTTAAAATTTAAATTTTTTTAAATTGTTTTTTTTTTGTTTCTGACTTTCCGCCTGCCTGCTACGCATATCACATGGTTGACACGTGATTGATACCTAGGGGGTCACAGATCATCTTAACCTATTGGCGCAGCTCAGTGGGAACTGAAACTATTCCCATTGGCGGCTTTGGTGGCACATTGGCTCATGACTGCACGTGTAGTCTCCTTAATTGGCTCATGACTGCATGTGTAGTCTCCTTAATTGGCTTGTCACTGCATGTGTAGTCAGTGAGTGGGACAGCAGTGTGTTTGCAGTGCGGGCAGTAGTCAATCGCACTCACCGAGCTCTGAGGGCGGCAGCTTAAACGCTGAGCTGAAGTCAGAAGTCAGTGGGGTTTTTTTGCAGCTAGCTCCCAGTAGTGCATTGCTGCTCCTGCTCTTGATATATGGAAAGGAAGGGGAAGCTTAAAAATGCGAGTGTCTAATATTCCACCAAATATTCATAAACTGTGTTCATGCCATCAACCTCATACATCCCATTAAAATAGTAAGTAGCTATTGGTGTTGTTAAACTTTTATTTAATTCTTGCACATACATACTGTTACTTGTAAATACATTTAGTTATTATATAATTTATGTATGTGTCCGTATCTCTTAAAACAAGTTAGTTTAACCTCCTGTTTGCCAGTACAACTGAATTACTGTGTCGCAAAATGATGTAGGTCTAAAAAGTGTGTCACCGACATGAAAAGTTTGGAAAGCTCTGCATTAGAGGATTGAATTGGTAAAAGTATGCTTTATAATATTGTAAAAATAAAAAAAATGTCTTGATTCATATCTAGATGGCTAATACACATACTCTTTTTTTTTTCAAATTGTAATACTTATTAAAGTATCTCTTATACCATATTTTCATTAGTATCTATGGTGTACAACTAAAATGCAATAAAAGAACTGTCATTTAGAGAGACAGCAGTTACTGTATTGAGATGCTGAGATCACAGATGTGCAGGTTATTGATCAGTTCCATGTAAGATATTCATTTACTGGGATTATCATTATAATTTGCTTAAAATGTTCCATACCTATTGGATTTAATCAAATAAAGACCGTTTTGTTTTTTTGTTTTTCTCATGAGAATGAACTTGGTGAGCTGTATTCACAAATTCACTAAGGTCGCTGGAGATTACAGCATTAAAAAACACATATTTCTCCAACATTGGTGTGTCCGGTCCACGGAGTCATCCTTACTTGTGGGAATATCTCTTCCCCAACAGGAAATGGCAAAGAGTCCCAGCAAAAGCTGTCCATATAGTCCCTCCTAGGCTCCGCCCACCACAGTCATTCTCTTTGCCGTTGCACAGGCAACATCTCCACGGAGATGGTTAAGAGTATGTGGTGTTTAGTTGTAGTTTTTTTATTCTACTATCAAGAGTTTGTTATTTTAAAATAGTGCTGGTATGTACTATTTACTCTGAAACAGAAAAAGAGGAAGATTTCTGTTTGTGAGAGTAAGATGATTTTAGCAGCAGTAACTAAAATCGTTTGCTGTTTCCACATAGGACTGTTGAGATGAAGTAACTTCAGTTGGGGGAAACAGTTAGCAGACTTTTCTGCTTAAGGTATGACTAGCCATATTTCTAACAAGGCTGGAAGGCTGTCATTTTCCCCTCATGGGGACCGGTAAGCCATTTTCTTAGTCTCAAACAGAATAAAGGGCTTAATATGGGCTATAAAACTGGTAGACACTTTTATGGGCAAAATCGATTGATTTATTTGAGCATTTTATACATGTTTATGTCTGAAATTCACACTTATAAGCTTGGGGAACGTTTTTTAACGTCAGGCACTGAGTTAGACACCTTTCCAGTCAGGAAGGGCCTTCCCAGTTGTAGGCTGAGCCTCATTTTCGCGCCATTACTGCGCAGTTACTTTTGAGAGCAAGACATGCAGATGCATGTGTGTGGATCTGAAAGTGGTTGGAAAAGTTCCTAGAAGGCTTCTTTTGGTATCGTATTCCCCCCTGGGTTTGGTAAAGTCGCAGCAAAGGCTGTAGCTGGGACTGTAGAGGGGTTAAAACTGTAACAGGCTCTGGTTTCTTTATTTTAAGGGTTAATGCTCTGAAAATTGGTGTGCAATACTTTTATTGCTTTAATACACTGTGGTGAAAATTTGGTAAATTTTGAACAATTCCTTCATACTTTTTCACATATTCAGTAATAAAATGTGCACTGTTTAAAATTTAAAGAGACAGTAACGGTTTTGTTTTAAAACGTTTTTTTGTACTTTCTTGACAAGTTTAAGCCTGTTTAACATGTCTGCTCCTTCAGATAAGCTATGTTCTATATGTTTGAAGATCAATGTGTCTCCCTCTTCAAAATTGTGTGATAATTGTGCCATAGCGTCCAAACAAAGTAAGGACAGTACTGCCACAAATAGTAAAGTTGCCCAAGATGATTCATCAGATGAAGGGAGTAGACATAGTTCTACATCATCTCCTTCTGTGTCTATGCCAGTTTTGCCCACGCAGGAGGCCCCTAGTACTTCTAGCGCGCCAATGCTTATTACTATGCAACAATTGACGGCAGTAATGGATAACTCCATAGCAAATATTTTATCCAAAATGCCTGCATATCAGAGAAAGCGCGATTGCTCTGTTTTAAACACTGAAGAGCAGGAGGGCGCTGATGATAATTGCTCTGTCATACCCTCACACCAATCTGAAGGGGCCATGAGGGAGGTTTTGTCAGATGGGGAAATTTCAGATTCAGGAAAAATTTCTCAACAGGCTGAACCTGATGTTGTGACATTTAAATTTAAATTAGAGCATCTCCGCGCACTGCTTAAGGAGGTGTTATCTACTCTGGATGATTGCGACAACCTGGTCATTCCAGAAAAATTATGCAAAATGGACAAGTTCCTAGAGGTTCCGGTGCACCCCGACGCTTTTCCTATACCCAAGCGGGTGGCGGACATAGTGAATAAGGAGTGGGAGAAGCCCGGCATACCTTTTGTCCCCCCTCTTATATTTAAGAATTTATTTCCTATGGTCGACCCCAGAAAGGACTTATGGCAGACAGTCCCTAAGGTCGAGGGGGCAGTTTCTACTCTAAACAAGCGTACTACTATCCCTATCGAGGATAATTGTGCTTTCAAAGATCCTATGGATAAAAAATTGGAGGGTTTGCTTAAAAAGATTTTTGTACAGCAAGGTTACCTCCTGCAACCCATTTTGTGCATTGTTCCTGTCACTACAGCAGCGTGGTTCTGGTTCGAGGAACTAGAAAAGTCGCTCAATAGAGAGACTCCGTATGAGGAGGTTATGGACAGGGTTCACGCACTCAAGTTGGCTAATTCTTTTATTTTAGATGCCGCTTTGCAATTAGCTAGATTAGCGGCGAAAAATTCAGGGTTTGCAATTGTGGCGCGCAGAGCGCTTTGGCTAAAGTCTTGGTCAGCGGATGTATCTTCCAAGACAAAATTACTTAATATCTCCTTCAAGGGTAAAACTCTCTTTGGACCAGAATTGAAAGAGATTATCTCAGACATCACTGGGGGAAAGGGCCACGCCCTCCCGCAAGATAGGCATTTCAAAGCCAAGAATAAGTCTAATTTTCCAACTCCGCATCCTCTAAACAAGAGGGTAATGCTTCACAAACCAAACCAGCCTGGAAACCCATGCAAGGCTGGAACAAGGGTAAGCAGGCCAAGAAGCCTGCTGCTGCTAACAAGACAGCATGAAGGAGTAGCCCCCGATCCGGGACCGGATCTAGTAGGGGGCAGACTCTCTCTCTTTGCTCAGGCTTGGGCAAGAGATGTTCAGGATCCCTGGGCACTAGAAATAGTTTCTCAGGGTTATCTTCTGGAATTCAAGGAACTACCCCCAAGGGGAAGGTTCCACATGTCTCACTTATCCTTAAACCAAATAAAGAGACAGGCATTCTTACATTGTGTAGAAGACCTGTTAAAAATGGGAGTGATACACCCAGTTCCAACGGCGGAACAGGGAATGGGATTTTACTCAAATCTGTTTGTGGTTCCCAAAAAAGAGGGAACTTTCAGACCAATTCTGGATTTAAAGATCCTAAACAAATTTCTCAGGGTTCCATCGTTCAAAATGGAAACCATTCGAACGATTCTACCTACAATCCAGGAAGGTCAATTTATGACTACCGTGGATCTAAAGGATGCGTATCTACATATTCCTATTCACAAGGATCATCATCAGTTCCTAAGGTTCGCCTTTCTGGACAAACATTACCAGTTTGTGGCGCTCCCATTCGGGTTAGCCACTGCTCCAAGGATTTTCACAAAGGTACTCGGGTCCCTTCTAGCGGTCCTAAGACCAAGGGGCATTGCAGTAGTACCTTACTTGGACGACATTCTGATACAAGCGTCGTCTCTCTCAAAGGCAAAGGCTCACACAGACATCATTCTGGCCTTTCTCAGATCTCACGGATGGAAGGTGAACATAGAAAAAAGTTCCCTGTCTCCGTCGACAAGAGTTCCTTTCTTGGGAACAATAATAGATTCTTTAGAAATGAGGATTTTCCTGACAGAAGTCAGAAAGTCAAAGCTTCTAAACGCTTGTCAAGTTCTTCATTCTATTCCACGTCCTTCCGTAGCTCAGTGCATGGAAGTGGTAGGGTTGATGGTTGCAGCAATGGACATAGTTCCTTTTGCGCGAATTCATCTAAGACCATTACAACTGTGCATGCTGAAACAGTGGAATGGGGACTATACAGACTTGTCTCCAGTGATTCAAGTAGATCAGAAGACCAGAGACTCACTCCGTTGGTGGCTAACCCTGGACCACTTGTCCCAGGGAATGAGCTTCCGCAGACCAGAGTGGGTCATCGTCACGACCGACACCAGTCTAGCAGGCTGGGGTTGCGGTCTGGGAATCCCTGAAAGCTCAGGGACTATGGTCTCGGGAAGAGTCTCTTCTCCCGATAAACATTCTGGAACTGAGAGTGATATTCAATGCTCTCAGGGCTTGGCCTCAACTAGCAAAGGCCAGATTCATAAGATTCCAATCAGACAACATGACGACTGTTGCTTACATCAACCATCAGGGGGGAACAAGGAGTTCCCTGGCGATGAGAGAAGTGACCAAAATCATAAAATGGGCGGAGGATCACTCCTGCCACCTATCTGCGATCCACATCCCAGGAGTGGAAAACTGGGAGGCGATTATCTGAGTCGTCAGACATTCCATCCGGGGGAGTGGGAACTCCACCCGGAGATCTTTTCCCAATTAACTCAAGTATGGGGCATTCCAGACATGGATCTGATGGCGTCTCGTCAGAACTTCAAGGTTCCTTGCTACGGGTCCAGATCCAGGGATCCCAAGGCGGCTCTAGTGGATGCACTAGTAGCGCCTTGGACCTTCAACCTAGCCTATGTGTTTCCACCGTTTCCTCTCATTCCCAGGCTGGTAACCAGGATCAAGCAGGAGAGGGCCTCGGTGATCTTGATAGCTCCTGCGTGGCCACGCAGGACTTGGTATGCAGACCTGGTGAATATGTCATCGGTTCCACCATGGAAGCTACCTTTGAGACAGGATCTTCTGGTACAGGGTCCATTCGAACATCCAAATCTAGTCTCTCTCCAGCTGACGGCTTGGAAATTGAACGCTTGATTTTATCTAAGCGTGGGTTTTCGGATTCTGTGATAGATACTCTGGTACAAGCCAGAAAACCTGTAACTAGAAAGATTTACCATAAAATATGGAAAAGATATATCTGTTGGTGTGAATCCAATGGATTCTCATGGAGTAAGATTAAGATTCCTAGGATCCTTTCCTTCCTACAAGAGGGTTTGGATAAGGGATTATCAGCGAGTTCTCTAAAGGGACAGATTTCTGCTTTATCTGTCTTGTTACACAAACGACTGGCAGCTGTGCCAGATGTTCAAGCATTTGTTCAGGCTCTGGTTAGGATTAAGCCTGTTTACAGAAGAGTTATCTGCTCTGCAGTGTTCTCCGCCCTATCTGGTGTTTCATTCAGATAAGGTTGTTTTGCGTACTAAGCCTGGTTTTCTTCCAAAGGTTGTTTCCAACAAAAATATTAACCAGGAGATAGTTGTACCTTCTTTGTGTCCGAATCCAGTTTCAAAGAAGGAACGTTTGTTACACAATTTAGACATAGTCCGTGCTCTAAAATTCTATTTAGAAGCTACAAAAGAGTTCAGACAAACATCTTCTCTGTTTGTCGTCTATTCTGGTAAAAGGAGAGGTCAAAAAGCGACTGCTACCTCTCTTTCCTTTTGGCTTAAAAGCATCATCCGATTGGCTTACGAGACTGCCGGACGGCAGCCTCCTGAAAGAATCACAGCTCACTCTACTAGGACTGTGGCTTCCACATGGGCCTTCAAGAACGAGGCTTCTGTTGATCAGATATGTAAGGCAGCGACTTGGTCTTCACTGCACACTTTTGCCAAATTTTACAAATTTGATACTTTTGCTTCTTCGGAGGCTATTTTTGGGAGAAAGGTTTTGCAAGCCGTGGTGCCTTCTGTTTAGGTAACCTGTTTTGCTCCCTCCCTTCATCCGTGTCCTAAAGCTTTGGTATTGGTTCCCACAAGTAAGGATGACACCGTGGACCGGACACACCAATGTTGGAGAAAACAGAATTTATGCTTACCTGATAAATTACTTTCTCCAACGGTGTGTCCGGTCCATGGCCCGCCCTGGTTTTTTAATCAGGTTTGATGAATTATTTTCTCTAACTACAGTCACCACTGCACCCTATGGTTTCTCCTGTTTTTTTCCTCCTGTCCGTCGGTCGAATGACTGGGGTGGGCGGAGCCTAGGAGGGACTATATGGACAGCTTTTGCTGGGACTCTTTGCCATTTCCTGTTGGGGAAGAGATATTCCCACAAGTAAGGATGACGCCGTGGACCGGACACACTGTTGGAGAAAGTAATTTATCAGGTAAGCATAAATTCTGTTTTTTGCAAACAAAAAATTATGGACTAGATTAGAAGTAGAGCGTAATTGATAATGCAGGGTGTGTTTAAGTATTATAAATGGATGGGAAAACATAAAATTTACCAGGGAATCTTAATATAAATTTTATTTAGTGTACATATTTAACGGACAGCGCAGGAAGCACTATTAATGCTCACATTACAAGTGATAGGTTACGTGTTGTGTTTGAGTGCACCACAAAATAGCACTAAAATATAAAAAAAAATAAAAAAAAAAAATATGTTGTGCTTTTGGAGATCTGACATAAAGTTTTAAAGCTTGAATATATACACATAGTTAGATGTGTGTATGTGTGCAGTGTTTGCTACTTATATTAAAGTTCAACACTATAGTATATAACTAAGTGAAGAACTCCGTACTTGAGCAGAGGTTTATCACACCTTTGGCTTAGTGCTTGATCGATACATGACATGAGCTTTTCATTGCTGCTCCATAGAATTACATTATGTGAAGGAATTAGTGTACCCACACTATCCAACATCCAAATGTTAGCGTGCCCTAGACTTTCCTGGAGATAAAAAACTTTCAATTTGTAATATTAGCGCAAAAATAAAAACGCTATTGATTAAATTTGAGTGATAGTAGCATACAATAGTGCTAATATTTTTCTGCTCCACTTGTAATAAAGCTGTTAGGCGTTATCTTATAACCGGGGGTATCACTTGACACTTAGAGGTATTCTACACCTTCACCAAGAACTGAATGGGTTACTTGGCGAGATCTTCGGAAACAGCATTTAGACATTCAGCAAGTAGTCTAATCACTGTTCTGTTTATTATAAGGCATCACAGACTTTTATAGACAATTGTTGCAGTATATGGGGTTAAACAATGACGTAATCATAATCACACCATTTTACACAGTATGCTTAGAACAAAGAACTTCATTAAAAATAAGGAATAAAAAGGAGTTGTACTGAGAAACAAACAGTTTTAGATAACGGTGTATCCGGGCGCATCGCAAGGCCATCGGACAAATTATTGAGATAAAGTGTTCAGCTTCATATTTTTCTCACAGCATAATAACTACCTTATAATGAATTATAATACACTCATCTTAAAATGGTATGCCTACACAAAATGGATTACTAGAGACAAAATGGCGTCCATATGGTTATATATTCACAAGCCCTATGTATAATGCATTGTACATATTTATAAAAGATCCTGCTGTGCTTAGATGTGATAACAAGTAGACTTGCTGAACTGTGAAAGAGTTGTGATAAATAGTCAAGTTTGTTTCTTAATTTTGAACGCAAACTTTATTAAGTCACTCTGTTGGTGCCAGAAAAATGGAGAGAGACCATGCTATCAACATAGTAGAAACCAGCAATTACACACTTTTGAAAAAAAATCCAAACACACATTGCATATGTTAAAATAAAAGGAGTCCATCCTAAATATATATCAATTGATGCTAAAATATGTTTTAAAAATGTTTTGGAGTTATAATCAATTGTGCTGAACAAACAATTTAAAATTAAACGCTCACAGAATGCTGATATGTACCATGCCTATAACCTAGAGTTACATGAAAGGGTTCCAAATGCCTGTTTGTTTTATCTTAACAGATTAAATATTTTTTTTAATTATTATTATTATCATCTTAGTGTTGGAGAAACAGGTGTGATTTGCTGTGTTTGTCCATATCCCAAATGGAGCTATTGGACTTTTTCTGTCCACTAATGCGCACTGATACGCCAATATGGATCTAGCACATACAATTCTATGTAAAATTCAGTATGTGTAAACAGATTTTACTTAAAGGGACATAAAAGGCATAATTTATATTATGCACATGAAACATGAAAGTAATTAATCATGTTCAAAATATATTCCCACAAAACAGGTTTCTTAAGTTAAAGGGACACTAAACCCAATTTTTATCTTTCACGATTCAGATAGAGCATGCAATTTTAAGCAACTTTTTAAATTACTCCTATTATCAATATTTATTTGTTCTTTTGCTATCTTTATTTGAAAAAGCAGGAATGTAAGCTAATAAGCCGGCCCATTTTTGGTTCAGCACCTGGAAAACGCTTGCTGATTGGTGCCTACATTTTACCTACCAATCAGCAAGTGCTACCCAGGTTCTGAAACAAAAATGGGCTGGCTCATGAGATTACATTCTTGCTTTTTAAATAAAGATACCAAGAGAACAAAGAAATTTTGATAATAGGAGTACATTAGAAAGTTGCTTAAAATGGCATGCTCTATCTGAATCACAAAAGAAAAAATTTGGGTTTAGTATCCCTTTAAAACTAACAGCAAATACAGTTGTGCACAACAGATACCTTGATATCATTTGTTCATAAGATGATAAATATAAGTCTTGGTGCTATAAAGTTGGTTTATTCAAAACAGGAGCATACATTAAAAAAGACTATATTACATTTTGAAACTACCTATTTTTTTTATTAAACTAATTATTTTTTTTTTTTTTGAAAAAGTGTTTTCAGTGTGTGGTATAGCTAACCTTTCATATCTATAATAAAAAATGGACATTTTAACTCCCTTCAGTCATATGTAAATTAAATCCCAACTTCCCGCTCAGTTACCTGTAGCAAAGGCTTGCCCATAGGTCCAGAATTAATCATTATTAACGTGCTTTTCCAAATACTGTTTATTTTGCACTTTACTCAGTGGTTTACTTAACGGTCACTGCACAGTAAATATTTACTTATTGCTGTTTTGTTTCAGATGGAACTTCCATCAGCAAAAAAACCTAGCAATGAAAAACAAAAACCCCTCTACCCAGTACACGCATGTTCTCTTGAACGCTTTAGCACATAAATATATTTAAAGCGACAGTCTACTCCAGAATTTGTAATGTTTAAAAATATATATTCTGTTTATATATTATGTTCTGAATAACCAACACAATTATATTAATTTACTTTTTACTTCTGTTATTAACTTGTATCGAAGCCTCTGCAGTGTTGATTCATAAATAACTCCACGTGAGTGAGCACAATGTTATCTATATTACACACATGAACTAGCTCTGTCTAGCTGTGAAAAACTGTGAAATGCACTGAAATAAGAGGCAGTCTTCAAGCGCTTAGAAATTAGCATATGAACCTATTTAAGTTTAGCTTTGAACAAAGAATACCAAGAGAACAAAGCAATTTTGATGATAAAAGGGAATTTGAAAGTTGTTTAAAATTGCATGCCTTTGCTAAATCATGAAAGTTTAATTTTAACTAGACTGTCCTTTTAACCCACTCTGAACTCTGCACAATATTGTCATCCCTAAAGCCTGAGTGCCACAATGCATCTCTCATTTGTTTTTTATCTGGCCTCAACGTTTGCCAACCTATACCTATCTTCTGTGCTAGTGTTGTGTGCAACTGGTTCATGTGGGTGCTGTCAATGTATTTTCTAGGTCATCATTTTACAAACCATGAATTATTTGAACTACCGAGAAAAAACTCTATGTCATCTGTGCCTGATAGCCAATTGTAGTATAGAATCATTTAATAAATAAGACAGTCTTATTCCCAGCAGTTGGGATGTGAATATTGTTGAACGAACGATAAGTTAGAAGTCTCAAATGATCCGTGATTGAGCAGCTGCAAACAGAAAGGTCCTGTTCATCTGAAAATGTTGCACTAATCTCACGCTCTGCACTATGCTGTATTTGCACATTATGGCTTTTCATATTTAGCTGTTGCATCCTCAGATTTCTGTTTTTCCTTTAGGGAACTTCTGAAAGTTCTGCATAACAAGCTTTCCATGGTTTAATGAAGTAGCACTGCTTACAGTTATGCATAGAAAGCTTTCCATGGTTTAATGAAGTAGCACTGCTTACAGTTATGCATAAAAAGCTTTCCATGGTTTAATGAAGTAGCACTGCTTACAGTTATGCATAGAAAGCTTTCCATGGTTTAATGAAGTAGCACTGCTTACAGTTATGCATAAAAAGCTTTCCATGGTTTAATGAAGTAGCACTGCTTACAGTTATGCATAGAAAGCTTTCCATGGTTTAATGAAGTAGCACTGCTTGCAGTTATGCATAGAAAGCTTTCCATGGTTTAATGAAGTAGCACTGCTTACAGTTATGCATAGAAAGCTTTCCATGGTTTAATGAAGTAGCACTGCTTACAGTTATGTATAGAAAGCTTTCCATGGTTTAATGAACTGGCGCTGCTTACAGTTATGTATAGAAAGCTT
Organism: Bombina bombina; assembly: GCF_027579735.1. NCBI lineage: Eukaryota > Metazoa > Chordata > Amphibia > Anura > Bombinatoridae > Bombina > Bombina bombina. The sequence goes on from NC_069503.1 coordinate 1,017,847,405, forward strand.
TCCATGGTTTAATGAACTGGCACTGCTTACAGTTCTGCATAGAAAGCTTTTCATGGTTTAATGAACTGGCACTGCTTACTGTTATGTATAGAAAGCTTTCCATGGTTTAATGAAGTAGCACTGCTTACAGTTATGTATAGAAAGCTTTCCATGGTTTAATGAACTGGCACTGCTTACAGTTATGTATAGAAAGCTTTCCATGGTTTAATGAACTGGCACTGCTTACAGTTCTGCATAGAAAGCTTTTCATGGTTTAATGAACTGGCACTGCTTACTGTTATGTATAGAAAGCTTTCCATGGTTTAATGAAGTAGCACTGCTTACAGTTATGCATAGAAAGCTTTCCATGGTTTAATGAACTGGCACTGCTTACAGTTATGTATAGAAAGCTTTCCATGGTTTAATGAACTGGCACTGCTTACAGTTATGTATAGAAAGCTTTCCATGGTTTAATGAACTGGCACTGCTTACAGTTCTGCATAGAAAGCTTTTCATGGTTTAATGAACTGGCACTGCTTACTGTTATGTATAGAAAGCTTTCCATGGTTTAATGAAGTAGCACTGCTTACAGTTCTGCATAGAAAGCTTTCCATGGTTTAATGAACTGGCACTGCTTACAGTTATGTATAGAAAGCTTTCCATGGTTTAATTAACTGACACTGCTTACTGTTATGTATAGAAAGCTTTCCATGGTTTAATGAACTGACACTGCTTACAGTTATGCATAGAAAGCTTTCCATGGTTTAATGAACTGGCACTGCTTACAGTTATGCATAGAAAGCTTTCCATGGTTTAATGAACTGGCACTGCTTACTGTTATGTATAGAAAGCTTTCCATGGTATAATGAAGTAGCACTGCTTACAGTTATGTATAGAAAGCTTTCCATTGTTTAATGAAGTAGCACTGCTTACAGTTATGCATAGAAAGCTTTCCATGGTTTAATGAACTGGCACTGCTTACTGTTATGTATAGAAAGCTTTCCATGGTTTAATGAAGTAGCACTGCTTACAGTTATGCATAGAAAGCTTTCCATGGTTTAATGAAGTAGCACTGCTTACAGTTATGCATAGAAAGCTTTCCATGGTTTAATGAACTGGCACTGCTTGTAGTTATGCGTAGAAAGCTTTCCATGGTTTAATGAAGTAGCACTGCTTGTAGTTATGCGTAGAAAGCTTTCCATGGTTTAATGAACTGGCACTGCTTACAGTTATGTATAGAACGCTTTCCATGGTTTAATGAAGTAGCACTGCTTGTAGTTATGCATAGAAAGCTTTCCATGGTTTAATGAAGTAGCACTGCTTACAGTTATGCATAGAAAGCTTTCCATGGTTTAATGAAGTAGCACTGCTTGTAGTTATGCATAGAAAGCTTTCCATGGTTTAATGAAGTAGCACTGCTTGTAGTTATGTATAGAAAGCTTTCCATGGTTTAATGAACTGACACTGCTTACTGTTATGTATAGAAAGCTTTCCATGGTTTAATGAACTGGCACTGCTTACTGTTATGTATAGAAAGCTTTCCATGGTTTAATGAACTGGCACTGCTTACAGTTATGCATAGAAAGCTTTCCATGGTTTAATGAACTGGCACTGCTTGTAGTTATGCATAGAAAGCTTTCCATGGTTTAATGAACTGGCACTGCTCAGCAACTCACACAATAATACTGTTGTATTCATTTTTCTTCTTACCTCTAATCTGTGAACAGAAGTACAAATATCTGCTGGGTGACCTCAGAGATGCTAAATAAAAACTGTTGTTTTGTCTTTTAGACCCAAAAAAATATTGAATGATGATTACTGGTGTTTTCTGTTATACTTAATTGTTTTTTATTATCTATGAGAATTTATTCCAGTGCATGCTTTGACATGGAATACAAATCAAACGCTCTATCATTGATTTAATCGTTTTGGGTGATCAAATAGTGACTTGCAGTTTGTTTATATATATAACTAGTCCTAAAGCCTGTTCACACGGACCATTTTTTGCAGTACAGCGGTCCCATCCCTTGCTCTCTCTCTCCCCTCTCCTCTCTTTTATGCTCTCTCCCCCTCTCTTTTGTGTTCTCTCCCCCTCTCTTTTGTGCTCTCTCCCCCTCTCTTTTGCGCTCTCTCTCACCCCCCTCTCTTTTGCTCTCTCTCCCCCTCTCTTTTGCGCTCTCTCTCCCCTCTCTTTTATGCTCTCTCTCTCCCCCCTCTCTTTTGCGTTCTCTCTCTCTTTTGCACTCTCTCTCCCCCCTCTTTTACGTGCTCTCTTTACCCCTTTCCTTTGCGCTCTTTCTCTCTCCCTCTCTTTTGCACTCTCTCTCTCCCCCTCTCTTTTGCACTCTCTCTCCCCCCCTCTTTTACGTGCTCTCTCTCCCCCTTTCCTTTCCGCTCTTTCTCTCCCCCTCTCTTTTGCACTCTCTCTCTCCCCCTCTCTTTTGCGCTCTCTCTCTCCCCCCCTCTCTTTTGCATTCTCTCTCTCTCCCCCTCGCTTTTGCACTCTCTCCCCCTCTCTTTTGCATTCTCTCTCTCTCTTTTGCGCTCTCTCTCTCTCTCCCTCTCTTTTGCGCTCTCTCTCTCCACCTCTCTTTTGCTCTGTCTCTCTCCCCACCTCTCTTTTGCGCTGTCTCTCTCCATCCCTCTATTGCTCTGTCTCTCTCTCCTTTTTTTTTGCTCTCTCTCTCTCTCCATCCCTCTCTTTTGCCCTCTCTCCCCCCTCTCTTTTGCTCTCTCTCTCCCCCCTCTCTTTTGCTCTGTCTCTCTCCCCTCTCTTTTGCTCTCTCTCCATCCCTCTCTTTTGCTCTCTCTCTCACCCCCTCTCTATTCCTCTCTCTCTCCCCCTCTCTATTGCTCTCTCTCCCCCCTCTCTTTTGCTCTCTCTCCCCCTCTCTTTTTCTCTCTCTCCCCCCTCTCTTTTGCTCTCTCTCCCCCATCTTTTTCTCTCTCTTCCCTCTCTTTTGCTCTTTCCCCTCTCTTTTGCTCTTTCCCCTCTATTTTGCTCTCTCTCCACCCTCTCTTCTGCACTTTCCCCTCTCTTCTGCTCTTAACCCTCTCTTTAGGTCTTTCCTATCTCTTTTTGTCTCTCCCCCTCTTTTTCTATTTCTCCCCGCCACGCCCGACCTCGCCCCCCGACCATACCGGTCATGCCCGGCCACGCCCACGCTCCTGCCCGGCCACTCCCACTTTCACTGCAAACAGCATGTCAGGTTAGGCCAGGTGTGTTTGTCCTCGTTCTGTCTTTACTGCGCATGACAGCTTCGGACAAACACACTTGGCCTTTTATATTATAGGATAATGTTTTTGCATTGTTTATAACTAGCTGTGTCTCACTTATATGCCCCACGTCTGTTTTTTCCACTAGAAGTTCGTTTTACACAGGGCTATGTTTCTTGCCCCACTTCCTGTCTACACACAGTGATGTCATTTCCTGTTGCACGGATTAACAGTGTCCCTTTTTTGCTATACTACACAAGTGGTGTAAGGCATAATAACTCCAGAGGTAGCCAAGTTGTGCACACCATTAATTTGTGGTTCTTATGTTTTGTATATACTTAAGATAAGTTGTAACGCCGGACCGGAAGTGGGGAATCTTTCTACTTCCGGTTTGACGATTTTGAGCTGTGTATGTGCTTAATTGTTTGGTGCTTTTTTCACTATGATTGAGGTATTGTGGGTTGTTTTGTAACACTATTTATATGTGGTTTGTACACTCTAAAATTATTCTGAAGAAGGGAAGAATCTATCCCCGAAACGTCAATTATATTTACACTTTTGAAAAATGTCCTGTGTCTTCACTGTTTGTGTTGTGGATATATATATATATATATATATATATATATATATATATACATACATGCATAATGTACAGACACATCATAATATATGCATATGTATTAAAAGATTCACTGCAAAAAAAGTACCAAGAGTGTGCTTTTTGGAGATATATATATATATATATATATATATATATATATATATATATATATATATATATATATATATATATATATGATTAAAATTATGGTGGAGATAAAAATCTGAGATTAAAATCCTCCATGTCTCAAAAGTAAATCAATACAATTTTTTGCATAGAAAATTAGCACATCTAGGCACGTTCCCCGCTTGTGTTTCCCCAGTAAAACTCCACATACATAGTTACCAATGCACAAAAGAATTCTGGGTAAGATATGCAAAATCTCAGGTTTTTTTGCTTCAAATACTGTTTTAACACAGCGATCCCTTAACAGGATTATTGCAGCAATACAGAAACCACTCACTAGACAGCCTGTTTCGTTATTTTTAGAACTCGTCAGTAGGAGATAGATTTCAGGTGCATTGGTAACAATGTATGTGGAGTTTTACTAGGGAAACGCAAGCTGGGAACTTGCCTAAATGTGCTAATTTTCTATGCAAAAATTTGTATTGATTTATATATAAAAAACAACGGGAAGCCACTATTTTTTGAGAACACACATACATTTACATATATATGTGTGTATATACCTGTATATATATATATATATATATATATATATATATATTTCCATCTAGGGGGAGGAGAGTCCATGGCTTCATTCATTACTGTTGGTAATTATGAACCTGGCCACCAGGAAGAGGTAAAGACACCCCAGCCAAAGGCTTAAATACCTCCCCCACTTCCCTCATCCCCCAGTCATTCTTTGCCTTTCATCACAGGAGGATGGCAGAGAAGTGCCGAAGATCGGAGTAGTCTCTTATGGAGGGTAGTACTCTTTGCATTGGGACTGGAGTTTTAAGTAGTCCTGTCAGCCTCTCAGTGAGAGCCTGGGTGAAAGTTAGAGTCCGGAGATGCAGGGAGAGTCTTTCTGCGAAACCATTCTGACTCATATTAACAGCTCCACAAGCAATCAGCGTTGACGAGTTTCGCTGCCTGCTTTTTCACTCAAGTCCATGTCAGGAGCGAGGCTACTAACCTGTCACACTTGACGGGCCATGTTCCTGTTCTACGGCGTAGATTCTGGTAAGATCGTTTAATTTTTTATTACATAAATGATAACATGGAAGACAGAGTCACAGTGTGACGCCTTTATTTTAAAGAATCAAGGGTTAATATTCCTGGAAAGGGGATTATTGAACAGGGGAGGTTTATACATGATATTGTTTATTGTGTCATTGCTGCGTTATGTGTGGGATGAGGCTCTGGCAATGTGTGGAACTTTCAGGTGACTTATGGGAGTATTGCACGCCCATTTTTTTGCGCGTTTTCTCCTTAGGAAGGGGCAGTCCTGTCAGGCATTCCATGTAGCCGGGTGTGGCTATCTCTCTTCTCTGTTGATCAGTGGCACAGGAGACGGATAGGTTTCTGTAGTTCGGGCCATAGGAGGTGGTGAGTGCCCCGGCCATTGGAGGTATAAAGGTGCCTAATTATTAAGTTAATCTAGTCCGTAATAACAGCGCAAGCTATGGAGGACTCTAATGCGTTGGAGGGTTCTCCCTCTTTAACAAGGTCTCATTCCTGTGTTTATTGTGAGGAGGTTCTTGTAGATCAGCCTGCTCAACTATGTTCCATATGCCTTAATAAAGTTACGACATTTAAAAGCAAACGGATGTCTAGTACTACTGAGCCGTCCACCTATGAGGGTTCCCATCCCGTGAGGTACGTTCCCTGCATTCATCTCCAATTGCACATGCAGCGCCCCAGGGTCCAACCATTACTCCTGTGGGAGAGATTCGTTGGCTGTCAGATTTTGCAGATCAACTGCAAATGGCGGTATCGAAAGTGATCCATGCCTTACCACGTTCTGCTAAGCGCAAGCGTAGGGCGTATCCTGGCGGCCCGGCCCAGGGGTTGTCTACGCCTGTGGAAATATCAGAGGCGTTATACGATGATGAGGCCCCTTCTGGGTCGGAGTCCGTGTCATCTAAACCTCCGGCTGCGGAGGAGCCTGACTTTAGGTTTAGGATGGAAAATTTGTGCTTTTTTGCTGAAACAAGTGCTCACTACTCTGGAAGTTCCAGAACCAAAACTTCCAGAAGAACCTGCGATTCCTAAGCTTGATAAGGTATATGAGGACAGGGTGGTGCCTCAGGCCTTCCCGGTTCCTGTTAAGATGGCAAATATTATTAAGAATGAATGGGAGCAATTAGGTTCTTCCTTTTCCCCTTCTTCTTCCTTTAAGAAACTGTTCCCCATTCCGGACTCTCAGCTTGAGCTGTGGGGTACTGTCCCTAAGGTGGATGGTGCCATCTCCACACTTGCGAAGTGGACAACTATTTCCCTCGAGGATAGTTTGTTGTTTAAGGAGCCGATGGATAAAAAGATGGAAAACATGTTAAGTAAAATGTTTTAACACATGGGGTTTGTTTTTCAGCCGGCAGCGGCCATAGCCATGGTCGCCGGAGCTGCTACATATTGGTGTGAATCCCTGTGTGAAATGGTAGAGGGGGAGACTTCCGTCGACGAGATACAGGATAAGATTAAGGTGCTGAAAATCGCCAATTCTTTCATATGTGATGCCAATATGCAAATTATTCGCCTGAATGCTAAGGTGTCAGGTTTTTCCGTTTTAGCTCACAGGGCTCTGTGGCTAAAGTCTTGGTCTGCGGACATGACCTCTAAGTCGAGGCTGTTGTCCCTGCCTTTTCAAGGAAAGATTCTGTTCAGTCCAGGATTGGATTCAATCATATCCACGGTTACGGGAGGCAAGGGAGCTTTCCTACCGCAGGATAAGAAGTCTAAACCTAAAGGATCTACTTTTAGTCCCTTTTGTGCGGACAAGGCCCAACAACAGCAGCCTGCCACAAAAGCAGACCAGTCCAAGGGAACTTGGAAACCGGCTCATTCTTGGAACAAGTCTAAGCAGAGCAAGAAGCCCACCGAGACAAAATTGGCATGAAGGGGCGGCCCCCGACCGGTCTCCGGACCAAGTAGGGGGCAGATTATCTCTCTTCTCAGAAGTCTGGTTGCAGGACGTTCAGATTCCTTGGGTTCTGGACGTTGTCGCCCAGGGTTACAGGATAGGGCTCAGATCCCATCCGCCCAGGGCCAGATTCCTCCTGTCAAACCTGTCTTTAAGAAGGAGGGCACGTCCGGAAAAGAGAGAAGCCTTTCTAGAATGTGTGAGGGATCTCTCCTTTCTAGGTGTTAAGGTACCAGTACCCCAAGCAGAAAGGGATCTAGGGTACTATTCAAATCTTTTTGTGGTTCCAAAGAATAAGGGCACGTTCTGCCGATTCTGGACCTAAAGTGTTTAAACAAGTTTCTGAGTGTTCCATCGTTGAAAATGGAAACGATCAGATCTATTCTGCCCCTTGTTCAAGAGGGACAGTTCATGTGCCAATTCAGAGGGACCACTTCCAGTTCCTAAGATTTGCGTTTCTAGACCAACACTTCCAGTTTGTAGCCCTTCCCTTTGGCCTGGAAACGGCCCCGAGAGTCTTCACGAAGGTTCTGGGGGCGCTACTTGCAGTGCCCAGATCCAGAGGCATTGCTATGGTGCCCTATCTGTACGACATCCTAGTCTAGGTGCCGTCGCTTAGTCTCGCAGAGGATCGTTCGAGGGCGCTTCTTCTTTTGCTCCAATCTCACGGTTGGAAGATCAACTTAGGAAAGAGTTCCCTGGTTCCCAGCAACAGGGTGGAGTTCCTGGGCACGATAATAATAGACTCTATGTCCATGAAGATATTTCTCACAGACCATCAACGCCGGAAGATTGCATCCTCTTGCCCTTCAGTCCTCCTCAAGCCCCTCGGTGGCTCAGTGTATGGAGGTGATCGGACTCATGGTTTCCAGCATAGACGTAATTTCATTCGCCAGGTTCCATCTCAGACCTCTTCAATTGTGCATGTTGAGACAGTGAAACGGCGATCATTCAGATCTATCACAGCCTTGTGCCAGGATGGCACAAGGAAAATAGTCCCGGGAGGAGTCTCTCCTCCCAACAAATATTCTGAAATTCCAAGCAATCTACAATGCTCTGAAGGCATGGCCTCCTCTGGGGGCGTTCAGCTTCATCAGATTCCAGATTGACAACATAACCTCAGTGGCTTACATAAACCATCAGGGGGTACGAGGAGCTCCCTAGCCATGAGGGAGGTGTCTCGGATATTGGAGTGGGCGGAGTCCCACAGCTGCTCGCTCTCATCGATTCACATCCCAGGTGTGGACAACTGGGAAGCAGACTTTCTCAGCAGGCAATCCTTCCATCCGGGGGAATGGTCTCTTCCAGGGCCGCCACTAGAAATTTTGGGGCCCCTGACTTAATTATTGATCAGGGCCCCCCCCCCCCTCCTTTGACATGTGCAATTTTTGACCAAGTGACTAAAACGTATATATGCACTTTATTCTTAAGTGTCTATTTAAACTTGGAAATGTTGTAAAGGTAGTAACATACACTGAACACACACACACTCACACATAAGGATTCACATATAGACACTCTAGCAGACTCGCAAAGAAACTCAGACACAGACACCCAAACAGACACTCAGCACTTGTTTACATTGACCTGACAAGTAATGAGGTAAACTACAGTTTTGTAAAAAAAGGAGATTTAGAAAACAAAATATGGAGTTCTGATTATCTTTTTGTAAAGGAAGATGCCAACTAAATGATGACAACAGCATGCAGTGGCTGAAAGGAAGGGCCCTGAACTGCCTAAACAATAATTTAAAGGTTAAATGGTAGATTAGTGACGTCTCAAATTCTTTAGAAAGATGTGAATAATCAGTATTAAGGTCAAAATGTCCTAAAAAGGAACAGACAATGGACACACACACACAAACTTAAACTTTCACATACACCCAAGGAAACACCAACAGAGACAGCCTCAGAAAACACACAAAGACATACACACACAGACAGAGACACCCACAGAAAACACACAAAGACATACACACACATAAAGACAACCACATAAAACACAGAAAGACATACATACACACACCCTGACTGAGACATCCACAGAAAACACACAAAGACATACACACACCCTCACAGAGACACCCACAGAAAATGCACACCCTCACAGAGACATCCACAGAAAACACAGACATACATACACACACACACCCTCACAGAGACATCCACAGAAAACACAGACATCCACACCCACCCTCACAGAGGCATCCAGAGAAAATACACAAAGACAAACACATGCCCACTCTCACAGAGACACCCATAGAAAAAGATCAAAGACATATGCACACACCCTCACAGACATCCAAAGAAAATGCACAAGGACATACACACCCACCCTCACAGAGATACCAACAAAAAAAGAATACATAGACACTCATAGAGACACAAACCAAAGCACAAAGACATAAACACAGACACCCACAGAAACACTCACAGGAGGAAACATTTATGCACCTTGCATCCCCTTAATCAACAGTGTGTGACATGCATGATAAAAAAATGCAGAAATTAAGAGATCACTTTTTAAAGAATCATATTTGTAAATGTACAAACAAAAATAATTCTGTGAATTCAAAATTTTACATTAATGATCTGGTTAGATGGCTAGATGAAGAAAACTACTTTTAGAAGGTTGACATATGTTTGTTTGATATTTTCACCATTTTCCCCAACCAAGAGCACCACTTCAAATATAGTGTACAAATGTTCCCATTTGTCAGCTGTACTTGTGGATTTTGAAAATGCGTTACTCTATATGGTCTTGGTGGAACCATAAGCTGTGGTACCCATACCATTAGATCTGGTTAAATGCAGGATTTAAGTTTGTTGGTATGCATTTCAAAATTAAGTCAGCTGTAGTGTAAACTGAACAGTTTTAAGTTAACCTGTCTCATTTCAAACACTGAGCAATCTTAGTCTGAGAGTATAACATGTTATGCAGATGTAAAAATCTTAGATAAAATGCCTCCTTGTATCTGGAAAGTCCTTGCATAAAGGGGTAGTAAACTGTAATGTAATATATATCATTTGTGTATTGAGGAGGAAACATTTCTGCATGGTTTTAAATATAGAATTTCTACAGCATTGTCAAATAATCATAAATACACTGCTGCTAAAAAAAAATTGTTTTTATGGACCCCTGGCCCCACCATACAACTACTACCACACTGTAGTTACAATCTTAAATTGCACAAAGAAATAAAAAACATTTGCTAAGTAATTCCTACCTCCTCTGCAAATGAAAGTGATCAGCCGTATGACTCAGGCACACACTGTACAAACAAAGTGCCAAGTCTGTCTCACACTGTGCATAGTGGTTTAGTGCACACTCAGAAATCCTCTCAAATGCTAATACTTTACTCCTTGTAATAACATTTCCCATGCTCAATTAGCACTCTGCTGTAGTACCCACTGGTGGCTGCCAAAATTTAAAAAAAAAAAAAAAAAAAATTTTTTTTTTTTTAGTTCTTGCCTCATGGGGCCCTCCTAGCCTATTGGGCCCCTGACAGGAGTCACCCCTGTCACCCCCTGATGGCGGCCCTGGTCTCTTCACCCCAAAGTGTTTGCGGAGATTTGTCTCAGGTGGGGAACGTCGGAGATAGATCTCATGGCATCCAGACTCAATTGCAAGTTACCCCGTAATGGGTTGAGGTCCAGGGATCCCCAGGCAGAGCTGATAGATGCCTTAGCGGTGCTTTGGGGATTCAGCCTAGCTTACATTTTTCCACCGTTACCATGTCTACCTCGTGTAGTGGCACGCATCAAATCGGAGTGGGCTTTCGGCCATTCTGCTTGCTCCATCATGGCCACGGAGGACGTGGTTTGCGGACTCTCCGTCGTGGAGGTTACCCTATCGCAGGGATCTGCTGGAACAGGGCCTTTTTCAACATCAAAATCTCGATTCTCTGAGGCTGACTGCATGGAGATTGAATGCCTAGTGTTGGCCAAGAGAGGCTTTTCTGAAAGCGTGATTGATACTCTAATTCAGGCAAGGAAGCCAGTCTCTCGTCGCATAAGGTGTGGAGGACTTACTTGTCCTGGTGTGAGAAGCATGGATATCCTTGGCATAAGGTGAAGGTATCCAGGATTCTGTCCTTTCTCCAAAACGGTTTGGAGAAGGGTCTTGCCGCAAGTTCCTTAAAGGGACAGATTTCGGCATTATCAGTCTTGTTGCATAGGAGGCTCGCTGAGCTCCCTGGCATCCAATCTTTTGTTCAGGCTCTGTCTCAGAGGCGTAACTAGAAACCACAGGGCCCAGGTGCAAGAATCTAAGAAGGGGCCCCCCCACCACCCCTCCCCCCTCCAAAAAAAGGTGAATTTAATACTTTTTTTTTTTTAATTATATTTAATACAGAAAAAAATGTGAATCAGATTACGTCTGCAAAAGGAGGTACCCTGTGCCCACAGTCTGTGAGATGGTCTGACCCCCCTATTACTGTATATATATATATATATATATATATATATATAGTGACACTATTTAACCCCCCAGTACTGTATATAGTAAGTTAGTGACACAGTCTGTAATCTGCTGGTGAGATGGCTGGCCTGATCCTACCCGCCCAGTACTTTATAAAGTGACCACAGTAGTCTGTGACATGGTCCAGCCCCCCCGTACTGTATATAGTGGTACTGTATAGTGACACTGTTTACCCCCTGCCCCCCCCCCATGCTGTAGTAACAAGGTCTGTAATTTGCTGGTTCCACAAACATACACAAACACACATACATGCATAAATACACACAAAGTCACATACATACACACACACACACACACCATACACACACACATAAACACCAATGGGTAAAACAGAAACACTAACCCCTGTAGTCATGTCACACTCACATGATATCAGTGCAGGCAGTGGTACGTTAACGTTTTTTATTAAAAAAAAAAATTATAAAAAAAAAACAAAAAAAAACATTTTTTTTTTAAGCTGGGCCCCCACCCTCAGGGGCCCAGTCGCACCTGCAACCTCTGCACCCCCTGTAGTTTCGTCCCTGCTCTGTCTAGAATCAAGCCTGTCTTTAGACAGTCTGCTCCCCCATGGAGCTTAAACTTGGTCCTTATGGTATTGCAGAAGGTTCCGTTTGAGCCTATGCATTCCATTGACATTAAGATTCTGTCCTGGAAGGTTCTCTTCCTGTTGGCCATTGCATCGGCACGCAGAGTATCTGAACTGGCTGCCTTGCAATGTGAGCCCCCTTATCTGTTTTTTCATGCAGATAAGGCTGTGCTTCGCACTGGGTTGGGGTTTCTGCCCAAGGTGGTTTCTAACCATAACATCAATCAGGAAATAGTGGTTCCTTCTTTGTGTCCTTACCCTTCTTGTTCTAAGGAGAGGTTGCTTCATAATCTGGATATGGTTCGTGCCCTGAATTTTTATCTTCAGGCTACGAAGGATTTCAGACAGTCTACATCTCTTTTTGTGGTGTATTCAGGGAAGCGCAAGGGGCAGAAAGCCTCTTCCACTTCTTTGTCCTTTTGGTTGAGGAGCTTAATTTGCTTGGCCTATGTGACAGCAGGACATAAGACTCCTCAGAGGATCACGGCTCATTGAACTAGAGCTGTGGCTTCATCTTGGGCCTTCCAGAATGAGGCCTCTATGGAGCAAATTTGTAAGGCGGCTACCTGGTCCTCCTTACACACTTTTACAAAGTATTACAAATTTTATGTTTTTGCTTCTGCGGAAGCTGTTTTTGGGAGAAAGGTTTTGCAGGCTGTGGTGCCCTCAGATTAGGGTCCACCTTTTCCCTCCCGGTTTCATTCAGTGTCCTCTAGAGATTAAGTATATGTTCCCAACAGTAATGAATGAAGCCGTGGACTCTCCTCCCCTTTAGATGGAAAACATAAATTATGCTTACCTGATAATTTCATTTCCATCGAGGGGAGGAGAGTCCACGGCTCCCGCCCATATCTCTGATGGGTGGACCTAAATTTGATTCATCTTCTGGCACCATTTATACCCTATTTCTCCTACTGTTCCTTGTTCCCTCGGCAGAATAACTGGGGGATGAGGGAAGTGGGGGAGGTATTTAAGACTTTGGCTGGGGTGTCTTTGCCTCCTCCTGTTGGCCAGGTTCATAATTCCCAACAGTAATGAATGAAGCCGTAGACTCTCCTCCCCTTGATGGAAATGAAATTATCAGGTAAGCATAATATACTGTATATACTGTGTATATATATATATATATATATATATTTATTTATAATTGCACACACAAATACACGACAAACAGGTTAGCATCTCCCCTTCTTCACATGTGTGCAATAAAAGAGCAAATTCCAGTTAGTGCTAGTCTGTTTGTTTTGGATATTATCTACTTTGCAAGCACCAATGTGGTTGTGAATGTGGTTGTGAGTGGGCATATTTTTATATGTATGTGTGGGTATATATATATATATATATATATATATATATATATATATATATATATATATATATATATGTTAGTAGGACAAGTGCACTCTCACGAACAGTATCACGATTTGCCAGGGTGCATGAATGTGGGTAATAATAGCAAAAGATAGAAGACAGCACTCTCTGGTCTTAAATACAAAGGTTGTTTTATTTGTAGTGACGTTTCGGGGAAAGCTTCCCCTTCCTCAGACCAAAGAACAATACAAAGTGCCAATCATTTATACACATACAGACCCCCTCCCCCTGTTAAACAAACACCAACATTAGTTGGTAAGCAACTATTACCTGGCTGGTAACCAATAAAGCAATTATCTAAAATACAGACATATTGCAACAAATTTTCAATGATTTGTTGCAATATGACTGTACAATTTAGATTAAGTTGTTCTATGGCTACCCATTGTTGAAGGTTAACTGTAATTACAGGGAGTGCAGAATTATTAGGCAAGTTGTATTTTTGAGGATTTATTTTATTATTGAACAACAACCATGTTCTCAATGAACCCAAAAAACTCATTAATATCAAAGCTGAATAGTTTTGGAAGTAGTTTTTAGTTTGTTTTTAGTTATAGCTATTTTAGGGGGATATCTGTGTGTGCAGGTGACTATTACTGTGCATAATTATTAGGCAACTTAACAAAAAACAAATATATACCCATTTCAATGATTTATTTTTACCAGTGAAACCAATATAACATCTCAACATTCACAAATATACATTTCTGACATTCAAAAACAAAACAAAAACAAATCAGTGACCAATATAGCCACCTTACTTTGCAAGGACACTCAAAAGCCTGCCATCCATGGATTCTGTCAGTGTTTTGATCTGTTCACCATCAACATTGCGTGCAGCAGCAACCACAGCCTCCCAGACACTGTTCAGAGAGGTGTACTGTTTTCCCTCCTTGTAAATCTCACATTTGATGATGGACCACAGGTTCTCAATGGGGTTCAGATCAGGTGAACAAGGAGGCCATGTCATTAGATTTTCTTCTTTTATACCCTTTCTTGCCAGCCACGCTGTGGAGTACTTGGACGCGTGTGATGGAGCATTGTCCTGCATGAAAATCATGTTTTTCTTGAAGGATTCAGACTTCTTCCTGTACCACTGCTTGAAGAAGGTGTCTTCCAGAAACTGGCAGTAGGACTGGGAGTTGAGCTTGACTCCATCCTCAACCCGAAAAGGCCCCACAAGCTCATCTTTGATGATACCAGCCCAAACCAGTACTCCACCTCTACCTTGCTGGCGTCTGAGTCGGACTGGAGCTCTCTGCCCTTTACCAATCCAGCCACGGGACCATCCATCTGGCCCATCAAGACTCACTCTCATTTCATCAGTCCATAAAACCTTAGAAAAATCAGTCTTGAGATATTTCTTGGCCCAGTCTTGACGTTTCAGCTTGTGTGTCTTGTTCAGTGGTGGTCGTCTTTCAGCCTTTCTTACCTTGGCCATGTCTCTGAGTATTGCACACCTTGTGCTTTTGGGCACTCCAGTGATGTTGCAGCTCTGAAATATGGCCAAACTGGTGGCAAGTGGCATCTTGGCAGCTGCACGCTTGACTTTTCTCAGTTCATGGGCAGTTATTTTGCGCCTTGGTTTTTCCACACGCTTCTTGCGACCCTGTTGACTATTTTGAATGAAACGCTTGATTGTTCGATGATCATGCTTCAGAAGCTTTGCAATTTTAAGAGTGCTGCATCCCTCTGCAAGATATCTCACTATTTTTGACTTTTCTGAGCCTGTCAAGTCCTTCTTTTGACCCATTTTGCCAAAGGAAAGGAAGTTGCCTAATAATTATGCACACCTGATATAGGGTGTTGATGTCATTAGACCACACCCCTTCTCATTACAGAGATGCACATCACCTAATATGCTTAATTGGTAGTAGGCTTTCGAGCCCATACAGCTTGGAGTAAGACAACATGCATAAAGAGGATGATGTGGTCAAAATACTCATTTGCCTAATAATTCTGCACTCCCTGTATTACTAGTGTCTTTATTATCAGTTATTTTCAAGTATCCCAAACCGGCATAGGACACTATGTTTGTCTGTTCATTTTAAAATAATTTTTTGCAACATGACTGTACAGTTTAGATTAAGTTAAGGCTAACTGTAATTAATTCAAGTGTATAGTTAGCAAGACAAGTGTTTCCACACTCAGGTGTGTTCAATCAGTATATTTTCACTCTACACAGGTGTTGTCTGTATTTTAGATAATTGCTTTATTGGTTACCAGCCAGGTAATGGTACAAATAAAACAACCTTTGTATTTAAGACCAGAGAGAGCTGTCTTCTATCTTTTGCTATATATATATATATATATATATATATATATATATATATATATATATATATATATATATATGTTACTAGTCAGGAGTTAACTCAGAAGGAAAAAGTTACTAGTCCACTTAGGGGTCGATTTATTAAGATGCATTGCGGGTGGACATGATCCGTTATAGTGGATCATGTCCGCCCGACATCGCTAAATGCCTACAGCATACGCTGTTGGAATTTAACATTGCACAAGCATTTCTAGTGAAATGCTTGTGCAATGCCGCCCCCTGCAGATTAGCGGCCAATCAGCCGCTATCAGTGGGTGTCAATCATCCCGATCATATCTGATCGGGATGATTGCTGTTCGCTGCCTCAGAGGTGGCGGGTGAGTTAAGGAGCAGCGGTCTTACGACCGCTGCTTCTTAACTCCTCATTCCGGCGAGCCTGAAGGCTCATGCGGAATAAGCAATTTGACTATTTAATAATTCGGCCCCATTGTGTTAAAAATAGGAAAAAATTAAAGGGACATGAAACCCAAAATATTTATTTTATGATTCAGGTAGAGAATACAATTTTAAACAACATTCTAATTTACTTTCATTATCTAATTTGCTTCATCCTTTTGATATCCTTTGTTGAAGAAATAGCAATGCACATGGGAGAGCCGATCACACTAGGCATCTATGTGCAGCCACCAATCAGCAGCTACTGAGCCTATCTAGACATGCTTTTCAACAAAGGATATCAAGAGAATCAAACAAATTAGATAGTAGAAGTAAATTGGAAATTTGTTTAAAAACATATTTTATGTAAGAACTTACCTGATAGATTAATTTCTTTCATATTGGCAAGAGTCCATGAGCTAGTGACGTATGGGATATACAATCCTACCAGGAGGGGCAAAGTTTCCCAAACCTCAAAATGCCTATAAATACACCCCTCACCACATCCACAATTCAGTTTAACGAATAGCCAAGCAGTGGGGTGATAAAGAAAGGAGTAGAAAGCATCAACAAAAGAAATTTGGAAATAATTGTGCTTTATACAAAAAAATCATAACCACCATAAAAAGGGTGGGCCTCGTGGACTCTTGCCAATATGAAAGAAATTAATTTATCAGGTAAGTTCTTACATAAATTATGTTTTCTTTCATGTAATTGGCAAGAGTCCATGAGCTAGTGACGTATGGGATAGCAATACCCAAGATGTGGATCTCCACTCAAGAGTCACTAGAGAGGGAGGGAATAAAATCAAAACAGCCATTTTCCGCTGAAAAGATTTATCCACAACCCAAAAAATAAGTTTATTTTCATAATTGAAAGAAAAAAACTTAAATCAAAAGCAGAAGAATCAAACTGAAACAGCTGCCTGAAGAACTTTTCTACCAAAAACTGCTTCCCGAAGAAGCAAATACATCAAAACGGTAGAATTTAGTAAATGTATGCAAAGAAGACCAAGTTGCTGCTTTGCAAATCTGATCAACTGAAGCTTCATTCTTAAAAGCCCAGGAAGTGGAGACTGATCTAGTAGAATGAGCTGTAATTCTCTTAGGCGGGGCCTGACCCAACTCCAAATAAGCTTGATGAATCAAAATTTTCAGCCAAGGAAATAGCAGAAACCTTCTGACCTTTCCTAGGACCAGAAAATAAAACAAATAGACTGGAAGTCTTCCTGAAATCTTTAGTAACTTCCACATAATATTTCAAAGCTCTTGCCACATCCAAAGAATGTAAGCATCTTTCCAAAGAATTCTTAGAATTAGGACATAAGGAAGGGACAACAATTTCTCTATTAATGTTGTTAGAATTCACAACCTTAGGTAAAAATTGAAAAGAAGTCCGCAAAACTGCCTTATCCTGATGAAAATCAGAAAAGTAGACTCACAAGAAAGAGCAGATAGCTCAGAAACTCTTCTAGCAGAAGAGATGGCCAAAAGGAACAACACTTTCCAAGAAAGTAGTTTAATGTCCAAAGAATGCATAGGCTCAAATGGAGGAGCCTGTAAAGACTTCAAAACCAAATTCAGAACAAAATTAAGACTCCAAGGAGGAGAAATTGATTTAATGACAGGCTTAATACGAACTAAAGCCTGTACAAAACAGTGTATATCAGGAAGTATAGCAATCTTTCTGTGAAATAAAACAGAAAGAGCGGAGATTTGTCCTTTCAAGGAACTTGCGGACAAACCCTTATCCAAACCATCCTGAAGAAACTGTAAAATTCTAGGAATTCTAAAAGAATGCCAGGAGAATTTATGAGAAGAACACCATGAAATGTAAGTCTTCCAAACTCTATAATAAATCTTTCTAGAGACAGATTTACGAGCTTGTAACATAGTATTAATCACTGAGTCAGAGAAACCTCTATGACTTAGTACTAAGCGTTCAATTTCCATACCGTCAAATTTAATGATTTGAGATCCTGATGGAAAAACGGACCTTGAGATAATAGGTCTGGCCGTAACGGAAGTGGCCAAGGTGGGCAACTGGACTTCCGAACCAGATCCGCATACCAAAACCTGTGTGGCCATGCTGGAGCCACCAGCAACACAAATGATTGTTCCATGATGATTTTGGAGATCACTCTTGGAAGAAGAACTAGAGGCGGGAAAATGTAAGCTGGATGATAACACCAAGGAAGTGTCAGTGCATCAACTGCTTCCGCCTGTACATCCCTGGACCTGGACAGGTATCTGGGAAGTTTCTTGTTTATATGAGAGGCCATGAGATCTATCTCTGGAAGACCCCACATCTGAACAATCTGAGAAAATACATCTGGATGGAGAGACCACTCCCCTGAATGTAAAGTCTGGCGACTGAGATAATCCGCCTCCCAATTGTCTACACCTGGGATATGTACTGCAGAGATTAGACAGGAGCTGGATTCCGCCCAAGCAAGTATCCGAGATACTTCTTTCATAGCTTGGGGACTGTGAGTCCCACCCTGATGATTGACATATGCCACTGTTGTGATATTGTCTGTCTGAAAACAAACGAACGGTTCTCTCTTTAACAGAGGCCAAAACTGAAAAGCTCTGAGAATTGCACGGAGTTCTAAAATATTTATTGGTAATCTCGCCTCTTGAGATTTCCAAACCCCTTGTGCTGTCAGAGACCCCCAAACAGCTCCCCAACCTGAAAGACTTGCATCTGTTGTGATCACAGTCCAGGTTGGCCGAACAAAAGAAGCCCCTTGAACTAAACGATGGTGATCTATCCACCACGTCAGAGAGTGTCGTACATTGGGATTTAGGGATATTAATTGTGATATCTTTGTATAATCCATGCACCATTGATTCAGCATACAAAGCTGTAGAGGTCTCATGTGAAAACGAGCAAAGGGGATTGCGTCCGATGCTGCAGTCATGAGACCTAAAACTTCCATGCACATAGCCACTGAAGGGAATGACTGAGACTGAAGGTGCCGACAGGCTGCAACCAATTTTAAACGTCTCTTGTCTGTTAGAGACAGAGTCATGGACACTGAATCTATCTGGAAGCCTAAAAAGGTGACCCTTGTCTGAGGAATCAAGAAACTTTTTGGTAAATTGATCCTCCAACCATGTTTCCGAAGAAACAACACTAGTTGATTTGTGTGAGATTCTGCATTACGTAAAAACTGAGCTAGTACCAAGATATCGTCCAAATAAGGAAACACTGCAATACCCTGTTCTCTGATTACAGAGAGTAGGGCACCCAGAACCTTTGAAAAGATTATTGGAGCTGTTGCTAGGCCAAATGGAAGAGCAACAAATTGGTAATGCTTGTTTCGAATAGAGAATCTCAGAAACTGAAAATGTTCTGGATGAATCGGAATATGAAGGTATGCATCCTGCAAGTCTATTGTGGACATATAATGTCCTCGCTGAACAAAAGGCAGAATAGTCCTTATACTCACCATCTTGAAAGTTGGTACTCTTACATAACGATTCAAAATTTTCAGATCCAGAACTGTTCTGAATACATTTTCCTTTTTTGGAACAATGAATAGATTTGAATAAAACCCCAAACCTTGTTACTGAAGAGGAACTGGCATGATTACCCCTGAAGACTCCAGGTCTTCTCACAGGAGGCCTTACTCTGAATCCTATTTGATACCCTTGAGAGACAATGCTCTGAATCCATTGATTTTGGACAGATCTTATCCAAATATCCTTGAAAAACCTTAATCTGCCCCCTACCAGCTGAGCTGGAATGAGGGCCGCACCTTCATGCGGACTTAGGGGCTGACTTTGGTTTCCTAAATGGCTTGGATTTATTCCAATTTGAGGACGGCTTCCAATTGGAAGCAGATTCCTTGAGGGGAGGATTGAGTTTTTGTTCCTTATTCTGACGAAAGGAACGAAAACGGTTAGAAGCCTTAGATTTACCCTTAGGTTTTTTATCCTGGGTTAGAAAAACTCCCTTTCCCCCAGTGACAGTTGAAATAATAGAATCAAACTGAGAACCAAATAAATTATTACCTTGGAAAGAAAGAGATAGTAATCTAGAATTAGATGTCATATCAGCATTCCAAGATTTAAGCCACAAAGCTCTTCCAGCTAATATAGCTAAAGACATGGATCTAACATCAATTTTGATAATATCAAAAATGGCATCACAAATAAAATGATTAGCATATTGCAGTAAGCGAATAATGCTAGATAAGTCAGAATCCAATTCCTGTTGCGCTAAATTCTCCAACCAGAAAGTTGATGCAGCCGCAACATCAGCCAAAGAAATTGCAGGTCTGAGAAGATGACCTGAATATAAATAGGCCTTCCTTAGATAAGATTCAAGCTCCCTAAGTACTATCTTCCATAGGAATAGTGGTACGTTTAGCAAGAGTAGAAATAGCCCCATCAACTTTGGGGATTTTTTCCCAAAACTCTATAGATTTTGCTGGTAAAGGATACAATTTTTTAAACCTTGAAGAAGGAATAAAAGAAGTACCTGGTTTATTCCATTCCTTGGAAATCATACCAGAAATAGCCTCAAGAATAGGAAAACCCTGGAGAAACCACAGGAGGTTTAAAAACAGCATTTAAACGTTTATTAGACTGAACGTCAAGAGGACTGGTTACCTCAATATCCAAAGTAATTGACACTTCTTTTAATAAAGAACGCATATACTCTATTTTAAATAAATAAGTAGATTTGTCAGTGTCAATGTCTGAGGAAGGATCTTCTGTATCAGATAGATCCTTATCAAAAAAGGATAAATTATTATGTTGTTGGTCATTTGAAATTTCATCATCTAAATGAGAAGTTTTAAAAGACCTTTTACGTTTATTAGAAGGTGGAAATGCAGACAAAGCCTTCAGGATAGAATCAGAAACAAATTCTTTTAAAATTTACAGGTATATCATGCACATTAGAAGTTGAAGGAACTGCAACTGGCAATGTACTATTACTGATGGACACACTATCTGTATGTAAAAGTTTATCATGACAACTATTACAAATGACATTCTGCGAAATAATTTCTACAATTTTACAACAAATGCACTTAGCTTTGGTAGAACCGATGTCAGGCAGCAATGTTCCAGCAGAAACTTCTGAAGCAGGATCAGATTGAGACATCTTGCAAAATGTAAGAGAAAAAACAACATATAAAGCAAAATTATCTATTTCCTTATATGACAGTTTCAGGAATGGGAAAAAATGCAAATAGCATAGCCCTCTGATAGAGAAAAAGGCAAGAGGCAAACATCAATGGGGTATTGAAATAATGAAAAAGTTTGGCGCCAAGTATGACGCACAACGTAACTTAAACTTTTTTGGCACCAAAAATAACCGGAAATGACACACTTGCGTCACTAATGACGCAACTGTGTGAAAGGTCTTGGGGGCAAGTATGACGCCGGAAATGACGAAGTTGAGTCATAAACGTATTTTTTCACGCCAAAAATATTTTCACGCCAAGAATGATGCAATAAAGTTTAGCATTTGACGCACCCGCTGGCTTAATACAGCCCGCAATTTGCAAGAAGTAGTCAATTGAAAAAAAGACTAAACCCCAGGTAAGAAATACATTTCTTAAAAAAATGTTTAAATTCCCCAAATATGAAACTGGCAGTCTGCAGAAGGAAATACATGAACCTGACTCATGGCAAATATAAGTACAATACATATATTTAGAACTTTATATAAATGCATAAAGTGCCAAACCATAGCTGAGGTGCCTTAAGTAATAAACACATACTTACCAAAAGACACCCATCCACATATAGCAGATAGCCAAACCAGTACTAAAACAGTTATCAGTAGAGGTAATAGTAAATTGAGAGTATATCGTCGATCTGAAAAGGGAGGTAGGAGATGAATCTCTACGACCGATAACAGAGAACTTATGAAATAGACCCCCGTTAGGGAAATCATCGTATTCAATAGGTGATACTTCCTTCACGTCCCTCTGACATTCGCTGTACTCTGAGAGGAATCGGGCTTCAACAATGCTGAGAAGCCCATATCAACGTAGAAATCTTAGCACCAACTTACTTCACCACCTCCATAGGAGGCAAAGTTTGTAAAACTGAATTGTGGGTGTGGTGAGGGGTGTATTTATAGGCATTTTGAGTTTTGGGAAACTTTGCCCCTCCTGGTAGGATTGTATATCCCATATGTCACTAGCTCATGGACTCTTGCCAATTACATGAAAGAAATAGCATTTTCTTTCAAAATCATGAAAGAAATATTTTGGGTTTCATGTCCCTTTAAGTTTTTTCACTGCAATTTCTCACTAGTTTGGGACTAGTGAAAATGTCTGAGCTTTATAGACATCAAACCATTTGCATGTGGTTAAATATTTTCATTGATTAGTTGTAGCATATGTGTAAACGAGGCACACTGAAAGAGGAAATTGTTTGGTGTTTGTAAATTATCTTTCTAAGTATCACTAAGCAAAAAAAAACCATGCTTTGCTTCAGGATCACAAAGGTAAGTTTGGCTGGTATCTATTTGCCATAGAAATGTATTGCATGGTGTTTTGTATTTGGATTATTAGGTGCACTTTATGTAAGGTTGAGATACTTTGAATTATCGTGCACTTCTTTACATCTCACAGCCTTTAAAGTAATTCATGTCAAAAGCAATATATTCTGAGAAATGTTTTGTTTTGAGACAAAATAGTTCTTACATCAGGCATCTAGCATGTGTGTGACAGTTAAACATTACTGAGCTGCTGGTTACTGGAAAGATTTCAGCATCCTATTTCCAGGCAGATTGTTGCAGCTAGGGACCAACAGGAAGTAAGTTACAGAAGAAGCATGTGCTGGCTGGCTGCTCCCATCTCCCAGCTGAGAGCTCATTGGTGCCACAATACAAGATGGGAAGAAAGTCAGGAGCTGCGTTGTGACATACTGTAGTAACAGGGAGCGCATCAGGAGCTATTGGTATGAGGGAAAGTGAGTGCCAGGAGGAGAGATACCATTAAATGCAGGAGCTGAGTGCATTAAATGCTACAAAAGTGAGAGAAGGATTTATAGGGCGAGGAGCAGTATTGGATTCTGACAATGCACCAGTAGACCGAAGCCAAGAGGGCATCGGCAAATAGGTTGTGGGCAAGGGGAGGAGTGTAAACAGGTGCAGATAGTGAGAGACTTAGGCTACCAGAGAACGAAGATGTTCCGGCGATGAGTGACACAGTATAGGCGAGATATGCTCAGGGCTTCGGTTTGCAGAGGGAATCACACGGAGTAGCAGCCATCCGGGAGTGCAACAAGAATAAGAGTGATAGATCCGGTGAGAGAGCAACAGATAGGCGACATTTAATGTATAGAAGGGAAGTTGTTGCCATTATCACTGCAAGGCGGGATATTGTTATTGTGAGAGGAGCAGCCACAGAGAGCTTCCCTGCCCGCTGACTTGTCTGGCACCCAGTTCTTGTAGCCCGGCCACCCAGCCATTCGCCAAAACGCCTCGTATTCTGTACCGAGGCTCGTCCAAGATGGGCAGAGAGCAGCGACAGCAGCAGAAGTGCAGCGGCGGGAACCGCATCCAGCGCTCGCAGAGCCGCAGCAGTCTGTCTGCCTCCTTTGAAGCTCTGGCCGGATACTTCCCGTGCATGAACTCGCTGGAGGAGGACGAAGGTGAGGCTGATTTAAGGCCCGTTAGGCATATGGGACCCAGGCACGGGGGCATAGAGGAGCCGGGGCAGAAGAAGAGGAGCTGGGGAACAGGAAAAGAGAGAAGTCGGGTCAAAGAGGGAGAAGTTCAGGGGAGTCACTGATGGACATTAAACATAAGAAGTGAAGAACAACCCAGGTACAGATAGGCATAGGTTAAATGACAAAGGGAGTCAGGACTGGTTCATGTTGTAGTGTGTGTATATCCAGGTACCTACACATACAACACAAAACCTACACATACAACACAAAACCTACACATACAACACAAAACCTACACATACAACACAATACTTACACATACAACACAATACTTACACATACAACACAAAACCTACACATACAACACAAAACCTACACATACAACACAAAACCTACACATACAACACAAAACCTACACATACAACACAAAACCTACACATACAACACAATACCTACACATACAACACACTACCTACACATGCAACACACTACCTACACATGCAACACACTACCTACACATGCAACACACTACCTACACATGCAACACAATACCTACACATGCAACACACTACCTACACATGCAACACACTACCTACACATACACAACACACTACCTACACATACAACACACTACCTACACATGCAACACACTACCTACACATGCAACACACTACCTACACATACAACACACTACCTACACAGGCAACACAATACCTACACATGCAACACAGTACCTACACATACAACACAATACCTACACATACACAACACACTACCTACACATACAACACACTATCTACACATGCAACACACTACCTACACATGCAACACACTACCTACACATACAACACACTATCTACACATGCAACACACTACCTACACATACAACACACTACCTACACATACAACACAATACTTACACATGCAACACAATACCTACACATACACAACACACTACCTACACATACACAACACACTACCTACACATACAACACAATACCTACACATACACAACACACTACCTACACATGCAACACAATACCTACACATGCAACACAATACCTACACATACAACACACTACCTACACATACAGCACACTACCTACACATACAACACAATACCTACACATACACAACACACTACCTACACATACAACACAATACCTACACATACACAACACACTACCTACACATACACAACACACTACCTACACATACAACACACTACCTACACATACAACACACTACCTACACATGCAACACAATACCTACACATACAACACAATACCTACACACACAACACACTACCTACACATACAACACAATACCTACACATACAACACATTACCTACACATGCAACACACTACCTACACATGCAACACACTACCTACACATGCAACACACTACCTACACATGCAACACAATGCCTACACATGCAACACAATGCCTACACATACAACACAAAACCTACACATAAATGGTAAATAGCTACCCCCCCCCCCCCATTTTTATTGTTTACATGAGTGAGGCCACATGATACTACACACATGTACACACCGGGGAACCATTATTTTCTGATGTTACTTATGTAAATGCATTTCACTGTGATTTGGTTATAACAGATCAAATATTTTGGTGTTGTCTGTGGTATTTAAACCCTGGACACGTGTTTGTGCCCCTCCTTTATTTTATGCAGATATGTTATATGTAGAGTGCACAAGAAGCGCCACAGTTTTGGCACAGGTATAGTGGCATGTTTAGGGCAGCTAGAGGCGTAAAGCAACTCATGTTATATATACAAATAGCAAAGTTTTATTGTTAGATCACATCATTATCTCTCTTTTGGGAATAGTTGTTTAATTTTCCCATTATAAATTTGTAGAAATTGATTTGCTGTGTAGTAAATATAATATTTATATTGAAGTTGGAATTTCATTTGGCATTTTATTTATTTATTTATTGGCAAACAGTGTATTTTGTTTTAGAATTCTAGATTTCCAATTTTTTTTTTTTTTTAACAAAAATAAAGCTGAATTCCTCAGCGAATACTGTGCTATTATTGATTAAAGGGGACATTGGTTGTCTAACGTAACTAAAAAGTACCCTTATTTTTTTATATGAACTTTTCCATGTGTGTGACATTAAATAAGTAGTTCAATCCTTTATAAGCGTTAAATACATAGTAAGAAAATGAATTTACTTTAAAAATCAAATGCGATAACAAAATGGAGAATTCTATATAATCGATTGGGTAGATAGTTTACAATCAAATTGAATCTTATCTTGTAAAATGTTTGATCCTTTAATATTAGGTCAAACAAAATCATTATCAGATGTCAGGTTATCTAATTCTGCACACTTCTCAAGATCTTCCCTGCTATATATATTTTTACTTAATTGTCTTTAGTAAATAGCAACGGCAAAACAATACAGTTCATAATGACCATGGCTAGCATTATCTTCTGCAGATCCAAGACCAAATTGGCTCCTCCAAATATGACCGGGGGGGGGCGTGAGTTTGGCTATTGAAAAGCAGTTGCAGCAAATAAAATGTTAATTTGATTTTAAAAGGATGACTTGGCTGATAAGTTATTGTATAGGAAAACAACAGAAACCTCTTGTAATTACCAAGTGTTTTTACTATTCCTTTTAACTTTGTTCCTTTTAGAACATTTTACATAGGTGGTCATTGTAAACTCTCCTGATCTAGAGGTTGCTTGTGGTCTAGTGGCTGTCCGTTACCCACCATTGATATAAACAACTCCCAGTCATGAATAGTTAGAGAAATACCATATAGGTTTGATTTTGTAAATCCTTCTGCTCCTGAATCATTATTTGCTTAGCTGGGGTCACTGTCCTCCATAAAGGAATGATTTGGTATATCCATCCCGCAGTGGAACTGCATTGGTAGCTGTGTGCCAACTATTAGCACTAATAAGTAAAGCTGTGTTCTTAAAGGGACACTGAACCCAA
Organism: Bombina bombina; assembly: GCF_027579735.1. Classification (NCBI taxonomy): domain Eukaryota; kingdom Metazoa; phylum Chordata; class Amphibia; order Anura; family Bombinatoridae; genus Bombina; species Bombina bombina. The sequence goes on from NC_069503.1 coordinate 1,017,874,049, forward strand.
ATTTTTTCTTTCGTGATTCAGATAGAGCATGACATTTTAAGCAACTTTCTAATTTACTCCTATTATCAAATTTTCTTTATTCTCTTGGTATCTTTATTTGAAATGCAAGAATGTAAGTTTAGCTGCCAGCCCATTTTTGGTGAACAACCTAGGTTGTCCTTGCTGATTGGTGGATAAATTCATCCACCAATCAAAAACTGCTGTCCAAAATACTGAACCAAGAAAAAAGCTTAGATGCCTTCTTTTTCAAATAAAGATAGCAAGAGAATGAAGAAACATTGATAATAGAAGTAAATTAGAAAGTTGCTTAAAATTGCATGCTCTATCTGAATCACAAAAGAAAAAATTTGGGTTCAGTGTCCCTTTAATCTTTAGTAATTATTCAGTCATAGCAAACTGGGTTTTAAAGATTTCCCCAGCTTGTACTCAGTAAAGTCAAACAAAGTAATGGAACAATTGATCATCCCAAGAAGGAAAAGAGTAAAACTCTACTTTGTTAAAGGAACGTGATGCGTTTAGAAACAATTAATTTGAAGCATAATGGAATATTTTTTATTCTGTAATTGTATCAGGAATTTCATTTTGGGATTAAACTATATCAATTCTATTAAATGTTCTATTCTCTGCATCTCTTGCAATCAGGAATAATCAGTTGCAAGCACTGCATAATCACTGCGGTTTGTAAGTGATAAACAGCTCCTCTATGATAAAAGTAAGAATTTAACATTTGTTTTTCTAGTCACATAATATATCCCATTGAAATGATTTGGCCAAATGACTTACTATCCAATAGATCCTAAATCTGAAATGAATTTATACCCATGTTTTATGATATCATGAGTATATCTAGTATACATTAATAATACATCATTTGTGATTACATTTGTTCCAATACTTTGTATTAAAAGGCCATGGAACCCATTTCTTTTCTTTTATGATTCAGATAGAGCATACCGTTTTAAACAACTTTACATTTTACTTCTATTATCAATTTTGCTTCATTCTGTTGGTATCCTTTCTTGAAGGAGCAGTAATGCACTATTGGGAGCTAGCTAGACACATTTGTAAGCCAATGACAAAAGGCATTTCTGTACAGCCACCAATCAGCACATAGCTTTCAGCTCCTTGATCCTAACTAGGTAAGCTTTTTTAACAAAGGATAGCAAGTAATTAATCAAATAAGATAATATAAGTAAATTGGGAAGTTGTTTAAAATGTTATGCTGTATCTGACTCATGAAATAAATATTTTGGGTTTCATGTCCCTTTAAAGGGTCAGTCTACAATAGACTTTTTATTGTTTTAAAAGTAAGATAATCCCTTTATTATCCATTCCCCAGTTTTGCATAACCAACACAGTTATATTAATATACTGTTTACCTCTGTGATTACCTTGTATCTAAGCATCTTCTGACAGCCCCCTGATCACATGACTTTGTATTTATTATCTATTGACTTGCATTTAGTGCTGTGTTGTGCTAAATCTTAAATAACTCTTCAGGTGTGAACACAATGTTATCTATATGGCCCACATGAACGAGCAGTCTCCGGTTGTGAAAAGCAAATACAAAAGCATGTGATTAAGAGGCTGTCAATAGAGCCTTTGAAACAGGCAGAAATTTAGAGGTTTAAATGTTATAAATTATATTAATCTAACAAAGTTGGTTGTGCAAAGCTGTAGAATGGGTAGTAAAGGCATTAGCTATCTTTTTAAACAATACATTTTTTTGTGTAGACTGTCCCTTTAAGTGTTTTATCAAACGTATAGCTTTTGAGAGAGCTATTTGCACACAGAATGTAATTGCATTCCCATAATAAGAATGGCACAATTTTATAATGTAAAAGCATTACTGTGCGCCATGCAATTTCCCTCTGGTTTTGTATTTCCTTCTCTATGGTACCTAATGCAGATTTTCTTGTCTGCTGCGCATCATTTTGTCAGTAACACATTTTACAAAAAACAATAACTGAACCAAAAAATGAGTAGATTAAACTTTATACTCTACATAGCGTGTGAACCTTATGTCTATAAAGGTGTTTATTGTACTTCTGCTCAGTACACTGTGTGTTATACTAATGAAGCCGGAACTTATGTTATTTTATCTTACACAGTAATAGGGCAAGTTAAAGGAACATACAAGTGCAAAGAGAAAAAGCTCTAATGTGTTAGAGAATTGTATTATAAAACTATCAGTTAGATTTAGAGTTTTGTCGGTAACGACCCGCGTAGCTAACGCATGCTTTTTTTCCCCCGCACCTTTTAAATACCGCTGGTATTTAGAGTTCACAGAATGGCTGCGTTTTCAGTGCGTTAGGCTCCAAAAAAGGAGCGTAGAGCATAATTTACCGCCACTGCAACTCTCGATACCAGCGGTGCTTACGGACGCGGCCAGCTTAAAAAACGTGCTTGTGCACGATTCCCCCATAGGAAACAATGGGGCAGTTTGAGCTGAAAAAAAACCTAACACCTGCAAAAAAGCAGCGTTAAGCTCCTAACGCAGCCCCATTGTTTCCTATAGGGAAACACTTCCTAAGTCTGCACCTAACACCCCGAGTCTAAACACCCCTAGCCTTACACTTATTAACCCCTAATCTGCCGCCCCCTGCATATTATTATTAACCCCTAATCTGCCGCTCCGTACACCGCCGCAACCTACATTATCCCTATGTACCCCTAATCTGCTGCCCATAACACCGCCGACCCCTAAATTATATTTATTAACCCCTAATCTGCCCCCCACAACATCGCCTCCACCTACCTACAATTATTAACCCCTAATCTGCCGACCGGACTTCACTGCTACTATAATAAATGTATTAACCCCTAATACGCCTCACTAACCCTATAATAAATAGTATTAACCCCTAATCTGCCCTCCCTAACATCGCCGACACCTAACTTCAAGTATTAACCCCTAATCTGCTGACCGGACCTCACCGCTACTCTATTAAATTTATTAACCCCTAAAGCTATGTCTAACCCTAAAACCCCCCTAAGTTAAATATAATTTAAATCTAACGAAATAAATTAACTCTTATTAAATAAATTATTCCTATTTAAAGCTAAATACTTACCTGTAAAATAAACCCTAATGTAGCTACAATATAAATAATAATTATATTGTAGCTATTTTAGGATTTATATTTATTTTACAGGCAACTTTGTATTTATTTTAACCAGGTACAATAGCTATTAAATAGTTAAGAACTATTTAATAGCTACCTAGTTAAAATACGGTAATTACAAAATTACCTGTAAAATAAATCCTAACCTAAGTTACAATTAAACCTAACACTACACTATCAATAAATTAATTAAATAAAATACCTACAATTATCTACAATTAAACCTAACACTACACTATCAATAAATAAATTAAATAAAATACCTACAATTAAATACAATTAAATAAACTAACTAAAGTACAAAAAATAAAAAAAGCTAAGTTACAAAAAATAAAAAAAATAATTACAAACATAATAAAAATATTACAACAATTTTAAGCTAATTACACCTACTCTAAGCCCCCTAATAAAATAACAAAGCCCCCCAAAATAAAAAAATGCCCTACCCTATTCTAAAATTAAAATAGAAAAGCTCTTTTACCTTACCAGCCCTTAAAAGGGCCTTTTGCGGGGCATACCCCAAAGAATTCAGCTCTTTTGCCTGTAAAAAAAACATACAATACCCCCCCCAACATTACAACCCACATACCCCTAATCTAACCCAAACCCCCCTTAAATAAACCTAACACTAAGCCCCTGAAGATCTTCCTACCTTGTCTTCACCATGCCAGGTATCTGATTGGCTGATCGGAACAGCCAATAGGATGCAAGCTCAATCTGATTGGCTGATTCAATCAGCCAATCAGATTTTCCCTACCTTAATTCCGATTGGCTGATAGAATCCTATCAGCCAATCGTAATTCAAGGGACGCCATCTTGGATGACGTCATTTAAAGGAACCTTCATTCGGACTTAGGACGTCGCAAGAAGAGGATGGATCCGCGCCGGAGGTCTTCAACATGGAGCCGCTTGTCACCGCTCGGAAGAAGATGGTTGCCGGTCCGGATCTACTCTTCTGCCCGGATAGCATGAAGACTTTGGAGCCTCTTCTGGACCTCTTCAGCCGACACTTGATAGAAGACTTCAGCCGGATGATGGATCTCCAGCCACCGCTTGGGCTTGGATGAAGATTTCGGAGCCTGGAGCGATCGGTGATACCTGGCATGGTGAAGACAAGGTAGGAAGATCTTCAGGGGCTTAGTGTTAGGTTTATTTAAGGGGGGTTTGGGTTAGATTAGGGGTATGTGGGTGGTGGGTTGTAATGTTGGGGGGGGGGGGTATTGTATGTTTTTTTTTACAGGCAAAAGAGCTGAATTCTTTGGGGTATGCCCCACAAATGGCCCTTTTAAGGGCTGGTAAGGTAAAAGAGCTTTTCTATTTTAATTTTAGAATAGGGTAGGGCATTTTTTTTTATTTTGGGGGGCTTTGTTATTTTATTAGGGGGCTTAGAGTAGGTGTAATTAGCTTAAAATTGTTGTAATATTTTTATTATGTTTGTAATTAATTTTTTTATTTATTGTAATTTTGCTTTTTTTATTTTTTGTACTTTAGTTAGTTTATTTAATTGTATTTATTTGTAGGTATTTTATTTAATTTATTGATAGTGTAGTGTTAGGTTTAATTGTAGATAATTGTAGGTATTTTATTTAATTAATTTATTGATAGTGTAGTGTTAGGTTTAATTGTAACTTAGGTTAGGATTTATTTTACAGGTAATTTTGTAATTATCTTAACTAGGTAGCTATTAAATAGTTCTTAACTGGGGGGGGCGGAGCCAACCGCCAAAGCTTCAAGACGTGCCACCTCAGAGCTCCTGAAACTTATTTTTTAAATAGCTATTTTATGGCACCAAAGGAGCCAATACACCTGCACATTAGGTATATATCATGTCTTAGGACTTGGATTGAGAGGCCTCGAACGAGGATAACACCTTTTGGTTATACAATCTGCTCTGAGGCCTACTAGCTGACTGAGATCTCGGCTAAATTTTCATCATCCTACGACAAAGACATATCTCCTACACTTCCCTTTTCAGCTTTGACATGGAACAACAAATCATCTTAGCGTTACGCGCCTTGGGGCGCTCTATGGATCATCACCAGCTAGCCCTGGTCGCAGAACTGAGAGCTGCAGCGGTCCCATGCCAAACTAGAACTCTGCAGAGACAAACCGAGGAGGAGACTGCTTGCCCTGAATCGCATCTCTGACAGTGCTATACAGATCTCCCCCATAAACCGGAGACCTGGTTTGCGCTAAGCAGAGAGGATTTAGCTCAGCTGATAACAAGGCAGCCAGAAACATTTCAACAGGACAGCACCTTGCAACTCTCTCCAATCCCCACGAAGTCAGAGCAACGGAACGCAACTTACCCTGAGGCCTCGCTGATACAGCAGCTCAGCTCGAACTCTGAATGCAGGTCCCCACCGACAGCCTTCACCTGCTCAGGCGCCTCCGGGAGTCCTTTTACTGAAGCTGAAGCCCAGACAAGTGTGACCGTTTCATCAAGAGCTGAACGGAACCAGTCACACCTGAGATCCTTCATATCACAGAAGTTGGAGCAGCGGAAGTCTATTCCATATAGGGAGGTTGATGCTTGTGTCTTTCAGAGATGCTTATATCGTAGCCTCTGGCACTTTTGCTCTATGTTATATGCCAATTAATGTACTATACATACCTTCTAATGTACTCAATTGCAGAGCTCATTTTATTAAGACTTGTATGATTACTTATTTAAGCCTTATGTACATGATATGGTTCATTTATTAAGACTTGTATGATTACTTATTTAAGCCTTATGTACATGATATGGTTCAGGGATACTACCTCGATTGACCATCTCCCTTCCTATTGTGCTATAAATTTAAAAAAAAATATTATAGGATTTCTGTTTTATTAGGAATAGTTCTGTCCCTATATTGTGTACCAGCTGATGCAACTGTTGCTTATGTAAATGCAGTGAAGGTCCTCCCCTTCCTATATGGTCGTGCACAACTTAACTCTGGTTGGAATAGATATCTTCTGGTGACTGGGTCTTATATACACATTAGCAGGTTACCATATCACTCTGACTCATAACACATAGTTTATATCATGCTCATGCCCCCACTGCTCAGCAACATATACCCATTAAGTATTCAAGTCATATAAAGTCCTATTTGATTTACTTATTTACCCATGTGCTAACATTGAAGTGTTATTCTCTAGGATTACTATCTATCAATATCCACTCGCACCCTTAGCCTAACTACAAAGTGGGACATCTGTTGTTACAATATGTTCTCTGTTGGTTAATTGAATATATGCCTGATAACTTCCTTACTAGGTTACACAAGTACTTTTAGGTATAGATCTGTTTATAAACTAACGTTTGTTGAAAGGGGATAATAGTTATAACTGTTCAAGAAGACTTAATGGCTTTTACATATTCGAATTAGCTCTCAGTATCTAACACATAACTGACAGCCGAGTGAAATAGTACACAAAGAAGCCCCTCAGCAGTAACGAGCTCAAGTTGATATAAGAGTATTCATAGGATTTTTTTGGGAGATATAACAAACTGCTTGGTACTCTTAGCAGTAAGCTTTACAGTAGCTTACAGCTCATGTTGGTAGTAACCCTTCTGAACTAAACTAACCCATTTATAGTCTATCCCCCATCCAGTTTCATTAAGATTCCCCCTCTTCTTCCAGACAAACTCTACATGTCCAGTAGCTGTCTCATCCATCCCAAGCCCCACCCTAGAATATATAAATCCACCTCACTGTTACTATAGATACTGCCGGGCCGTGTTAACTGGGAAGGCACGGCTAGGCATAACTTTTGATTTTGGTCTGAGATTTATCAGCAGGGGCTAACAGTATACATAAGTAGAGATACCTGTCTATATTCATCTAGGATTTTCACATATCTCATAAACCCCCCCCTATTTCTATCCTTGTTGGGAAGCTACTCTTACTCTTGCTCCTATCCTAGCTTAGCTTAACACACGGTGTAAGTAGAGGACAATCCTATTTCTTAGTATATTTAAATGCTTTGGGTTCTTGATTTACCTACCTATCCAACATACTAACTGGCTCCGCCCTCCCACCCCTCCTTTTTTACTATCGAGCGGCTCCTGCCCGCTGTAACCCCCCCTCCCATTAAAATATAGAGCTACCCCCTCCCTAGCCCCAACCGTTCCCGTATGGATATTTGAATCTTCTTCTCATAGTGCCAGGGGAGGACCTTTCAAGTATATACTATTTTTATGATGCTCTATGATAAAACTGAAGTCTTCCTATGAAACAGCCCACACCTCATAGTTACGCTTATGATATCTGAATATGTCACACTGCTAATTATACAATGTCTTTATTCTTCTGTATTTGTTTGAGGGCATACCTCATATATTGTATCTGTGCATGACTTCAATAAAAATATATTTAAAAAAAAAAAAAAAAATAGTTCTTAACTATTTAATAGCTATTGTACCAGGTTAAAATAAATACAAAGTTGCCTGTAAAATAAATATTAATCCTAAAATATCTACAATATAATTATTATTTATATTGTAGCTACATTCGGGTTTATTTTACAGGTAAGTATTTAGCTTTAAATAGGAATAATTTATTTAATAAGAGTTAATTTATTTAGTTAGATTTAAATTATATTTAACTTAGGGGGGTGTTAGGGTTAGGGTTAGACTTAGCTTTAGGGGTTAATAAATTTAATAGAGTAGCGGTGAGGTCCGGTCGGCAGATTAGGGGTTAATACTTGAAGTTAGGTGTCGGCGATGTTAGGGAGGGCAGATTAGGGGTTAATACTATTTATTATAGGGTTAGTGAGGCGGATTAGGGGTTAATACATTTATTATAGTAGCGGTGAAGTCCGGTCGGCAGATTAGGGGTTAATAATTGTAGGTAGGTGGAGGCGACGTTAGGGGCGGCAGATTAGGGGTTAATAAATATAATATAGGGGTCGGCGGTGTTAGGGGCAGCAGATTAGGGGTACATAGGGATAACGTAGGTTGCGGCGGTGTGCGGTCGGCAGATTAGGGGTTAAAAAAATTTAATAGAGTGGCGGCGATGTGGGGGGACCTCGGTTTAGGGGTACATAGGTAGTTTATGGGTGTTAGTGTACTTTAGAGCACAGTAGTTTAAGAGCTTTATGAACCGGTGTTAGCCCAGAAAGCTCTTAACTCCTGACTTTTTGCTGCGGCTGGAGTTTTGTCATTAGATTTCTAACGCTCACTTCAGCCACGACTCTAAATACCGGCGTTAGAAAGATCCCATTGAAAAGATAAGATACGCAAATGGCGTAGGGGGATCTGCGGTATGGAAAAGTCGTGGCTGCAAAGTGAGTGTTAGACCCTTTAAGGACTGACTCCAAATACCAGCGGGCGGTAAAAACCAGCGTTAGGAGCCTCTAACGCTGGTTTTGACGGCTACCGCCAAACTCTAAATCTAGGCGTATGTGTTTAACCCCTGAAAAGTGGTCAAACAATTAAAGTAAGCTCCAGAGCATCAATGCACCACTGGGACTGTGCTGTACACATATGGTGAGCCAATGACAAGAGGAGTATGTGTATAACCACTAATCACCAGCTAAGTCCCAGAAAAGCAAAAGCATTGCTGCTCCTGAACCAGAACTTTCTCATTTACTCCTTTTAATTTTTATTCATTCTCTTGCTATCTTTATTTGAAAAAGCAGGAATGTAAGCATAGGAGCCGTTGTTCTGTATTATTCCCTGACTGCATTACGTTTGCCTACTTCCGGCCACGCCTACAAAATAGTTTCAAAGACGGTTGTTGACGCATGGGCTACTGCAGCATTCCTATAATAAAATTCAAAATTACACTAAAGAGCACGCTGATCAGTATAGCGACATGTGACGTTGTAGTATGCAGTTGAATAAAATAACTTTGCTTTTTACTTATACTATCAAATTTGCTTCTTTCTCTTGGTACTGTTTCTTGAAGAGAAAACCTAGGTAGGCTTGTAGGAGCATAGGAGTGTGCACGTGTCTCAAGCATTCTATGGAAGAAGTGTTTCCAACAATGTATAACATTGCTATAAACATTGTTGCAAATGCTACTGCCAGGTGGCATCATGTAGGATTACTCTTTAAAAGGGTATGAAGCACAAAATGTTTCTTTCATGAATCAAGCAGAACATACAATCGTAAACAATTATCCAAATTACTTCTGTTATCCAATTAGCTTCATTCTCTTGGTATCCTTTTTTAAAGGAGCAGCAATGCTAGATGAGCACATCAGGTGAGCCAATGACAAGAGGCAGTTATGTTTAGCCAACAATCAGCAACTAGTTCCAGTAGTGCATTGCTGCTCCTGAGCCTACCTAATTAAGCTTTTCAACAAAGGATGCAAAAGAGAAAAGGCAAATTAGATAAAAGTAAAATTGAAAGTTGTTTAAATTGCACGTTCTAACTGAATTGTGAAAGTTTAAACTCTAACAAAGGAAACCAATAGACATAAACAGAATTGATAATAGAAGAAAAAAAGGAAAAGTTGTTTAACATTCTAATGCTCTTTAAAATCCATTTGAGTTTAATTTTACTTTATTGTCCCTTTAAGATAAAATATAGCCATGTGCCTGCAGCCATAAATGAAGCCATGACAGTAATGTGGGTTTGTTTTATGTAAGCTAAATAAAGATTTTCTTCACTTTTTTTAAATAGGTTTTATTTTAGAATTTTCTTTTGTATCATTAAAAAAACAGAAATAAAATGGTAATTACTGTGACTTAGTGGCAGGAATAACCTGTATATGCCCAGTGTATATCTGACAGTATATATATGCATATGTGCCGTACAGCTCTCTGGAAAGAGAGGACAGAATCTTGCTTTCCTCTTGACCCCAACTTTGCACCTAACTGTAGTCTTAAACCTTAAAGGGACAGGAAACCCCAAACTTTTCTTTTGTGATTTGGATAGATCATACAATTTTAAACAATTTTCCAAGTTACTTTTATTATCAAATTTGCCTAATTCGCTTGTTATCCTTTGCTGAAGGAACAACATTGCACTACTCAGAGCTAGAGATGGACGCAATCACAAGAGACAAATGTGTGCAGGCACCAATTAGCAGCTAGCTTCTACTAATGTAGGCTATGTGCGTATTCTTTTTCATCAAGGGATACCAAGAGAATGAAGCACATTTGAAAACAAGTGAATTTAAGGGTCTTAAAATCACATGCTCTATCTGAATCATGCAAGTTTAATTTTGAGTTTCCTATCCCTTTAATAGAAGACTCGTAGAGCAGTTACTAATAACCTGAAGTGGTTCTGAGACAATCAGCACCTGGGTTTCGAGTAATATCAAATCCATATAAACATCTTGATTAATAAACTGGATTATGTGCTATCATGTCCATTTCTCATTGTCAATTGCCGCAAACCATCATATTTGTTCTAATGAAATAAAGGAAAAGTAATTAACAAAAGGGTATTGAGTACACTATAGCTTAGGATGTTCTAATGTGCAAAACCATTATAACCGTTAACCAATCTAAGTAAAATAATGGTTCCCACATATTCTTGTATTAACCATGACCCCTCCAGTCTTCTGACAAATACATATTTCTTGACTGATTAACTATTCCATCTCCTATTTGATAAAATTAGATTATCTTTAGCTAGCTGCTAGTAGTGCAATGCTGTTCCTTCAGCAAATAATACGTTCTATCCAAATCATGACAGAAAAATTAGGGGTTTCTGCCCGTTTAATATTTTAAAATAAGATTATTCTTCCAGCACATATATCATACAAATTCATATTTTCCTAATTCTTTTATCACAAAACATGATGGAGACAATAGAGTAGAGTTTGTTTATATGCCGTCACATATTCTTTTGCAATAATAAAATGCACTATTTTGTTAGTCATTTTATTTCTAAACATATTTTCTTTTACTATGTGTTTAACCACTACAAAAGAGTTAAACGCACAGTCAAAGCTGTGGTCCTGTGACACTTCAGATGAGGACACAGTTGATGAGCAAATAAGAAGCAGGCATACGTGTGTATGCTCCAGTTATTGGTCGTATCCTTATACGGAGCATAGTGTGGGTCCAGAAGTTCAGCACATACTGTTAGAGATATAAAATCAATATCAATATTCTTACTGGAATAACCGAAGCCTTCTTTTTCTTCGCAGAAGTAGGAGGAAAGAAACTAAAAAGCACCATCCAGAGAAGTACGGAGACTGGACTGGCTGTAGAAATGAGGAACTGGATGACAAGGCAAGCAAGTCGAGAGTCTACGGATGGAAGTATGAACAGTTACAGCTCAGAGGGAAAGTAAGTGAACTCTGTTTTTAAAACGTGTTTCCTGAGTTTAAAGAACCTTCTCATTTTGCTTTTGTTTGTAAAAGTAGAAAACCACTTGGTCCTACTTGTTTCACATTGCCGCCATGTTGGATAAGGGAAAGCCTACATAGAGACAAAGGAAATGACCTATTCTTCACCTAGAATCCTATATTTACTTTGCCAGTAGCAAACCTTTAGCCTATTTTTATGTATATCAGTGTTTTTCAACCAGTGTGCCGTGGCACACTAGTGTGCCGTGAGAGATCCTCAGGTGTGCCACGGCAGACTGACAACAGTGTGACATATTTTTAAAATTTTGCTTGTTTTTTACTCTGGGACGTTTTTTTATTTTGAGTGAGATGATGACTGAGCAGCGGCAGTTCCACATATAATACTTTTCCCAGTTTGCAGGGGGGGGGGGGTACGGAGGTGTCCCTCTTTCAAATTTTTAAATATTGGGAGGTATGTGACAGGCTCATCAGGCAGACATCATTTACAACCAGGACATATTGACATTATGATTGTTTGTGAATGAATGTCAATAAGTCACGTATAGTTTGTAGAAGGCATGGCATGACAGCACAGTACAGTGTGTGTGTGTATATATATATATATATATATATATATATATATATCTATATATACGGTATATATATATATATATATATATATATATATATATATATAAAAAAAAAAGGTTGAAAATCACTGATGTATATAAATTCTGTGTCATATAACTACACAACTCTTTCCAACTCCCCACTTAAAGGGATAGTATACACCAATTTTCATTTAAGTGCATGTAATAGACACTACTATAAAGAATAAAATGCACGGATACTGATCTAAAAATCCAGTATAAATCATTTTTAAAACGTACTCAGAAGCTCCCAATTTGGCACTGTTGATGAGGTTAGGCTGGGACACCCTCTGAAAGGGGCTGAGTACACACCTACCCCGCTAACCCATTAAAAGACCAATGAAAAGACCCATTATACAAACAGAAGCAGTCTGAAATCTGTATACATCTAAAACTTTGGGGCTGGGTTAGGAGTCTGAAAATCAGCATAATGTTATTTAAAAATAAGCAAAACTATACATGTTTACAAAAACACTCCCAATGGGCTATATAAATGGATCATCTACAAAACATTTATGCAAAGAAACATCTAGTGTACAATGTCCCTATAAATACATTTTTTGTTGTTACTGCGACACATATTTTGGATTTCACAAATTACATATTCAAAACAAGACTTAAAATTGGCATAATATAGCCTTATATCTGTCATACTTGAAAATGTTGACCACATTTTGTATATCTAGTTATTGTGTTGTCTATTTAATAGGGTTGCACAATACAATTTAAGACCGAGTACAAGTACCGATACTTTTTTCAAATACTCACCGATACCAATTACTGATATTTCTTTTTTAATGTCATATGACAGTTTACCAAGCACAATACAGACTAATGATTTAAGATAGCTTCTTTATTATTATGAACTGTAACTCAAAAGACATTTTGAAATAATAAAACAGTTTTATTTGATTGTCACAAAGTTCACAGAACATGTTTGTAAATAAAAATATTACAATAAAATATATTAATAACAACAATAAATTACAGCTGCAGCAGTTGGGGCTGGAAAGCTACAATTTAAAGGGGTGATTACTGGATGCCATTGGGTTGTAGGGTGCCTATATAACATCAGTCTGACATTTGTATTTAATACAAAGTAATATCATTTAATTCTGAAAAAAATATTGGGGAAGGAGTGTCCAAGTAATCCCCTTTAAGAAAAATGGGTCATTTGCATTCTACTGACTCAACAGAAAATAGGGCTGGTCTTTATATTTTTCAAGGGCTGCTTTTTATTCCCAGTCCAGCCCTGGCTAAGGATGTTCCTCAGAGTACAGTATGTTCTGAGCATAATTGTGCAATAAGAGAACTAGCAGTATAACAGGCAATCTAGCAATTTGAATAATTTTTCAAAAGTTAGTGGCAAGTTCTTATCAAGGAACAGAAGCATCTCAGCTATAAGTCTGTTTCTGCTATCAGTAAGGACGTTTGATGCTAAGCTGAACAGTCTTTCACTTTTCAAACTACTGCATGGGTCAGAAAGATATTTTTGGGCCATTAAATCTCAGTTTATTAACTGCCCTGTATCTCAGGGGTTTGTCAATGAGGTACAGTGATCTCTCCCAGCTAGGCTTCCAGCTGTATAGTAGCAGCTTTTGAAACACTGCTCTGACGTACAATAATACAAATAACAGCAATTTGTATTGGCAGAACAGAAGTGAACAATTTTTAGTTAAGTCTCCACTTGAGGTTAAAATGAATTGGGAACATGCAGTTTGAAAAACACCAGAAGATGGTGTATGGGTAGGAAGTGGAGGTATTGGTTTAAGTATCAGTGCATTTGCACAAGTACTCATGAAAATACTTGGTATCGGCACCTATACTAGTATCGGTATCAGTGCAACCCTACTATTTAATATAATGTTGAACTTTATCTTCATCAAGGTTTCCTACATTTTTTTTGTTTATCACATCACTATTCTTCGCCTTCGAGAAAAAGTATCATATGGCGTATTATCCTCTTCTGATTTAAATTATTTTTAAGTGAAATGGCTTCTAAGTTAGTGCTGATGATGTTTAGTTCTGTATTCTGCATGCTGATTGGTAAACCTCTATCCTATAAATCCTTGTGGATTGGTAGGTAAATTAAGATAGAGTTGCAGTCATTTAAGAGAGCAGACCTGGTGCTTTGCATAGGTCTTAGTATTCCTATAAACAAAAATATTCAATAATAAGCAACTTTCCTTCTTAATAAAAAAAGAATGCATGCTCTATCTAAATCATGAAATAAATAGCCCTTTAAGTTATCTGTGTATAATAAATTCCAGTTTGTGAACTAATATTCTTCTCAGCAGGAGTGATACAGTTGTCTTCTAATGGGACCTACTGTAGGTCTCCTTAGTCTGGAGTTTCACTTGTTAATTTCTAACACTTTCTCGACTTTGAAATTGCTTGATTACATTGCATACACCTAGCTTGTACAGATGACGTTATACAAACACACATACATTATACAGACACATATGTATACTATACAGAAAACACACTAACAGATCTCCCAATATATCACAAATATAATGTTAATGCTACCTCCTTATTTAATTATATATTTGGTTATGGGAGTGGTGTCTGCACTCATGTATACATCATGAAAAGTTTGGCATCCAACCTTTCAAGACCTCTTTTATCTGACCAGCCAAAGTGTGTAATAGTGTAATTATCATAATAAATATAATTTATTCATAAACATCATGTTATTATATTGTACAATATTCCTTGTAGTAACAACATAGGGCTCAATTCATCAAACCCTTCGGCAGGCTTTGCCTGCCTACGACTGCAGGTTCTGCAGTCTGTCTTAGGTGGCGAATTTCGATCTCCCCGGTCTCGTCTCGCGAATTTCAATCTCCCCGGTCACTGCCTGCGTGTGATTGGCTTTGCACGGGCAGGGGGTGACGTTGCACAAGAGCACGGAATTCAGCCCACCAGATGCGAGCTGCAGTGGACAGGGGCGCGTATGTGCACCCCTGTCCGCCGCAGCTTGATAAATCGACCCCATAGTATTACAAGGCAACACAAATATAATATAGATATAAGAAATTATCAGGAGTACGACAAATAAACGCAGCTTTATTCTCATTTTAGTGTTTTTTCCAATATTTTTAAGGATATTTTAATACAAGTTATGTTCTAAAGGTATCCAGCCTCATATAAGTCTGGACGGAGAGTGCTTTGAATGCATCTTTTTTTTTTTTTTTTTTGGAGTTCTTTTCCAAAAAAATATCTTCATGACATATATGCATACTGTATATAGAAAAATATAGACACGCCCACACTATTCAAATGTATTTATGCACACATACTGTATACAGCTATGTACCTTGATATTCTCTTTGGGGATTCCTTGTAGCCAGGGGGAATCCTAGTAGAAACAACCTTGTTATAGTAGAGCAGAACCTGGAAAATGGCGGTTCCATCATATTTTGTCCACAAGGTATATATAAAGAGTTAAGTGTTACAATAAAGACTAGAGTGCTGTGGCACCCTAATTATCTTCATGAGATGACTACTGGGCTGCAGAATATTAATTTTAAATTAAGTTTTATCACCATATGCAAAAAAAAATGTCTCGACTATACCTGGCTCTTCCTTTTTGGCCCTTCCTTAAATAAGTGTGCATAGAAGTAGGGAGCTATATTAGAGAGCAATAAGAGAAGCTTAAAGGGACACTCAATCAAAATTAAACTTTGATTATTCAGATAGAGCATTCAATTTTAAACAACTTTCCAATTTACTTCCATTAACAAAATGTGCACAGTCTTTTTATATTTAAACTTTTTGAGTCACCAGCTCCTACTGAGCATGTGCAAGAATAAGCGTGTATGCATTTGTGAATGGCTGATTGCTGTCACATGGTACGTGTATGCATTTGTGATAGGCTGATGGCTGTCACATGGTACAGGGGGAGTGGAAAAAGACAACTTTTAAAATTGTCAGAAAAAAAATCCACTACTCATTTGAAGTTCAGACAAACTGCTATTGCATTGTCTTGTTATCTTGCATTTGTTGATTATGCAAATCTACTGTGTTGACTGGTCCTTTAACAGAGGAGGCAAATTAAAGTGTCAAGAGGGACAGTAACATTATAAGGGCCTAGAAGAGTATAGAACCCAAATGTGCTTTTTCATACTAGCCTTTATTGTGGTGGTTATTGGACTGAGTGTCAAAATTGTCTCACATTTGCTATTTGTTTTCCTGTTATTTTTTTTAAACATTTATATCACTTTGTGTTGCACTTAAGGTGTGGTGTGTTTTGTTAATTTTTTTTTATTTCTTATTGTATAATACAGAGGGCAGGTAAGAGGAAAGAACATATTTAGTTGTTTCGTGATTCAGATAGAGCATGCAATTGTAAGCAACTTTCTAATTTACTCCTATTATCAAATTTTCTTCATTCTCTTGGTATCTTTATTTGAAAAGCAAGAATCTAAATTTAGATGCCGGCCCATTTTTGGTGAACAACCTTGGTTGTTCTTGCTCATTGGTTGATTAATTTAACCAACCAATAAACAAGTGCTTTCCAGGGTCTGAACCAAAAAATAGCTTAGATGCCTTTTTTTTTCAGATAGCAAGAGAACGAAGAAAAATTGCTAATCGGAATAAATGAAAAAAGTTGCTTAAAATTGCATGCTCTATCTGAATCACAAAAGAAAAAATGTGGGTTCAGTGTCCCTTTTAATTATAATTCTATTTTTCCCCACAGTTTGATTTTTCCTGGCGTGCGATTGGGTTCAGACAGCCAATTCAGTGACTTCCTGGATGGCCTTGGTCCTGCCCAGTTAGTTGGTCGTCAGACTTTGGCAACACCTTCTATGGGTAAGTCATTGTTTCACTCACTTAAGAAATATTTTCTGGCTTCCTGTGAAGTTACTACCTAGAAATGAATCTACTATAGATTTTGTTTCCCCCATTTCTAGACATTAGCATTAGCTTTGGTTTCACACTCCGTCTCTTTTTGTGGACAGTCTTCTGCATGCAAAGCTCATTCAATGACTTTGTACAAACCTTAGAGTCTTTTGTGTTGTTACAGATACATTCTGTAATAAAAGGTTTAACTAATATACAATCTAATGCCCAGTGGCGTCACTAGGGTTGGTGTCACCCGGTGCGGTAAGTCATGGTGTCACCCCCCCCCCAGAAAGCAAACACACACAAAAACACAGGCAAACACACATACAAACACTCAGACACACTTAAAAACATACTCAGATGCACACACAAACACTCAGAAACACACTCAGACACACACACACAAAAACACTGAGACACACAAAAACTCAGACACACACATACAAAATATGTAAACTGCACTGCATTAATTATAAAGCTCATGCCTAGAGCTGCTCCCTGGCTCAGCAGAACATCAAATGAAAGATAAACAGAGCACTCTAAAATAAATCACTGAAGAAAAGGTTTAGGCGCGCAAACTATGAAAATTCTGCTCTCTGACTCTGTTCTAAGTCTGTCAGTGCACAGCCCCGGGCCGCATGTCACTGAGCAGTGTGCACAGATAGGCAGGCTGGTTTAGGCTAGCAGCGCAACTTTGCAAGCCCCACGGCACACCCACAACATTCATAGGGAAATTGGGCAGGGGAGGAGCAAAGTACAAACAAGCAAAAGCAGCCGGGAAAACTATTGAAATTGCAGCACTGGCTCAAGGGGCAAAAAAATTGTGTGTCTACAACTTCCCCAGTCCCACTAATGTTCACAAATGCCAGCCTCTAATAAAATAATCTATGCATCTCAACATTGTATTTCTTTGAATTTCAATAAAAAAAAAAAAAAAAAAATTTTTTTTTTGGTGTCACCCCCTGGAGGGTGTCACCCAGGTGCGGCCCGCACCCCCCTAGTGACGCCACTGCTAATGCCTTGTGTTCTGCTCCTGAGGTTTTTCTTTTATTGCTCTATCACATGGCATTCCATTACAGTCCGTTTACTGGACAGTGCGATTACACTCATTTAGCTTATTTCATTGTAAAGAGAGATTGTCCCTACCAACAAGATGCCAGCAGATTTCTGTGATATGTATACAATTACTCCACACCAATATTACCAACAGAATGATCCATAAAAAGACATACACGGTGTAATCTGCTCCCATAGCTGTATGTGGCTGAATGATTATTTGACGCTGAATTTAGTATTACTCCATTTTTTATATATATATTATGTCACAGGTAATTTAATAACACTATTGTTAGTACGAAACGTATTGCCACCTTTGATTAGACCATTTACAATTTAGGAGCCAGTAAGAATATTTAGGAGCCAGACAGTGGTATTTTTTATATAGATGTATGGTGAATAACCCAAAATATTAGGAGCAAGGGGTAAAATTGTAGGAGCCAGTGGCTCCCAGGCTCCTGGGTTTGTTGAGCCCTGGATTAGACCCTAAATAATAATTGTGTGTTTTTTTTTGCTTTTCTTGCAGGAGACATTCAAGTTGGAATGGTGGATAAAAAAGGACAACTGGAGGTTGAAATTATAAGAGCTCGCGGTCTTGTTGTAAAACCGGGCTCAAAGACACTGCCAGGTATGAAAATCCTAACGTACACCATGTGCATTTTATGGAATATTTCGCAGAAAGATTTTATTTTCCTGTTCATATAATTGGCCAAATTTGTTGTTATATGTGGTGTTGACATGTTGCTTCTTTTATATGCAGAATACTGCTTCATAGCAATTTTATCATGTATGTAGTCACTAGGGTATTAGTTAATCATTTGGAAAACTGTCTAAACTTGTATGGTATGAGTAAAAAAGCAGCATTAAAGCTCATAACGCTGCTTTTTCACTACCCCTGGTATTACGAGCCTTGCATCAGCCAATAGGATTGAAGCTCAATCCTATTGGCTTATTGTATCAGCCAATAGGATTTTTTCACCTTTTATTCCGATTGGCTGATAGAATTCTATCAGCCAATCGGAATTCAAGGGGCGCCATCTTGGATGACGTTACTTAAAGGAGCATTCATTCGGGAAGAAGACTTCGTTTGAAGAGGATGCTCCGCCCGGATGTCTTGAAGATGGACCCGCTCAGCGCCGGATGGATGAAGACAGAAGATGCCATCTGGATGAAGACTTCTGCCCGTCTGGAGGAATACTTCTGACGGCTTGGATGAAGACTTCTCCTGGCTTCGTTGAGGACTTCTTGCCGCTTTGCTGAGGACTTCTCCTGGCTTCGTTGAGGATGGATGTCCGGTCTTCAAAACTGTAAGTGGATCTTCAGGGGTTAGTGTTAGGTTTTTTTAAGGGTTTATTGGGTGGGTTTTATTTTTTTCTTAGGGTTTGGAGGGAAAAAGAGCTAAATGCCCTTTTAAGGGAAATGTCCATCCAAATGCCCTTTTCAGGGCAATGGGGAGCTTAGGTTTTTCTAGTTAGGATTTTACCTATTTTTTTTAGGGGGGGGTGTTGGTTGTGTGGGTGGTGGGTTTTACTGTTGGTGGGGTGTTTGTATTTTTTTTTTACAGGTAAAAGAGCTGATTTGTTTGGGGCAATGCCCCGCAAAAGGCCCTTTTAAGCGCTATTGGTAGTTTAGTGTGGGCTAGGGTTTTGTAGTGTAATGTAAGGTTTTATTGTAAGACAGGTTAGGTTTTAGTTTACAGGTACATTTGTGTATTTAACTAGGTAGTTTAGTAAATAGTTAATAATTATTTAGTAACTATTCTACCTAGTTAAAATAAATACAAACTTGCCTGTAAAATGTTAGGGGCGGCAGATTAGGAGTTAATAATATTTAACTAGTGTTTGCGAGACGGGAGTGTGGCGGTTTAGGGGTTAATAAATATAATGTAGGTGGCGGCGATGTCTGGAGCGGCAGATTAGGCGTTAATAAGTATAATGTAGGTGTCGGCGATGTCGGGGGTGGCAGATTAGGGGTTAATAAGTGTAAGATTAGGGGTGTTTAGACTCGGGGTTCATGTTAGGGTGTTAGGTGTAAACATACATTTTGTTTCCCCATAGGAATCAATGGGGCTGTGTTACTGATCTTTACGCTGCTTTTTTGCAGGTGTTAGGCTTTTTTTCAGCCGGCTCTCCCCATTGATGTCTATGGGGAAATCGTGCACGAGCACGTAAAACCAGCTCACCGCTGACTTAAACAGCACTGGTATTGGAGTGTGGTATGGAGCACAATTTTGCTCAATGCTCACTTCTTGCCTGTTAACGCCAGGTTTATGTAAACCTGTAATACCAGCGCTGTAGGGAAGTGAGCGGTGACAATAACGTGCAAGTTAGCACCGCACCCCTCATACCGCAAAATTCGTAATCTAGCCATTAGTTAGTTTTTTATTATTATTATCATTACCATTTATTCAGTAGTGCTATTTTTTTGGAAATTAAAGGGATAGAACATTGAAATGTTTATGGGTGCATTTCAATATGAAATAGAAGCAGTTTTGCAATATGTTTCCATTAGCAAAAATGCTTCTAGTAAAAGTTATCACTATTTTTCAGAGGCATACGCACATATGCTGTGAGGGCACGTGCACCAGTATTCAAACAGCACACCTTCTCAGAGAGACAGTGGTGGCTCATATGACACAAATAAAGTTGTCACAGAAATAATACGCACCATCTTCAGCTCTCTGAGCTTGAATACGGGTGCACGTGCCCTCACAGGATATGTATGTATGCTCCTTTTACTAGAAGCATTTTTGCTAATGGAAGTATATTGCAAAACTGCTTCTATTTCACATTTAAATGCATTTATGCACATTTCAATTTTGACCTTTCTATCCCTTTAAGTACTGCTTTGCCAATTGCAGAAGCACAAAAATTCCGTCTCCATCTCTTGATTTGCGCCTGTAATACGTTTTTGTTAACAAATGATTGTTGCTTCTTTTTGATGATTGATGTATTTGGGTGCAAAAGTCTCAGTCTACTGCCACTAACTGCTTTTATTTCAGCATATTTGTTTGACAAAATAGACAGTATTTCTCAAACAAAAATACATCAATTCCACTAATAAAAGTAAAAAAATATTTGTTAGTGTATACTGAAAATCTCAATAATTGGTATGACTAACATTAGCCTTAATGACCGTTTAACTCTGCATTGAGTCTACAAATGTGTGCAGAACCGTACATTATTTCAGCACTCCCGTAGAGCACCCCAGAGAGTGTCTAAAGATGTCAGAGTATTTAGCCTTTTTCCTTTTTCAATTGTTCCCAAAGATGTTCAGTAGGATTGAATTATTCCTGTGACTTGCATAGCTTCTATGTGTGGTCTGGGTCATTCTTCCACTGGAAAAGGATTTCTGTTTCACACAACTTTCCGCCAGAAACAGCAGCTGATCCTGTGCAAGTCACCAAATACAGCGTAGGCAAAGTCTTTACACAACTCAATAGTTTCTGCATCATCTTTCACTGTAAGTTTTATATACTGAGATGTTAGCCTCTAATGCTGATGTATCCTCAAATGTGCTCAGTTACTGCAACCAAAATTGTCATCATTTAATTTACAGTCTTCTACTGTTAAATTTCTGTGTTTTTTTTGGTCCAGGCTAAATGTTTCCACTTTTTTTAAATATAGAATTAGTTTAGAGACCTCTACTCTCCCATGAAGAACACACTTTACAAGTCATCTTTTGCCTGTGCTTTTATA
This sequence comes from Bombina bombina, assembly GCF_027579735.1. NCBI lineage: Eukaryota > Metazoa > Chordata > Amphibia > Anura > Bombinatoridae > Bombina > Bombina bombina. The sequence goes on from NC_069503.1 coordinate 1,017,895,663, forward strand.
TACTGGGGTAGGATGTTCCTGCTTTAGCTGGGCCTAAATTGTGGATGCAGATGTTTGGATGTTTTTTATTATGTAAAGATTTTAGCGTAATATACAGGTGGCCCTCGTTTTACAACGGTTCAATTTACACCGTTTCAGAATAACAACCTTTTTTTCCAGTCATGTGACTTATTGAGAAGCAGTGCATTTATTAAAATAGCCAGTAGGTGGAGCTGTCCGCTTGTGTTGCAGCAAGCCATACTGGTCTTCTGAGCAGTCACTTAAAGGGAAACTAAGGTCATATTAAATGTTAATGATTCAGATAGAGCATGCAATTATAAACTACTTTCAAATTTACTTCCATTAACAAAAATATGCACAATACCTGCAAGAATTCACAGAATATATGTATATGCATTTTTGATTGGCTGATGGCTGTCACATGGTATAGGGGGAGTGGAAATAGACACCACTGAAATGTGTTAGAAAAAAAATCTAATACTCATTTGAAGTTCAGACTAAGTGCTATTGCATTGTCTTGTTTTCATGCATTTGTTGATTTAGCAAATCTGCTTTATTTACTGGTCCTATGAGGTCTGCCTGGTCTTGCTTGGGATGTAAATTATTTGGTTTCAGAAAATATATTCAGTGTGCATTGTACTTTAAAGACACATGAAATTCAAATTGAAAGAGTCTTTTCAATTTACTTTTGCTATCAAATTGACTTTGTTCACTTAGTAGCCTTTGTTGGAAAGCATACCTAGATAGGCTTAGGAACAGCAATGCATTACTGAAAAGATCCAAAGTATCCAGCACCTGAGAGGATTTGCGGCAGCTGTGCACACTATAGGGTTTATGCACTTTACCCCAAACCAGCAAGGAAGAAAGAATAGCAGCACCACCAATGTTGAATCACTTAAAGGAGACTTTTATTTAGCCATACTGCAAATCAACAACGTTTCGGACCCATGTCCTTAGTAATGTCTCATGACTATGGGTCCGAAAAGTTGTTCATTTGCAGTCTGGCTGAATAAAAGTCTCCTTTAAGTGATTCAACATTGGTGGTGCTACTATTCTTTCTTCCTTGCTAATGCATTACTGAAAGCTAACTGGTGATTGGTGGCTACGCACACATGCGTCTTGTCATTGGCTCACCAGAAGTGTTCAGCTAGCTCCTAATAAGGTTTAGTTCAGTGTTGTTGTCAACAACAATAGAGCGAGTACAATTATTTCTATGCATTGATTTATGTTTCATCCTTGTATCACCTGATAATTTGTACTGACAATTTTTATTCAGAAATGAATGGCTAGAATTGGGTATTGAAATATTTTTTTTCATTGTTTCAGCACCGTATGTAAAGGTGTATCTTCTAGAAAATGGTGCCTGCATAGCCAAAAAGAAAACAAAAGTAGCACGAAAAACGCTGGAACCTTTGTACCAGCAGCTGTTAGCTTTTGAAGAGTCACCACAAGGAAAGGTCCTGCAGGTAAATATTGTCTTGGTTCTTTTCAGTGAAATGAATACAAAAAAAATCATGTCTGCATAGCTAACTGCATAGCTGTAGTTACTATAATATTCATGTGTTCCTTAAAGGGACAGTCAAGTCATACTTAAACTTTTTCATGATTCAGATTGGGCATGCAGTTTGGAACAACTTTTCTGTTTACTTTTATCATTAAATTTGCTTTGGTCTCTTGGTATTCTTTGTTGAAAGCTAAACCTAGGTAGGCTCATATGCTAATTTCTAAACCCTTGAAGGCCACCTCTTTTCTCAGTGCATTGTGACAGTTTTTCATAGCTAGATAGTGCTAGTTCATGTGTGCCACATAGATAACATTGTGCACACTTCTGTGGAGATATTAATGAGTCAGTATTGATTGGCTAAATAAAATGCATGTCTGTCGAAAGAACTGAGATAAGGGGCAGTCTGCAGAGGCTTAGATACAAGGTAAGAAGTGTATTCATTTAACAGTGTTGGATATGCAAAACTGGGGAATGGTCAATAAAGGAATTTTTAAACAATAACAATTTTGTTGTAGATTGTCCCTTTAAGGTGGAATTTAAAGAGACATTAAACACTTTGAGATGGTATTATAAAATTATAAATCGCATATATAAAAAAAAGTCTGCAATATATTTTCATTATTTATTATGTCCCCTTTTCATGTAATTCCATTCTGAAATTGTGAGCTTTTCAGTTTGTGTTAGAAAAGTGCAGAACACTGTTATATTCCACACAGCCATTGGCTGCATACTCTAGTGACCTATTTATAACTGTCCTTAATTGGCCACAGCAGAGAAGGTAACTTAAGTTACAACATGGCAGCTCCCATTGTTTTATAGGCACTAAAACTTTATACTTATTTTGACAATATTTCAAGAGCTAATGAAACCTTAAAAAATACATCTACATCTTATTCTCAGACTTTGAATGCATTATTCTATCTAGCATTTATTTAGTGTTTAATGTCCCCTTAAGAATGACTCTGGGACCAGGTGGCTTTATTTAACACAAACTAATGAGATTATTTCAGAGTTTTGAAAGTAATTTTTGCCATGTATATGTTCAGTAAGGGGTGCTAATGTACGCAATTAATCCAGGTTGAAAGACATCCAATGACTAGTCCGTTACACAAAAAAATTATCATTTCATACTCCACACATGTTAATGTAGAATTAATCAACTATTTTTCCCCATATATGTGTAATACTTTCAAAATATAATTTCTGGCGACTATGCATCTTTATCATCGCTAGGTGATCCACACAAAACAAAAATACAAAGTTTAGAAATACCCAATGTTTACATGATCTTTGCTTTTTTTGCAAGTTATAGGGCAATAAATACAAGTAACACTTTGCTATATCCAAACCATTTCCCCCCCCCAAAATTAGCGATAGTTAAATTGCAACACTGATATCTGTCAGGAATCACTCAATATCCCTTGACATATATATATTTTTAGTAGACAACCCAAAGTATTGATCTAGGCTCATTTTGGTATATTTCATGCCACCATTTCACCGCCAAATGCGATCAAATAAAAAAAATCGTTCACTTTTTCACAAACTTTAAATTTCTCACTGATATTATTTACAAACAGTTTGTGCAATTATTGCACAAATTGTAAATGCTTCTCTGGGATCCCCTTTGTTCAGAAATAGCAGACATTTATGGCTGTGGCATTACTTTTTTGGTAATTAGAAGGCCGCTAAATGCCGCTGCGCAACACACTTGTATTAGGCCCAGCAGTGAATGGGTTAATTATGTAGCTTGTAGGGTTAATTTTAGCTTTAGTCTATGTAGTGTAATATAAGAATGAGGAAAAGGAAGCGCTGAGTCTTTGAGTAAATGCAAAAGGTTTTATTAGGAGCAGACTTCAATACTAGACATCAGGTAGGCTCCTATCTTACGCGTTTCACGCATGAGCACATGTGCTTCATCAGAGATATTGGTTCCTGCTGCTGGAGGTAAATTTATAGGTGTTAAGGGCCAATAGGATGTGTAAAGGTAGGTGTATTCTTGTTAACCCCTGTTGTATAGAATAAACTGTGTGAGCTAGTGAATAGGGGATAACACACCTGAATGTACCTGGCAATCAGAGCAATGGCTCACACCTACAATATTGCTATCCAGCAGGGGGAAAGCTTAATAAAACAGAATTAAACATATGATAAATACTTGGAAATATAATAATTTGGAGGTATATTGGTGCAGTTAGTATTTACAATTAGATAGTGGTATTATCATCAAACAGTATATTTAGTGTGCTATCTTCTAATGAAGATAGTGGCTATGTATATATATATATGTTCAGAATTAAAACAAATAATTCTAGTGCTTAAGAGAGCACTATATAAATAATGGCACATAATACAAATGACCAGACTGGTCTTGATTTGCACTAGTTGGATGAACCACTGTGAAAAACTACTAACAGAAAAAGGACTAATGATTAAAAGAGATTAATAACATTATAGGCTCTATATTACATAGACATTAAAAGAAAACTGAAATGTGGGAACATCAATAAATAATAGTAGAAAGTGTTAGTAAAAAGCACTAATGAAGATTTTATTTATGTAAAGAAGCTAGATGGAGTGTATCTCTAAGCGGTCCCCCTATTCGCTATTAATATTCTCAACAATGCAAGCCTAGCATGTGGTATATGATTAGTTTGCGTGGCTTGCAAGTGGTGTCCTAAAGGATGGTGTATTTATTAATACAAAGGGAGGGGGGGTCTGTCTCTAATTATTTCTAAGGAGAAGAGGATAGAGATTATGCCCTATGGGTTTACAACATCAATGCTATAGAGGATAAAAACATTTTCTGTTGAATAATTGGATGGATAAAAAAAAAAGGGGAGAAAAACTAACTGAATATGTGGAGGAGGAAGAGAGAACTAGAAAAATAATGGAATGCAACAAGAAGGGGGGCATATGCGGCTGGTGGTGCTAAAAAGAGCTAGAAAGTCACTACAGTGCAATGAATTTTAATATAGTGTTGCTTTAAAGAGGGGGGGGGGAAAGAACTGTAGTATAAGGATGTTTATTTTCATTGGATAATGAGACCAGGTGTAAATATATATAGATTAGTCTATGAATAAATTTACATCATACTTTTTGTTCATACCTTGTGGTACTCTGGTCTGTAGCATGAATATCCAGTATACTTCTCTTTTTGATAGTGCCCTATTTCTCCAACATAGGTGTGTCCGGTCCACGGCGTCATCCTTACTTGCGGGATATTCTCTTCCCCAACAGGAAATGGCAAAGAGCCCAGCAAAGCTGGTCACATGATCCCTCCTAGGCTCCGCCTACCCCAGTCATTCTCTTTGCCGTTGTACAGGCAACATCTCCACGGAGATGGCTTAGAGTTTTTTAGTGTTTAACTGTAGTTTTTATTATTCAATCAAGAGTTTGTTATTTTGAAATAGTGCTGGTATGTACTATTTACTCAGAAACAGAAAAGAGATGAAGATTTCTGTTTGTATGAGGAAAATGATTTTAGCAACCGTAACTAAAATCCATGGCTGTTCCACACAGGACTGTTGAGAGCAATTAACTTCAGTTGGGGGAACAGTGTGCAGTCTCTTGCTGCTTGAGGTATGACACATTCTAACAAGACGATGTAATGCTGGAAGCTGTCATTTTCCCTATGGGATCCGGTAAGCCATGTTTATTACGATCATAAATAAGGGCTTCACAAGGGCTTATTAATACTGTAGACTGTTTCTGGGCTAAATCGATTCATTATTAACACATATTTAGCCTTGAGGAATCATTTTATCTGGGTATTTTTGATATAATAATATCGGCAGGCACTGTATTAGACACCTTATTTCTTAGGGGCTTTCCCAAAGCTTAAGCAGAGCCTCATTTTCGCGCCGGTGTGGCGCACTTGTTTTTGAGAGGCATGGCATGCAGTCGCATGTGAGAGGAGCTCTGATACTTAGAAAAGACTTTCTGAAGGCGTCATTTGGTATCGTATTCCCCTTTGGGCTTGGTTGGGTCTCAGCAAAGCAGATACCAGGGACTGTAAAGGGGTTAAAGTTTAAAACGGCTCCGATTCCGTTATTTTAAGGGTTAAAGCTTCCAAATTTGGTGTGCAATACTTTTAAGGCTTTAAGACACTGTGGTGAAAATTTGGTGAATTTTGAACAATTCCTTCATGTTTTTTCGCAATTGCAGTAATAAAGTGTGTTCAGTTTAAAATTTAAAGTGACAGTAACGGTTTTATTTTAAAACGTTTTTGTACTTTGTTATCAAGTTTATGCCTGTTTAACATGTCTGAACTACCAGATAGACTGTGTTCTGAATGTGGGGAAGCCAGAATTCCTATTCATTTAAATAAATGTGATTTATGTGATAATGACAATGATGCCCAAGATGATTCCTCAAGTGAGGGGAGTAAGCATGGTACTGCATCATTCCCTCCTTCGTCTACACGAGTCTTGCCCACTCAGGAGGCCCCTAGTACATCTAGCGCGCCAATACTCCTTACTATGCAACAATTAACGGCTGTAATGGATAATTCTGTCAAAAACATTTTAGCCAAAATGAACCCTTGTCAGCGTAAGCGTGGCTGCTCTGTTTTAGATACTGAAGAGCATGACGACGCTGATATTAATATCTCTGAAGGGCCCCTAACCCAGTCTGATGGGGCCAGGGAGGTTTTGTCTGAGGGAGAAATTACTGATTCAGGGAACATTTCTCAACAGGCTGAACCTGATGTGATTGCATTTAAATTTAAGTTGGAACATCTCCGCATTCTGCTTAAGGAGGTATTATCCACTCTGGATGATTGTGAAAAGTTGGTCATCCCAGAGAAACTATGTAAAATGGACAAGTTCCTAGAGGTGCCGGGGCTCCCAGAAGCTTTTCCTATACCCAAGCGGGTGGCGGACATTGTTAATAAAGAATGGGAAAGGCCCGGTATTCCTTTCGTCCCTCCCCCCATATTTAAAAAATTGTTTCCTATGGTCGACCCCAGAAAGGACTTATGGCAGACAGTCCCCAAGGTCGAGGGAGCGGTTTCCACTTTAAACAAACGCACCACTATACCCATAGAGGATAGTTGTGCTTTCAAAGATCCTATGGATAAAAAATTAGAAGGTTTGCTTAAAAAGATGTTTGTTCAGCAGGGTTACCTTCTACAACCAATTTCATGCATTGTCCCTGTCGCTACAGCCGCATGTTTCTGGTTCGATGAGCTGATAAAGTCGCTCGATAGTGATTCTCCTCCTTATGAGGAGATTATGGACAGAATCAATGCTCTCAAATTGGCTAATTCTTTCACCCTAGACGCCACTTTGCAATTGGCTAGGTTAGCGGCTAAGAATTCTGGGTTTGCTATTGTGGCGCGCAGAGCGCTTTGGTTGAATTCTTGGTCGGCTGATGCGTCTTCCAAGAACAAGCTACTTAACATTCCTTTCAAGGGGAAAACGCTGTTTGGCCCTGACTTGAAAGAGATTATCTCTGATATCACTGGGGGTAAGGGCCACGCCCTTCCTCAGGATCGGCCTTTCAAGGCAAAAAATAGACCTAATTTTCGTCCCTTTCGTAAAAACGGACCAGCCCAAAGTGCTACGTCCTCTAAGCAAGAGGGTAATACTTCTCAAGCCAAGCCAGCTTGGAGACCAATGCAAGGCTGGAACAAGGGAAAGCAGGCCAAGAAACCTGCCACTGCTACCAAGACAGCATGAAATGTTGGCCCCCGATCCGGGACCGGATCTGGTGGGGGGCAGACTCTCTCTCTTCGCTCAGGCTTGGGCAAGAGATGTTCTGGATCCTTGGGCGCTAGAAATAGTCTCCCAAGGTTATCTTCTGGAATTCAAGGGACTTCCCCCAAGGGGGAGGTTCCACAGGTCTCAGTTGTCTTCAGACCACATAAAAAGACAGGCGTTCTTACATTGTGTAGAAGACCTGTTAAAAATGGGAGTGATTCATCCTGTTCCATTAAGAGAACAAGGGATGGGGTTCTACTCCAATCTGTTCATAGTTCCCAAAAAAGAGGGAACGTTCAGACCAATCTTAGATCTCAAGATCTTAAACAAGTTTCTCAAGGTTCCATCGTTCAAGATGGAAACCATTCGAACTATTCTTCCTTCCATCCAGGAAGGTCAATTCATGACCACGGTGGATTTTAAGGATGCGTATCTACATATTCCTATCCACAAGGAACATCATCGGTTCCTAAGGTTCGCATTCCTGGACAAACATTACCAGTTCGTGGCGCTTCCTTTCGGATTAGCCACTGCTCCAAGGATTTTCACAAAGGTACTAGGGTCCCTTCTAGCTGTGCTACGACCAAGGGGCGTTGCGGTAGTACCTTACTTGGACGACATTCTGATTCAAGCGTCGTCCCTTCCTCAAGCAAAGGCTCACACGGACATCGTCCTGGCCTTTCTCAGATCTCACGGATGGAAAGTGAACGTGGAAAAGAGTTCTCTATCCCCGTCAACAAGGGTTCCCTTCTTGGGAACAATTATAGACTCCTTAGAAATGAGGATTTTTCTGACAGAGGTCAGAAAAACAAAACTTCTAGACTCTTGTCGGATACTTCATTCCGTTCCTCTTCCTTCCATAGCTCAGTGCATGGAAGTGATCGGGTTGATGGTAGCGGCAATGGACATAGTTCCTTTTGCGCGCATTCATCTAAGACCATTACAACTGTGCATGCTCAGTCAGTGGAATGGGGACTATACAGACTTGTCTCCGAAGATACAAGTAAATCAGAGGACCAGAGACTCACTCCGTTGGTGGCTGTCCCTGGACAACCTGTCACAAGGGATGACATTCCGCAGACCAGAGTGGGTCATTGTCACGACCGACGCCAGTCTGATGGGCTGGGGCGCGGTCTGGGGACCCCTGAAAGCTCAGGGTCTTTGGTCTCGGGAAGAATCTCTTCTACCGATAAATATTCTGGAACTGAGAGCGATATTCAATGCTCTCAAGGCCTGGCCTCAGCTAGCGAGGACCAAGTTCATACGGTTTCAATCAGACAACATGACAACTGTTGCGTACATCAACCATCAGGGGGGAACAAGGAGTTCCCTAGCGATGGAAGAAGTGACCAAAATCATTCTATGGGCGGAGTCTCACTCCTGCCACCTGTCTGCTATCCACATCCCAGGAGTGGAAAATTGGGAAGCGGATTTTCTGAGTCGTCAGACATTGCATCCGGGGGAGTGGGAACTCCATCCGGAAATCTTTGCCCAAGTCACTCACTTGTGGGGCATTCCAGACATGGATCTGATGGCCTCTCGTCAGAACTTCAAAGTTCCTTGCTACGGGGCCAGATCCAGGGATCCCAAGGCGGCTCTAGTGGATGCACTAGTAGCACCTTGGACCTTCAAACTAGCTTATGTGTTCCCGCCATTTCCTCTCATCCCCAGGCTGGTAGCCAGGATCACTCAGGAGAGGGCGTCGGTGATCTTGATAGCTCCTGCGTGGCCACGCAGGACTTGGTATGCAGATCTGGTGAATATGTCATCGGCTCCACCTTGGAAGCTACCTTTGAGACGAGACCTTCTTGTTCAGGGTCCGTTCGAACATCCGAATCTGGTTTCACTCCAGCTGATTGCTTGGAGATTGAACGCTTGATTTTATCGAAGCGAGGATTCTCAGATTCTGTTATCGATACTCTTGTTCAGGCCAGAAAGCCTGTAACTAGAAAGATTTACCACAAAATTTGGAAAAAATATATCTGTTGGTGTGAATCTAAAGGATTTCCTTGGGACAAGGTTAAGATTCCTAGGATTCTATCCTTCCTTCAAGAAGGATTGGAAAAAGGATTATCTGCAAGTTCCCTGAAGGGACAGATTTCTGCCTTGTCGGTGTTACTTCACAAAAAGCTGGCAGCTGTGCCAGATGTTCAAGCCTTTGTTCAGGCTCTGGTTAGAATCAAGCCTGTTTACAAACCTTTGACTCCTCCTTGGAGTCTCAATTTAGTTCTTTCAGTTCTTCAGGGGGTTCCGTTTGAACCCTTACATTCCGTTGATATTAAGTTATTATCTTGGAAAGTTTTGTTTTTAGTTGCAATTTCTTCTGCTAGAAGAGTCTCAGAATTATCTGCTCTGCAGTGTTCTCCTCCTTATCTGGTGTTCCATGCAGATAAGGTGGTTTTACGTACCAAACCTGGTTTTCTTCCAAAAGTTGTTTCTAACAAAAACATTAACCAGGAGATTATCGTACCTTCTCTGTGTCCAAAACCAGTTTCAAAGAAGGAACGTTTGTTGCACAATTTGGATGTTGTTCGCGCTCTAAAATTCTATTTAGATGCTACAAAGGATTTTAGACAAACATCTTCCTTGTTTGTTGTTTATTCAGGTAAAAGGAGAGGTCAAAAAGCAACTTCTACCTCTCTCTCTTTTTGGATTAAAAGCATCATCAGATTGGCTTACGAGACTGCCGGACGGCAGCCTCCCGAAAGAATCACAGCTCATTCCACTAGGGCTGTGGCTTCCACATGGGCCTTCAAGAACGAGGCTTCTGTTGATCAGATATGTAGGGCAGCGACTTGGTCTTCACTGCACACTTTTACCAAATTTTACAAGTTTGATACTTTTGCTTCTTCTGAGGCTATTTTTGGGAGAGAGGTTTTGCAAGCCGTGGTGCCTTCCATTTAGGTGACCTGATTTGCTCCCTCCCTTCATCCGTGTCCTAAAGCTTTGGTATTGGTTCCCACAAGTAAGGATGACGCCGTGGACCGGACACACCTATGTTGGAGAAAACAGAATTTATGTTTACCTGATAAATTTCTTTCTCCAACGGTGTGTCCGGTCCACGGCCCGCCCTGGTTTTTTAATCAGGTCTGATAATTTATTTTCTTTAACTACAGTCACCACGGTACCATATGGTTTCTCCTATGCAAATATTCCTCCTTAACGTCGGTCGAATGACTGGGGTAGGCGGAGCCTAGGAGGGATCATGTGACCAGCTTTGCTGGGCTCTTTGCCATTTCCTGTTGGGGAAGAGAATATCCCGCAAGTAAGGATGACGCCGTGGACCGGACACACCGTTGGAGAAAGAAATTTATCAGGTAAACATAAATTCTGTTTTCTATCACCCCCTAGTGGATTTTTTAGTGTTTGTTCAATTGCTTTGAAGGAAAAGTGGGTTAATTTCTGTTCATGTGTGTGAAAGTGTTTGGCCACTGGGGTTCTCGGAACTTCGTCCTCTATTGATAAGAGATGTTCTCTTATGCAATCTTTTAGTGGCCGTGTTGTGATACCTATGTACTGTTGTTGACAGTATGTGCATGTTATGAGGTATACTACGTGTGGATGTGAAATCCATTCTGATGGTGATAGGATATGATTTGTTGGTCTGTGATGAATTGAAAGTAGAGCTACTATTGGTGTACTTGCAACGTTTACATGGTATATGGCCACATTTATAGTTCCCTTTGGTTGGTGTTAGCCAGTTGGTGTTGGGTGGGACTTGTTGATAGAATTTCTGTGTAATTTTATCACGTATGGTTGGTGCTTTTTTGGCCACAAATTTGATGTTATTTTCCAATTTGTGTCTTAAGATCATATCTCCGTTTAGGACTGGTAGATATTTCTTTATGATCTTAACAATGGCGTAGAGTTGATTGCTGTAGTTTGTTACAAAGCATATATTTTCACTCGGTGTGATTGTCTTATTCTTACTAATCAGTGCTTTCTGAGTTTTAGTGCTTGTGCTCTTGTTGAGAAGTGTGTTCCTGTCCATTCTTGCTACCTGAGATTTAGTCTTGAGGAGAATACTTTTATTGTAGCCTCTTGTTACTAACCTGTGGATAAGTTCTTCTGCTTGTTTATTATAAAGGTAGAGGGAACTACAGTTTCTCCGTAGTCTTAGGTATTGGCCCTTAGGGATGCCTTTTTGGATGTGTGGGGCATGACAAGAGTCAGCTCTAAGGATGGTGTTTTTTGATTAAAGGTTTCCTAAATGTACTGGTTATTATCTGGCCTTCGCCATTGTGCTCTAATGTGAGATCTAGAAAATCAATTATTGAATCATTGTTTTTGTGTGTAAATTTGAGGTTCAATGTATTGCTATTGAAATAAGTGATCATCTCTTGTATAGTTAGTTCAGTATTCTTTCTATAAATGATGATAAGATCATCTATGAACCTGCCGTATACGACCACTTTGTCACCGAGGGCCAGTCCACCTCCAAAGAGATAAAGATGTTCAAAGTACCCCATATACAAGTTAGCATATGAGGGGGCAAACTAGGCCCCCATGGCCGTACCACATTTTTGGAGGTAGTACTGGCCCTCAAAGACAAAGTAGTTGTGAGTGAGAAGAAATAACGTGAGTTTTTCCAGATAGACAATAAATCTATCTGGATAACTTGTGTACCGTTTGAGCATGTATGTCAGAGTAAAGAGCTGTTACGTCTATAGTGAGCCATGTGTAATTTTCCTGCCAGGTAATTTATTGCATTTGTTGTATAAGGTGAGTACTATCTCGTATATAGCCAGGCAAGGACTTGACAATGGGTTGTAGCATGTTGTCCAGCCAATCACCTATCCTCTCGCACAGTGAACCCCGGCTGGCTACAATGGGCCTGCCAGGTGTATTGATAAGGGTTTTATGTATCTTTGGTACTGTGCGAAAGGTAGGTATGATGGGATGTTCAACTAGACAATATTCAGCTAGTTCAGGATTAAGGATGCCCTCTTCTACTGCAGAATCAAGTAATGAATGAAGTTCTTTTTGGTATTTGTGAGTTGGGTTAAACGTGAGTTTCTGGTATGTATCCCTGTCATTTAGTTGTTTATAGACTTCTTTCTTGTAGTCGGCAGTGTTAAGAATGACTACTGCTCCCCCCTTGTCCGCTGGGGTGACTACTAGGTCTTTGTTGTTGCTGAGTGACAAAAGTGCTTGTTTTTCATTGCAAGATAAGTTGTGTTTAGTAGCTAATGTGGGACGTGTGGTGGTTGAAGTGTCTAATGAAGAATGTAAGCTGGTGATCTCTAATTCTATTAAGTTTTGGAACATTTCTATTGGTTCACTAAATGCCGCTGCGCAACACACTTGTATTAGGCCCAGCAGTGAATGGGTTAATTATGTAGCTTGTAGGGTTAATTTTAGTTTTAGTGTATGTAGTGTAATAGACAACCCAAAGTATTGATCTAGGCCCATTATTTCATGTCACCATTTTACCACCAAATTCGATCATAATAAAAAAAATTGTTCACTTTTTCACTAACTTTGAGTTTCTCACTGAAATTATTTACAAACAGCTTGTGCAATTATGGCACAAATGGTTGTAAATGGTTCTCTGGGATCCCCTTTGTTCAGAAATAGCAGACATATATGGCTTTGGCATTGCATTTTGCTAAGTAGAAGGCCGCTAAATGCCGCTGCGCACCACACTTGTATTATGCCCAGCAGTGACAGGGTTAATTAGGTACCTTGTAAGGAGCTTGAAGGGTTAATTTTAGCTTTAGTGTAAAGATCAGCGTCCCACCTGACACATCCCACCCCCTGAACCCTCCCAAACAGCTCTCTTCCCTCTCCCACCCCACAATTGTCCCCGCCATCTTAAGTACTGGCAGAAAGTCTGCCAGTACTAAAATAAAAGGCTTTTTTTAATTTAAAATATAATAAAAAAAAATATTCTGCTGTGTAGGATCCCCCCTTAGCCCCCAACCTCCCTGATGCCCCTCCCCAAAGAGCTCTCTAACCCTCCTCCCACTAACTATTTGCCACCATTTTGGGTACTGGCAGATGCCTGCCAGTACCCACTTTGCAATCAAATGTTGCTTTTTCTTTTTTTTTAAAATAAACTCCACTTTTTCTGTAGTGTAGCTGCCCCCCTCCATACCCCCTCCCAGATCTATTTTTAAAAGTTATTTCCCCCCCCCCCCTTCTCTGCCACCCACCACCCTCTCCCACCACTTCTAATTTGGCCACTGCTAGATCGCTGGCGCACAGAGTGGCCCTCTCAGGATCGCTTCCAGCCACTTTAAACCCATAACGTCGTACAGGGTACGTCGTTGGACTTTAAAGACCAGTTTGTGTGTGACGTACCCTGTACGACGTGAGTCGTAAGGGGTTAATTTGAAAGGGCCAACATAATTTTGTATTGGAGCTTACATTTCTGTGTTCCAAGTCCATTTTTTAAAAATTTATTTAGTCTAATTTTAAATTTACAAAAAGTATATTTCTTTAAGAATGTCAAAGAGCAACTTTGGAAAATCCTTCTTCAGATGTGGTTCTTATTTAGTTCTTAGTGATTTATGTCACTTTTAATCTTCATGTATTACCTAAAATTAATGTTTTCATTTATTTTTCAAACAGATAATCGTTTGGGGAGATTATGGACGCATGGATCACAAATCCTTCATGGGTGTTGCTCAAATACTTTTAGATGAACTAGAGCTGTCCAACATGGTGATTGGATGGTTTAAGCTTTTTCCCCCTTCCTCTCTAGTAGACCCTACATTGGCTCCTCTGACAAGGAGAGCGTCCCAATCATCTCTTGAAAGTTCCACAGGACCTTCTTATGCTCGTTCATAGCATTTGTGAAAAACTGTTGTCTCTGCAACCAGCGTTAAAAAATACAAAATCTCATCAAAACAAAATGACAGGTCGCAAACCCTGGTAAACACTGCATGCTTAATGTTGTGTCTTCTGAGCCTGTTTCTAGGGATACCAAGCGATCCTGCATTCTCAGAGGAAGTTGCACACATTGTGCACAGGGGAAGGCTCTCAGGGGAAGGAGTAGAGCTACCGGGTTGGAGACCATTGAAGCTCAGTTTTAGTCCAATCTGAAGCCATGGATTACTGACAGTAAAAAAACAAAAAAGAAATATTTTAAGCAACATGGTCATAGTCAATGGCACATCACGTTGCTCATTTTTCTTTTTGTATTCGCCCCCCAAAGTCTGGGTACGTCTTGGATCAAGGTTTAGGTAAACCAGAAAAGGAAGGCGTGAGCGGAAGAGTATAAGATGGATGGAGTACCGGAGCACAGTGTTATTATAAAGGACAGTTGCTACAAAAGATTATAAAGTCCATTGCTCTGGAAAATGTGTGTGGAACATGCATCTGAGAAGAACCCAAATTTGATAATCTCTCCAGGGAAATGTTTTTTTTTCTGTTGTTATTCTGTACTGTATGAAAAAAGAAATCCATTTTTGCATGGACACAGATCTAAGTGAACAGTAAAAATATTTTCTTTGGGCTGCAACTTGCAAAAAAAAAAATGGAAAAAAATGAAAAAACAAAATAATAAAAATGGAAAAAAAATCAGCCATTTCCAACAATTTATATTATTTTTAAGAAAACAAAATTTCACTAGTGCATGGTTTTAAAGGGGAGAGAATGTAACAACGTGATACAAAGACAAAACCACGTTTTATCATTCTTGAAAATTAATCATGGTCTGTGTTTTTGCAGACACATAGTAAAGAAAAAAAAGAATAAAAATACTTTCTAGCAAATATTTAAAATTCTGTTTATGTGACAAAAAATAAATGTAACATATATATAATTTATTTCAATGTAAAAGGTACAAGCCTTGTAAAGTTTAACA
This sequence comes from Bombina bombina, assembly GCF_027579735.1. Lineage (NCBI taxonomy): Eukaryota > Metazoa > Chordata > Amphibia > Anura > Bombinatoridae > Bombina > Bombina bombina. Next base: position 1,017,910,679 of record NC_069503.1, read on the forward strand.
TTATGTGCAAATTGTACATTTGTTTTTATTATCCATTATCCAATCGGATCCCAGTTTTGCATTATGTGTCTGTCTCACAAACCTCTTTACAGATTCATTTTCTCCAAAATTCATTCACAAATCACATAACACCCCTTGTGCAATGACTGCTTCACCCAATTGTTTGACCAAGGATTGCAGATCTTTTTACCTGTAATCTTTAATTGTTTGAATAAAAAAAAAAATTCAATTAAAACCATTGTGTAACCCTACAAGTGCAGGAGAGACCAGCATTGCATAAAAAAATCTGTGAATGTTCTGCTGCCTATTTTGTCCCTCACTGGGTAAAATCTTTCTTTATTTCAAGCATGTTGAAAAGGAATTTGCAACATCGCTTGGGAACACATAAGGTTATTCAGCATGTATTTGATATAAAATATATTTGAACTTTTTGCATTATCTTGTACAGTGCATGATAAATATTTTTTTTCACCACAAATTTGAGTCCTACAACAAAAATACTGTGGCCATTGCTAAAAAAATAAAAATAAAAAGATCTTTATTATTTTTCTTCTTATTACTACCCCAGATTAAAAACTTGATGGTAAAACTGAATTTCCTAAATACATAACTTTTACTATTTTTAAAAGGAACTAACCTTTTTTTGCACTTTGTCAGTTATAAATCATAAAAGTTAATATTTGTATGTATCATTTCAGAGCTATGAAAGTAATTTTTTTCATGAGCTTTAATAGAATGGAAAGTGACATGGTGTATAATACAAAAAAAATATTTGATAAATATTAATTTGTTCCAAGGTGGCTATAATTGTTTAAGTGTAAATCATTAAATCATAATACTTGAAGCAGCAGTTTTGCAAAACCCAATGTTACCGCTATAGTTTTATGGTGAACATTTTGAAACCCTGCCACTGAGGAGCATTAATATTATTATTATTATTATTATTATTAATAATAATAACCTTATTACTCTCCTTAGTTTTTCTGAGGTGGTCATGAGAAAAAAAATATAGGTTTGAAAGAGATTAAAATTTAAAAGAGAGACTCCATTTTCTTAAGTCTTGGTTAAATGTGTCATCTGTTGAAGTAAATTAACTTTACCAATGAAACATATTTGGGGATTTCAATATATTACTAATACAATTTACCTATTATCAATGTGCGCATAACATTTAGTGTGCATATACTGTATATTGTACATATGCAGTCATATACTCACATGTAAGTTTGTGTTATTGGCAAAAATGTATGAACAATACAACTGTATATTAGCATACATATATATGCATAAACATGTGCATCCATATATAGACATATAATTTAACTAAATCAGAGATTATAGACTAAGATGATATATATATATATATATATATATATATATATATATATATATATATATATATAAATGACTGTGTATATGTGTATGTGTATATATATATATATATATATATATTGAGAGAGATAATTAGAGATATTCTATGTGTTTATGCATAAATATATATAAGTACAGGGCTTTACATTCCACAAGTTATGTGGATGACTAAGAAAGCTATACAAATTTTTTCACATTCAGTGGAATATTGACTTTTTTACCCACAGGTTTTGTTCTTACTTGTGAACCTCAGTAATATTTTTCCAGTTGAGAGATATATATATATATATATATTACACGTTGAATGTTTAAAAACATAAGCCATTTTAGTTTAAAAGGGATAATGTGCAAATATTCAGTTTAGTAAAGAAGTTACTGCCCTAAAATAATAGTTGGCCAAAAAAAATTATACCTGACTTTTCTCTGTAGGGCAAAACATGAATGCGTTTCGCTTTTTGTCACACAGGTTTGGACAATGTCTTTCTTTGAATACAACAGAATATGAAATGGTTAATCAAGTCACAAATATATTGTTTGGGTCATTTTAGATGGTTATGAACCAGCAAATGAGAATTTCAAAATGCGTACCATCTACAGTATCATCATATTGTAATTATTAATAAAAATAATTTCTGGTATTGAAAGATGCAGTGTAATATGTTATGTTCTGGAAATCCCAATATGCATTTTTCTTTCTAATTTTTATAGGGAGAACGAGATCATATAAAAGATTTGTACATACGTATCATTATGCAGTATTTATTTTAAATAAAGTTGATGTATTTTTTTTTATTTCACATACTGTCTGCAGCTCTGTTCATGGTATAGTACTATTTATGTGAGCACTGCAGGCTTGTATATAGTATGTTTTAAATCAAAGGTTAATTACAGTTGGCTGAAATAGCAGACTAGTCCTGCAAAGAGAACCAACTAATGTAAAGCATATTAATTACGGTGGTGGTATTTAACACTTTAAATAAAAACGTTTCTTTACACATTTGGAATATGATGTTTTATTTATGTTATAATTTTATGCGCTGATATAATAGCCTTATGGACAAACGTGAGTAAGAACTTTAAGTTAAGAAAGTGAATTTCTTTACTTTGGGATTTTCTTTTATTTATGATCTTAAAACCGTATTAATGGATTAATCTATGTATAAGTGGTTATATGTAAAAGATTATTATTTTTTAATGACATTCATTGTCTAGTGGATTTTCATTTTGAAGAGCTATAGTTTCCTGTACCTGTCTTCTCTGAACACGTTTTTTATTTTAAATCCCCTTAAAAAAATAAAAATAATCTTATTGGTTGTTTATTAAAACTACACATCCACACAACACATTGTATCATCTGAGATTGTATATATCTCTAAAAATACTGTTCATCTTTGTTTCTTCAAATCCCACCAAAAGTGCCAACATTTTAAAGGGACATACAGGGAGTGCAGAATTATTAGGCAAGTTGTATTTTTGAGGATTAATTTTATTATTGAACAACAACCATGTTCTCAATGAACCCAAAAAACTCATTAATATCAAAGCTGAATATTTTTGGAAGTAGTTTTTAGTTTGTTTTTAGTTTTAGCTATTTTAGGGGGATATCTGTGTGTGCAGGTGACTATTACTGTGCATAATTATTAGGCAACTTAACAAAAAACAAATATATACCCATTTCAATTATTTATTTTTACCAGTGAAACCAATATAACATCTTAACATTCACAAATATACATTTCTGACATTCAAAAACAAAACAAAAACAAATCAGTGACCAATATAGCCACCTTTCTTTGCAAGGACACTCAAAAGCCTGCCATCCATGGATTCTGTCAGTGTTTTGATCTGTTCACCATCAACATTGCGTGCAGCAGCAACCGCAGCCTCCCAGACACTGTTCAGAGAGGTGTACTGTTTTCCCTCCTTGTAAATCTCACATTTGATGATGGACCACAGGTTCTCAATGGGGTTCAGATCAGGTGAACAAGGAGGCCATATCATTAGATTTTCTTCTTTTATACCCTTTCTTGCCAGCCACGCTGTGGAGTACTTGGACGCGTGTGATGGAGCATTGTCCTGCATGAAAATCATGTTTTTCTTGAAGGATGCAGACTTCTTCCTGTACCACTGCTTGAAGAAGGTGTCTTCCAGAAACTGGCAGTAGGACTGGGAGTTGAGCTTGACTCCATCCTCAACCCGAAAAGGCCCCACAAACTCATCTTTGATGATACCAGCCCAAACCAGTACTCCACCTCCACCTTGAGTCGGACTGGAGCTCTCTGCCCTTTACCAATCCAGCCAGGGGCCCATCCATCTGGCCCATCAAGACTCACTCTCATTTCATCAGTCCATAAAACCTTAGAAAAATCAGTCTTGAGATATTTCTTGGCCCAGTCTTGACGTTTCAGCTTGTGTGTCTTGTTCAGTGGTGGTCGTCTTTCAGCCTTTCTTACCTTGGCCATGTCTCTGTGTATTGCACACCTTGTGCTTTTGGGCACTCCAGTGATGTTGCAGCTCTGAAATATGGCCAAACTGGTGGCAAGTGGCATCTTGGAAGCTGCACGCTTGACTTTTCTCAGTTCATGGGCAGTTATTTTGCGCCTTGGTTTTTCCACACGCTTCTTGCGACCCTGTTGACTATTTTGAATTAAACGCTTGATTGTTCGATGATCACGCTTCAGAAGCTTTGCAATTTTAAGAGTGCTGCATCCCTCTGCAAGATATCTCACTATTTTTGACTTTTCTGAGCCTGTCAAGTCCTTCTTTTGACCCATTTTTCCAAAGGAAAGGAAGTTGCCTAATAATTATGCACACCTGATATAGGGTGTTGATGTCATTAGACCACACCCCTTCTCATTACAGAGATGCACATCACCTAATATGCTTAATTGGTAGTAGGCTTTCGAGCCTATACAGCTTGGAGTAAGACAACATGCATAAAGAGGATGATGTGGTCAAAATACTCATTTGCCTAATAATTCTGCACTCCCTGTAATACTCATATGCTATGTCACTTGAAAGGGATTAAGCATAACTGTTAAAAGCTGACATGAAAATATCACCTGAACATGTCAGCTGTCCATCTGCAAGTAAAACAAAAACAATAGCCCATCAGCAGTGCTGAGGTCGTGCATTGCTTTGCTGTGATCTCATGAGATTTCACAAATCTTTTGTGAGATTTCATAGTAAACATCCTTAAACTGAATAGGAAAATAACATGACTGCCTGCACATGCCAGATGCACAATCCCTTGCAAGTCCTGGGACTAGCATCCTGATTGGCTGCTTAAAGTCTCTTTACAGTGGGGTGTGAATACTTAGGAAATTTTGAGGCAAAATATTTTCCCTTTTTACATAGAGATTTTCAAGTGATATGTTTTAGTCAGATTTTTATAGCTAGTCTGCATCGCTTTCAAGTGCTTCAATATTTGCATATCATGCCCCTTTTAAGAACAAGATGGATGGCTTTCTTAAAATACATCTTAAATTTGCTGGACCAATTGCCCTGAATTTTCTAAGGTTCATAGTCATTAACAGTCTAAAAAGTAATGATTTGCCATTCCCTAGATATTAGCAATCAAATATAGGGCTTAATGATGGGAGCTTCAACCACTCTTAGGGCTAGATTACAAGTGGAGTGCAAAATATCGCTTTCACGAAAGTGATTTTCGCTCCACTTATTATTACCAAAGCACACAAATGATCTCACTGCATGGAAGCATTGCACTCATGAGTGTGCCCTTCCATAGGCTCAAATGTGCGCCGTTATTACAAGTTAGCCTCAAAACGAGTGCAACCTTGCGTTCGCATAGCAGGGAAGCATTGCCCTCACGAATGCACGCTTCCATAGGCTCCAATCGGAGCCTCCTTTTCATGCCGTGAGACACAGCATGAGTACCCCAAAGGGAGTAAGTTGTGCAGCGATGGGCACTAAATGTAAAATATATATGTATATAATTTTATAAATATATTTATGTGTTAGTATGTGTATATACCGCAATGTAAAGGCACTTTTCAGTGCCATTTATTTTCTAACACCCCACACCCGCCATTTTTAACCCCTAAAAACTGCTTTGTGCAGTTGTTTTTAGTTTTAAAAATGCTACTTTTTTTTTTTAATAAAAAAACTACAATATACAATATTTTGGGGGCAATTGGGGGATATTTTGAAAAATAAGCAGAGATCTGATCTCTGGTTAATTTTTGGAGTGCTAATGGGGCACTTGTAATGGCTGGTTATTTATTGCGCACCCGAAAACGGACAAATATATATATTTGTGTGTGCAGAAAATTATCAATATAGATTACTAGTCAGGGTTAAAAGTTACTAGTCCACTCAATGTTGAATATTGGAAGAAGTCACATTTTTTACTTGTCCGCTGCAAATATATATATATATATATATATATTCCAAGATTGGTGCACACTCTGTATCTTCACAGACACCAACCATTCCCAGGAAAGCACTCACTGGGGAATATATATAAATATAAACATAGGTGTGCAACTCTTGAACCTAGACTACAAATAATATATAATTGTGCAACTATTGACCTTAGACTTCAAAGGGGTTAAACACACAGCAGGAATCCCAGTCGCGCAACTCAGATGTGGAATGCTGCTGAATAGATCAGTAGCGTTTTCAGCATGGGACCAGCAGTGCTCTTCAAGTCCCAAATGGTATTTCTACTTTGTGTTCAAAGGGATAATAAACCCAAATATTTTTAAGCAACTTTCTAATTTACTTCTATTATCAATTTTTCTTTGTTCTCTTGGTATCTTTATTTGAAAAAACAGGAATGGAAGCTTTGGAGCCTGCCTATTTTAAGTGAAGTACTCTGGATGGCTACATTTAGACATCCAATCAGCAAGGGCAATCCAGGTTCTGAACCTAAAATGGGCCGACTCCAAATATTTTATTCCTGCTTTTTCAAATAAAGATAGCAAGAGAGCAAAGAACAATTGCTAATAGGAGTAAATTAGAAAGTTGCTTAAAATTGCATGCTCTATACGAATCATACAAGAAAAAATACTGGTTTACTAAACCTTTAACCCCTTTTTAATCTAAGGTAGATAGTCTTAAAATGACATGCTCTAACAGATTACTGCATGTATGTTTTACTTTAATAGCCCTTTAATCTCTTCCTAAGATATATATCTACAGGCATACCTTGTTTTATTGCACTTCCCTTTATTGCGCTTCGTAGATATTGCTCTTTTTACTATTTAAAGGTTTATGGAAACTCTCTGTCAAGCAAGTCTTTAGGCGACATTTTTCTAACATATACACATGTAGATACACATGAATACACAAATATACACATCTATTTATACACACACCACCAGCAAAAAGATTACGATTCGCTGAAGACTCAGATGATAGTATTTTTAGCAATAAAGTATTTTTTAATTAAGGAATGTACATTGTTTTTCTTAGACATAATGCTATAGTATACTTAATAGACTACAGTTTGGTGTAAATATATCCTTTAAATGCACTGGGAAACAAAAACATTAGTGTGACTCACTTTATTGCTATAAAGTGAAAAAGTTATGGAGATTAGGCGCTTAATCTGCAAAAGGGATAAAGGTTTGTATGGAAGTCGTTAGCTAAATATGTAGAAAAAACTGGACCTTGGACAGAATAAGTGAAAAATTCTTCTACAATTTATTTTCAAAATAAAAACATGATAATACCAAGATAAAATAAATCACAATCCCTAAGTGTTGCAACACTATATCAATCAATTCATAAAATGTCTAAAATTCAGATATACATTTGTTTCATACACAAATAAAAGGTTTTATCTGCTCTTTTTTCACTTTATTGCTATATTCGTTTTATTGTGGTGGTCTGGAACTGAACCTGCAATATCTCAGAGGAATACCAGCATGTGTGTGTGTATATGTATGTATATATGTGTGTGTGTGTGTGTGTGTGTGTATATGTATGTATATGTGTGTGTGTGTGTGTGTATATGTATGTATATGTGTGTGTGTGTGTGTGTGTGTGTATATGTATGTATATGTGTGTGTGTGTGTGTATATGTATGTATGTGTGTGTGTGTGTATATGTATGTATATGTGTGTGTGTGTGTGTGTGTATATGTATGTATATGTGTGTGTGTGTGTGTATATGTATGTATATGTGTGTATATGTGTATATATATATATGTGTATATATATATATGTGTATATGTATATATATATATATATATATATATATATATATATATCTCAAACTTGAAATCCAGAACAGAACACTGCACTCACCGGATTTTCATCAGAATAAAATGTCCTTTTATTGATACAAAGTTAAAACATGAACTTCCCCAAACGTTTCAGCACCCACTGGCGCCTTGTTCACTGGGAGCTAAAGTGTAAAAAATTATATATAAAAAGAACAATTACAGCGCTTGGTGGTATCTAAATGTCCATACAACTCAATTGTAGACTCAGGAAAGTCACATTATGCTGCCCGTTAGCCTAACAGATTACCAGTAGAGGTCCCCACCACTAGAGGTAAGTTGTCAATGAATAGAAAAGATAGTTGAAAAGAGTGGTTACAGGCGCAGGACAAGACTGCCTGCCAGTCTAAAATTGAAGGACAGTTAATACATAAAAATTCACGTTAAAATGTATCTACCAGTTATATATTTCTCACTGGTAGGGATCACAGTAATGTCAATATAATATTGAATTTTACCAATATAAATTAAACCTTCTATTAAAGGATTTCCAGTAATTCAGATATAATGAATTGCAAATATCATTAGGCTATAAATATTCCAGAAATCAAGTACCCTATAAATAGAGCCTTCAAGAGTACCAAAGGTGCAATATGTATCACAAAAAATGTCAAAAGTTCCCAAGTGAAAAACTTGAATCCAAAAAATAGGTAAGTTGGTGTTCCCAAAGAACCAATGGTGACAGAAGAACTTCCTACTTACAAAAAAACTATCTCAATCAAATAAGGTAAGTGCTGCACAGCTTGTTAAGTAGTAGGTTCTTCAGCTGAAAGTTGATCCGCCCTTTAAACGTCTCCTGGTGTAGATCACTTCTCTGTCTCCCCTCTCAAACGTGTTATGGTGTCATCAGGTTTATATATGGAGATAAAAATAAAAAACAAAAATAGTGCAATATTGTTCTTGCAAACACACTTAGTATTTATTATTAAAAAGCACAAAAGTAAAACTTGCTCACATTTGGCAACCTCAATCCACATGTGCGGTATCAGAAACACTTATTGTAACAGTGGTATAACCACTCACATAACACTGGAGGTCTATAGAGAGCTTTGTATGCAGGAGTCCATAAAGTAGTCCATACAAGTGATCCAAGCAATAACCCTAGGAGCATGTACCTCACCAATAGTACTCCTTTCACGTTTCAAAGGCGTTTTACAAACAATGGCCTAGATTTGGAGTTTGGCGTTAGCCGTGAAAACCAGCGTTAGAGGCTCCTAACGCTGGTTTTAGGCTACCGCCGGTATTTGGAGTCACTCAAAATAGGGTCTAACGCTCACTTTTCAGCCGCGACTATTCCATACCGCAGATCCCCTTACGTAAATTGCGTATCCTATCTTTTTAATGGGATTTTTCTAACTCCGGTATTTAGAGTCGTTTCTGAAGTGAGCGTTAGACATCTAACGACAAAACTCCAGCCGCAGGAAAAAAGTCAGTAGTTAAGAGCTTTATGGGCTAACGCCGGTTTCTAAAGCTCTTAACTACTGTACTCTAAAGTACACTAACACCCATAAACTACCTATGTACCCCTAAACCGAGGTCCCCCCACATTGCCGACACTCTATTAAATTTTTTTAACCCCTAATCTGCCGACCGCCACCTACGTTATCCTTATGTACCCCTAATCTGCTCCCCCTAACACCGCCGACCCCTGTATTATCTTTATTAACCCCTAATCTGCCCCCCTCAACGTCGCCTCCATCTGCCTACACTTATTAACCCCTAATCTGCCGACCGCAAAGCGCCGCCACCTACGTTATCCTTATGTACCCCTAATCTGCTGCCCCTAACACCGCCAACCCCTATATTATATTTATTAACCCCTAATCTGCCCCCCACAACGTCGCTTCCACCTGCCTACACTTATTAACCCCTAATCTGCCGACCACAAAGCGCCGCCACCTACGTTATCCTTATGTACCCCTAATCTGCTGCCCCTAACACCGCCGACCCCTATATTATATTTATTAACCCCTAATCTGCCCCCCACAACGTCGCCTCCACCTGCCTACACTTATTAACCCCTAATCTGCCGAGCGGACCTGAGCGCTACTATAATAAAGTTATTAACCCCTAATCCGCATCACTAACCCTATAATAAATAGTATTAACCCCTAATCTGCCCTCCCTAACATCGCCGACACCTAACTTCAATTATTAAGCCCTAATCTGCCGACTGGAGCTCACCGCTACTCTAATAAATGTATTAACCCCTAAAGCTAAGTCTAACCCTAACACGAACACCCCCCTAAGTTAAATATAATTTCCATCTAACGAAATTAATTAACTCTTATTAAATAAATTATTCCTATTTAAAGATAAATACTTACCTGTAAAATAAATCCTAATATAGCTACAATATAAATTATAATTATATTATAGCTATTTTAGGATTAATATTTATTTTACAGGTAACTTTGTATTTATTTTAACCAGGTACAATAGCTATTAAATAGTTAAGAACTATTTAATAGCTAAAATAGTTAAAATAATTACAAAAATAACTGTAAAATAAATACTAACCTAAGTTACAATTAAACCTAACACTACACTATCAATAAATTAATTAAATAAACTACCTACAATTACCTACAATTAACCTAACACTACACTATCAATAAATTAATTAAATACAATTCCTACAAATAAATACAATTAAATAAACTAGCTAAAGTACAAAAAAATAAAAAAGAACTAAGTTACAAAAAATAAAAAAATATTTACAAACATAAGAAAAATATTACAACAATTTTAAACTAATTACACCTACTCTAAGCCCCCTAATAAAACAACAAAGCCCCCCAAAATAAAAAATGCCCTACCCTATTCTAAATTACTAAAGTTAAAAGCTCTTTTACCTTACCAGCCCTGAACAGGGCCCTTTGCGGGGCATGCCCCAAGAAGTTCAGCTCTTTTGCCTGTAAAAAAAAACATACAATACCCCCCCCCAACATTACAACCCACCACCCACATACCCCTAATCTAACCCAAACCCCCCTTAAATAAACCTAACACTAAGCCCCTGAAGATCATCGCCAACCCCCGCTTGGGTTGGATGAAGATTTTGGAGCCAGGACGGATCGGTGATACCTGGTGAGGTGAAGACAAGGTAGGATGATCTTCAGGGGCTTAGTGTTAGGTTTATTTAAGGGGGGTTTGGGTTAGATTAGGGGTATGTGGGTGGTGGGTTGTAATGTTGGGGGGGGGGTATTGTATGTTTTTTTTTACAGGCAAAAGAGCTGAACTTCTTGGGGCATGCCCCGCAAAGGGCCCTGTTCAGGGCTGGTAAGGTAAAAGAGCTTTCTCTTGTTAAGTGTATCCAGTCCACGGATCATCCATTACTTATGGGATATTAACTCCTCCCCAACAGGAAGTGCAAGAGGATTCACCCAGCAGAGCTGCTATATAGCTCCTCCCCTAACTGCCATTACCAGTCATTCTCTTGCACCCAACGAATAGATAGGATGTGTGAGAGGACTGTGGTGATTATACTTAGTTTCATACCTTCAATCAAAAGTTTGTTATTTTATAATAGCACCGGAGTGTGTTATTCCTTCTCTGGTAGAATTTGAAGAAGAATCTACCTGAGTTTTTCTATGATTTTAGCCGGAGTAGTTAAGATCATATTGCTGTTTCTCGGCCATCTGAGGAGAGGTAAACTTCAGATCAGGGGACAGCGGGCAGATTAATCTGCAAAGAGGTATGTAGCAGCTTATTATTTTCTGACAATGGAATTGATGAGAAAATTCTGCCATACCGATATAATGTAAACTCAGCCTTAAATGCAGTAGGAGCAACTGGTATCAGGCTGTCATGTATGTATATTTTACACTTCAGTATTCTGGGGAATGGCACTTCACTGGAATTATACTGTATGCATAAAACTTTAGCCTAATTTGCAGGGACTAGCAACAGGCTTTTTAATAACACTCAATTTATTAATGTTAAACGTTTTTTGCTGGCATGTAAAATCGTTTAATTTTCTGAGGTACTGGGTGAAAAAATGTTTTGGGCACTATTTTTTTTTCCACTTGGCAGTCGTTTTATTTAATTTATGACAGTTTACTGATCTCTCTCACTGTTATGTGTGAGGGGGAGGGTGCTTTTGCTACGCATCAAAAAATTCAGTCAGAAGTTTATTGTCTTCCCTGCATGATCCGGTTCATCTCTACAGAACTCAGGGGTCTTCAAAACTTGTTTTGAGGGAGGTAATCACTCACAGCAGAGCTGTGAGATTGTAGTTGACTGTGATAAAAAAAACGTTTATTTCTGTATTTTTTTTTTTCTGCTATAACTTTTCAGTTTATTAATTTTCAACTGTCATAACTTTTTCTGTGCTTCTTATAGGCACAGTACGTTTTCATATTATAGTAAATTACTTGAAAAGTATTTCCAAGTTGCTAGTTTATTTGCTAGTGTGTTAAACATGTCTGATTCAGAGGAAGATATCTGTGCTATATGTGCTAATGCCAAAGTGGAGCCCAATAGAAATTTATGTACTAACTGTATTGATGCTACTTTAAATAAAAGTCAATCTGTACAAATTGAACATATTTCACCAAACAACAAGGGGAGAGTTATGCCGACTAACTCGCCTCACGTGTCAGTACCTGCATCTCCCGCTCGGGAGGTGCGTGATATTGTAGCGCCGAGTACATCTGGGCGGCCATTACAAATCACATTACAGGATATGGCTACTGTTATGACTGAAGTTTTGGCTAAATTACCAGAACTAATTGGTAAGCGTGATCACTCTGGGGTGAGAACAGAGTGCGCTGATAATATTAGGGCCATGTCAGACACTGCGTCACAATTTGCAGAACATGAGGACGGAGAGCTTCATTCTGCGGGTGACGGTTCTGATCCAAACAAACTGGATTCAGATATTTCAAATTTTAAATTTAAGCTGGAAAACCTCCGTGTATTACTAGGGGAGGTTTTAGCGGCTCTGAATGATTGTAACACAGTTGCAATACCAGAGAAAATGTGTAGGTTGGATAAATATTTTGCGGTACCGCCGAGTACTGACGTTTTTCCTATACCTAAGAGACTTACTGAAATTGTTACTAAGGAGTGGGATAGACCCGGTGTGCCGTTCTCACCCCCTCCCATATTTAGAAAGATGTTTCCAATAGACGCCACCACACGGGACTTATGGCAAACGGTCCCTAAGGTGGAGGGAGCAGTTTCTACTTTAGCTAAGCATACCACTATCCCGGTGGAGGATAGCTGTGCCTTTTCAGATCCAATGGATAAAAAGTTAGAGGGTTACCTTAAGAAAATGTTTGTTCAACAAGGTTTTATATTGCAACCTCTTGCATGCATTGCGCCTGTCACGGCTGCAGCAGCATTTTGGTTTGAGTCTCTGGAAGAGACACTTGAATCAGCTCCATTAGATGAGATTACACACAAGCTTAAAGCCCTTAAGTTAGCTAACTCATTTATTTCAGATGCCGTAGTACATTTAACTAAACTTACGGCTAAGAATTCCGGATTCGCCATTCAGGCACGCAGAGCACTGTGGCTAAAATCCTGGTCAGCTGACGTTACTTCTAAATCTAAATTGCTTAATATACCTTTCAAAGGGCAGACCTTATTCGGGCCCGGGTTGAAAGAAATTATCGCTGACATTACAGGAGGTAAAGGCCATGCCCTGCCTCAAGACAGAGCCAAACCTAAGGCTAGACAGTCTAATTTTCGTTCCTTTCGTAATTTCAAAGCAGGAGCAGCATCAACTTCCTCTGCACCAAAACAGGAAGGAGCTGTTGCTCGCTACAGACAAGGCTGGAGACCTAACCAGTCCTGGAACAAGGGCAAGCAGGCCAGGAAACCTGCTGCTGCCCCTAAGACAGCATGAATCGAGGGCCCCCGATCCGGGAACAGATCTAGTGGGGGGCAGACTTTCTCTCTTCGCCCAGGCTTGGGCAAGAGATGTCCAGGATCCCTGGGCGTTAGAGATCATATCTCAGGGATACCTTCTAGACTTCAAATTCTCTCCCCCAAGAGGGAGATTTCATCTGTCAAGGTTGTCAACAAACCAAATAAAGAAAGAGGCGTTTCTACGCTGCGTACAAGATCTTTTATTAATGGGAGTGATCCATCCGGTTCCGCGGTCGGAACAAGGACAAGGGTTTTACTCAAATCTGTTTGTGGTTCCCAAAAAAGAGGGAACTTTCAGGCCAGTCTTGGATTTAAAGATCCTAAACAAATTCCTAAGAGTTCCATCGTTCAAAATGGAAACTATTCGGACAATTTTACCCATGATCCAAAAGGGTCAGTACATGACCACAGTGGATTTAAAGGATGCTTACCTTCACATACCGATTCACAAAGATCATTACCGGTATCTAAGGTTTGCCTTTCTAGACAGGCATTACCAGTTTGTAGCTCTTCCATTCGGATTGGCTACGGCTCCGAGAATCTTCACAAAGGTTCTGGGTGCTCTTCTGGCGGTACTAAGACCGCGAGGAATTGCGGTAGCTCCGTACCTAGACGACATTCTGATACAAGCTTCAAGCTTTCAAACTGCCAAGTCTCATACAGAGTTAGTACTGGCATTTCTAAGGTCGCATGGATGGAAGGTGAACGAAAAGAAGAGTTCTCTCTTTCCACTCACAAGAGTTCCCTTCTTGGGGACTCTTATAGATTCTGTAGAAATGAAGATTTACCTGACAGAAGACAGGTTAACAAAGCTTCAAAATGCATGCTGTGTCCTTCATTCCATTCAACACCCGTCAGTAGCTCAATGCATGGAGGTGATCGGCTTAATGGTAGCAGCAATGGACATAGTACCCTTTGCACGTCTACATCTCAAACCGCTGCAATTGTGCATGCTAAGTCAGTGGAATGGGGATTACTCAGACTTGTCCCCTACTCTGAATCTGGATCAAGAGACCAGAAATTCTCTTCTATGGTGGCTTTCTCGGCCACATCTGTCCAGGGGGATGCCATTCAGCAGGCCGGACTGGACAATTGTAACAACAGACGCCAGCCTACTAGGTTGGGGCGCTGTCTGGAATTCTCTGAAGGCTCAGGGACAATGGAATCAGGAGGAGAGTCTCCTACCAATAAACATTCTGGAATTGAGAGCAGTTCTCAATGCCCTTCTGGCTTGGCCCCAGTTAACAACTCGGGGGTTCATCAGGTTTCAGTCGGACAACATCACGACTGTAGCTTACATCAACCATCAGGGAGGGACAAGAAGCTCCCTAGCAATGATGGAAGTATCAAAGATAATTCGCTGGGCAGAGTCTCACTCTTGCCACCTGTCAGCAATCCACATCCCGGGAGTGGAGAACTGGGAGGCGGATTTCTTAAGTCGTCAGACTTTTCATCCGGGGGAGTGGGAACTTCATCCGGAGGTCTTTGCCCAAATACTTCGACGTTGGGGCAAACCAGAGATAGATCTCATGGCGTCTCGACAGAACGCCAAGCTTCCTCGTTACGGGTCCAGATCCAGGGATCCGGGAGTGGTTCTGATAGATGCTTTGACAGCACCTTGGACCTTCGGGATGGCTTATGTGTTTCCACCCTTCCCGATGCTTCCTCGATTGATTGCCAGAATCAAACAGGAGAGAGCATCAGTGATTCTAATAGCGCCTGCATGGCCACGCAGGACTTGGTATGCAGATCTAGTGGACATGTCATCCTGTCCACCTTATTCGCTACCTCTGAAACAGGACCTTCTGATCCAGGGTCCCTTCAAACATCAAAATCTAATTTCTCTGAAGCTGACTGCTTGGAAATTGAACGCTTGATTTTATCAAAACGTGGTTTTTCTGAGTCAGTTATTGATACCTTAATACAGGCTAGGAAGCCTGTTACCAGAAAGATTTACCATAAGATATGGCGCAAATACTTATATTGGTGCGAATCCAAGAGTTACTCATGGAGTAAGGTTAGGATTCCGAGGATATTGTCTTTCCTACAAGAAGGTTTAGAAAAGGGTTTATCCGCTAGTTCCTTAAAGGGACAGATTTCAGCTCTGTCCATTCTTTTACACAAACGTCTGTCAGAAGTTCCGGACGTTCAAGCTTTTTGTCAGGCTTTAGCTAGGATCAAGCCTGTGTTTAAAACTGTTGCTCCACCATGGAGTTTGAACTTAGTTCTTAATGTTTTTCAGGGGGTTCCGTTTGAACCCCTTCATTCCATTGATATCAAGTTGTTATCTTGGAAAGTTCTGTTTTTAATGGCAATTTCCTCGTCTCGAAGAGTCTATGAGTTATCTGCCTTACATTGTGATTCTCCTTATCTGATTTTTCATTCAGACAAGGTAGTTCTGCGTACTAAACCTGGGTTCCTACCTAAGGTGGTCACTAACAGGAATATCAATCAAGAGATTGTGGTTCCATCTTTGTGTCCTAATCCTTCTTCGAAAAAGGAACGTCTGCTACACAATCTAGATGTAGTCCGTGCCCTGAAATTTTATCTACAGGCAACTAAGGATTTTCGACAAACGTCTTCCCTGTTTGTCGTTTATTCTGGTCAGAGGAGAGGTCAAAAAGCTTTGGCTACCTCTCTCTCCTTTTGGTTTCGTAGCATAATACGGTTAGCCTATGAGACTGCTGGACAGCAGCCTCCTGAAAGAATTACAGCACATTCTACTAGAGCTGTGGCTTCCACTTGGACCTTTAAGAATGAGGCTTCTGTTGAACAGATTTGCAAGGCTGCAACTTGGTCTTCTCTTCATACTTTTTCCAAATTTTACAAATTTGACACTTTTGCTTCTTTGGAGGCTGTTTTTGGGAGAAAGGTTCTTCAGGCAGTGGTTCCTTCCGTATAAAGAGCCTGCCTGTCCCTCCCGTCATCCGTGTACTTTAGCTTTGGTATTGGTATCCCATAAGTAATGGATGATCCGTGGACTGGATACACTTAACAAGAGAAAACATAATTTATGCTTACCTGATAAATTTATTTCTCTTGTAGTGTATCCAGTCCACGGCCCGCCCTGTCACTTTAAGGCAGGTAATTTTTCCATTAAACTACAGTCACCACTGTACCCTATGGTTTTCCTTTCTCTGCATGTTTTCGGTCGAATGACTGGTAATGGCAGTTAGGGGAGGAGCTATATAGCAGCTCTGCTGGGTGAATCCTCTTGCACTTCCTGTTGGGGAGGAGTTAATATCCCATAAGTAATGGATGATCCGTGGACTGGATACACTACAAGAGAAATAAATTTATCAGGTAAGCATAAATTATGTTTTTAACTTTAGTAATTTAGAATAGGGTAGGGCATTTTTTATTTTGGGAGGCTTTGTTGTTTTATTAGGGGGCTTAGAGTAGGTGTAATTAGTTTAAAATTGTTGTAATATTTTTCTTATGTTTGTAAATATTTTTTTATTTTTTGTAACTTAGTTCTTTTTTATTTTTTGTACTTTAGCTAGTTTATTTAATTGTATTTATTTGTAGGAATTGTATTTAATTAATTTACTGATAGTGTAGTGTTAGGTTAATTGTAGGTAATTGTAGGTAGTTTATTTAATTAATTTATTGATAGTGTAGTGTTAGGTTTAATTGTAACTTAGGTTAGTATTTATTTTACAGGTAATTTTGTAATTATTTTAACTATTTTAGCTATTAAATAGTTCTTAACTATTTAATAGCTATTGTACCTGGTTATAATAATTACAAAGTTGCCTGTAAAATAAATATTAATCCTAAAATAGCTACAATGTAATTATAATTTATATTGTAGCTATATTAGGGTTTATTTTACAGGTAAGTATTTAGCTTTAAATAGGAATAATTTATTTAATAAGAGTTAATTAATTTCATTAGATTAAAATTATATTTAATTTAGGGGGGTGTTAGGGTTAGACTTAGCTTTAGGGGTTAATCCATTTATTAGAATAGCGGTGAGCTCCGGTCGGCAGATTAGGGGTTAATAATTGAAGTTAGGTGTCGGCGATGTTAGGGAGGGCAGATTAGGGGTTAATACTATTTATTATAGGGTTAGTGAGGCGGAGTAGGGGTTAATAACTTTATTATAATAGCGGTGCGGTCCGCTCGGCAGATTAGGGGTTAATAAGTGTAGGCAGGTGGAGGCGACGTTGAGGGGGGCAGATTAGGGGTTAATAAATATAATATAGGGGTCGGCGGTGTTATGGGCAGCAGATTAGGGGTACATAAGGATAATGTAAGTAGCGGCGGTTTACGGAGCGGCAGATTAGGGGTTAAAAATAAAATGCAGGTGTCAGCGATAGCGGGGGCAGCAGATTAGGGGTTAATAAGTGTAAGGTTAGGGGTTTTTAGACTCGGGGTACATGTTAGAGTGTTAGGTGCAGACGTAGGAAGTGTTTCCCCATAGCAAACAATGGGGCTGCGTTAAGAGCTGAACGCGGCTTTTTTGCAGGTGTTAGGTTTTTTTTCAGGTCAAACAGCCCCATTGTTTCCTATGGGGGAATCGTGCACGAGCACGTTTTTGAGGCTGGCCGCTTGCGTAAGCAACTCTGGTATTGAGAGTTGAAGCTGCGTTAAAAATTCTCTGCGCTCCTTTTTTGGAGCCTAACACAGCCTTTATGTGGACTCTCAATACCAGAGTTATTTTTATGGTGCGGCCATAAAAAAGCCGGCGT
Source organism: Bombina bombina (assembly GCF_027579735.1). NCBI lineage: Eukaryota > Metazoa > Chordata > Amphibia > Anura > Bombinatoridae > Bombina > Bombina bombina. The sequence continues at coordinate 1,017,928,868 of NC_069503.1, forward strand.
AAGTTTTTCGGGTCGTTACCGACAAAACTCCAAATCTAGCCGAATGTTAGCCTTCCTCGTCAGAGGTAGATGTGATGGAGTGTAGCGGATCATCCCTTAAATAGGAGAAAACAGGTAGTGCTGCCTGCCCCTGAGAGAACTCCTGGATTATATTGGAGGACCAAGTAATGTCATAGTGACATTTTAGTGGGTGTGTATATACACACTTCCCCTTATTTGCTCCGATAGGTTTTGTTTAGTGACGTGCTGGGAATGTGCCTAAAAATGTCACTCATATTTTAAGTTCAGCGATAAAGCGTTTATATTAAAGATTGCAACAAAACGCTTTTGAAAATGTAGTGCATGTATGTAATAACTTATGTGGGATATCAATGTTTTATAAAATGAACAATAAACAAATACATTGCATGACAAGCAATGTTAAACTAATACCGCTATAAATGTTGTTTGTTATTCTAACTAAAAACCGATAAATATATACACATGAAGTAAAAAAATCACTCAATTCCATATTACAAAGTAATACGTTGTAAATAAGTCAATTAAAAAAATCTTAAGAAAGGTATACATAGTAATAAGAAGTCACTCGATCTTTAGGTCATATATAAACAACCCCATGTATTTTTTAGTGGCAACATCATGGTCACTAACGTAGTCTATGTACATATGCAATAGTTATGTCCCATTCAAACAATAAGATGTTATAATAATTCCTATCGCACAGGGGTGTCAAACTCAAATTCATTGGGGGCCACATCAGCAGTTTGGTCACCCTCAAAGGGCCTCAAAGGGCCGGTTGTATAGGACTATATATATATTATATCATGCTGGTGGTATTGATATTTAAAGAGCTAGGGAAGGCTTAGCAATGCATTAGGGCTAACAACTGCTGGCTTCTGCTTATTATGGGCCTCTGGTTGTGGTTTATTATAAAATTAATCAGTGAGTAGAGTAGTCAGTAATAAATTATAGATGGCGCCAGTGACAGACCCCTCCCTTAAGTTCAGAGACCCCCATCAATATGTGGACAGACAGTGACACAGTGCCCCCCCTCCCCCATGCCCAGCCTGGCCATTCAAGATTTTCCAGCAATCAATCTGTGGACAGACAGCAGTGACAGACAGTGCCCACCCTGGCCCCCCCATCCCCAGCCTGGCCATTCAAGATTCTCCTACCTGGCTGTACTGACGGTCGACACTGTGGACCTGTACTAGTTGTCTGACTCCACTCGTGACTGAGCTACCTGCAGCCTGCTGCCTGTCTGGAGACGTCACGTCAGGCAACCATGGCTGTATCCCTCTGCTTTCTCCCGCTCTCATTCAGAGTGAGTGACGTCACGTGAGGCAAGTGAGCTGCGCCTGGTCACCAGTCCTCCACTGACACAATCACAATACGCATGCGTGGCGCGGCGTGCACTCACTCAGACCTCCCCCCCATAATGATCAATAGGCAGTATTAGGCTATCTATGCCGGGCGGCCGGGCCAGCACACTGTGGGAGGGAGAGGAGTGGGACGGGAGGCGGCAGTGACAGTCAGTGAGGAGGCACACAGGCAGGCTAGGCAGCAAGTCAGTACTCTGCAGGTGTACTCTGCTATGCATAATAATAATAAAGCGGCGGCTACACGGGCCACATGACAAGGTCTGGTGGGCCGGATTCGGCCCGCGGGCCTTGTGTTTGACACCCGTGCATTAGAATATATTTATTATCTACAAGTGAAAACAATTTGTACTCGTTAAAAATTGTATGAATAAAATATAATACTTCAGTAGAAACATGTATACTGTCCCTATCAGTAATTTAATATATTGCACAAAAAAGTTATATAATTAGTAAAGACAATGAATAAAAAGTATATTTAAAAATACTTGAAAATATATATTTTTTAAAAGAATTTGATAATTAATGCCCATCCAATAGTGATGGTTAAAATTCATATGATCCACTTCCGTTATAAAATATGTAGAATGCACATTTAGTTTGTATATTCTAATAATCATGTCAAGATATTTATCTAACTTTTTGACATTACTTAGTAATGTCAATGTAACATTAGATCTCTAAAAATTCATAGAGCTTAATAATATATAACACTATCCAATAAAAACAACAGTGTGTTAAGAAATGTGTGTATACATATATTTTTTAAAAAAAATTTTTTAAAGAATTTCCAAAAACTTTTTTAAAAACTCTTTTTTATAAATTCTTTAAAAACCTTCTACGGGATTCCTATAAAAACTGCCAGAAGAGAGATTCAAAACCAAAATGGAGAACCAATTTCAGTCAATACTCCATATTTGTTCCAAAAAACATCTATAAACGTTAGTATCAGTATTTATTCAAATGGTTACTGGGGTCAACTTAAATTTATATAGATACCCTAAACCCAAGAAAGGGAGTAATCATATTAGTAACAATGTTAGTGATAATTTAGAGCAGCTAGCCCCAATCCTTCAACCAAAAAGGCTGCTAGGTCTATATCCTTATTGAGACCATATGGGACCTGAGTGTGAAGAGTATGGATCCAGTATGTTTCCCTTCTCCTAAGAAATAGTTCCCTATTGCCTCTTCTGTCTTTTACTGGTACACATTCTAGAATAGAGGCTTTTAGGCTAGAAGGATCCATGTTATGAGAAACATTAAAGTGTGCTGGGACACTATGAGGCCTATTTATCAAATGTCTGTCGGACCTTATCCGACAGCGCGGATCAGGTCCGACAGACATCGCTGTATGCGGAGAGCAATTTGCTCTCCGTATTCAGCATTGCACCAGCAGCTCTTGTGAACTGCTGGTGCAACGCTGCCCCCCTGCAGACTCGCAGCTCAAAGCAGGACGGACAGGGTTATGGAGCAGTGGCTTGATAAATGGGCCTCTATGTGTTTTGAGACCTGCTTTAATATTTGTTAGGTGTTCCGCCAGTCGTTTTTTAAAAAGTCTGGTGGTACGCCCTATATATTGTAACCCACATGAGCATTCCAGCAAATAGACTACATAGTCTGTTTGCAGTTGCAAGCCACATTTATACTGCAGCTTTTTCCATTTGTGTTGGATTTAATTTCTTCTGTGGGTTTGGATCCATTATAAAGATGGTCACAAGCACAAAGGCGATTGCATTTTAAAAAAAAAACTATTGTCAGCTTTCCTAGCCAATGCTGTTTGTTTGCTGTTTTCAACTGGCTAGGAGCCAGAATGTTTTTAAGGTTTTTATTTTTCCTGAAGATGATATTAGGTTCCTTAGGTATAGATTTTTTTTCAGTAGCTCATCCTTCAATAATAGATGCCAGTGCTTTTTCATAATTGTTCTAATTTCATTAGCCCCTTCATTAAAAGTTGTGATGAAATGAATTGCATTTTCTTTCTGCTTCTTCACTTTTTTACCATTATCTAGTAGCACTTGCCTATTAAGATTCTTTGTTTTCCTGTAAGCTTTTTCCAAAAATTTGTATGATAGCCTCTTTCTAGAAATTTTTCTTTCAGAAGGGTAGCGTCTTCCTCAAAATCCTCCAATTTAGAGCAATTTCTTCTTATTCTTTGGACTTGCCCATAAGGGATATTCAGAATCCAGCTTTGGTTATGGTTGCTGGTTGCATACATATAGTGTCCCAGCACACTTTAATGTTTCTCATAGCATGGATCCTTCTAGCCTAAAAGCCTCTATTCTAAAATGTGTACCAGTAAAAGACAGAAGAGGCAATATGGAACTATTTCTTAGGAGAAAGGAAACATATTGGATCCATACTCTTCACACTCAGTTATCTCTGAACTAGGTACATAGTTTTATGGGGAACGTAGTTATATAAGTTAAAATTAGTAAGTAGGTCTGCCACAGAACATGGGCCCTATGCCCTGCAGCATTAAATATGAAGTTCCAATTAACAGTTAGGTGCAATATATAATCTCCATTATAAAGCCTCCTGTGTTCAGCAAATACACAGGTATCCCCTGTATTTGTTAGTGAGACAAACAGTTTAACTATACTTTGAGAAAACTAGTACAGTATGTAATTCACTTAACCACACACAAAATGACAGAATAAACTTGGCCTTTGAAATAAGAGACATGGAAAAGCTATAACTTTAAACCTGCAGATAATGATGTTGAAGGGAGACCTATGTAAAAGACAAGGCAAACAGCATAAAATGTACTAGTGGGTCATCAGCTCTGAGTTCCACCAAGATAGAAAACAGTAAAGTGTATGGTGATTAGAACAGAGCACAATACATGTAGTCTTATTTAGAGAGCGTAAGATCAAAGATATTTAAGAAGACAAATATTTAACTACCTATGAAAACAAACATTATTGACCTGGGAGCCTGTGAGGAATAAATACAAAAACTTAACACCAGTATTAGCATATAGGGTCTGCAGGGCAACACTTTGAAAAATACAGTAGAGAGGCCAATGCTCAAAGCCATGGGGCTAAACGTTAGCAGAATACGGGATAAAACAATAAGGCATATGTTTAATGCGTGGTTTCTACTGTACACAGGATATATTATATTGGCATACTGCATCAAATAGATGTGCTTTTCTGTAACTTGGCTCCACAGCCTGTCCAATTTAGATATCTAACTATACTGCGAGGTTCGTCTTGGCGCCACAGCAAACAGTGTATGTGGCCAATAATAAGGAATCTGTATGTTATCACCGGGGCTGCTTGTATCAAGAAAAAGTTGACAGCAGGCATATATACATAGTGAGCTACCCCAGTGCTGCGTAGTAAGGGAGTAAAAGTTCAGTCGACACCTTTGCGCCCCTTAAGCTATCAAGATCCCATCATGTTAATTAAATCCAGCTAATAGCTTTCCTGCTATATAGAAAGATGTGGGACCAGACAAAATCAGCAGTTCAAATTGTTCCCAGCCTGCCCGATGAGCTGCGACAGTCAATTCCACTGAGCAGAGAGCAGTTAACCTATTCCTCTTCTGTTAGCACCCAGTGCAGAAGGTGTGCGAGAGGGAAGTGGGCCATGTAAAGTAAAAGGGAGAGACTCTTTGCAAGCCCAAAGGCATTTGAGGGAATGTTCTGAATTCCTTGCCTCTGTGTATGGAGTTAGTAACTGACATTGGGGAGCTTCTGAGGGACAACTTGAGGGTGTGTTGTACTTGGTATTAGAGGTAAAAGGCTCCAAGCAACAGATGTCGTGATTTACCTTGTGAGGCTGTGTGTTAAGGTGAACTTCTCCCAATGTAGTTGTATTTGGGTCGCAGTCTCCCCTTATGCACCGCGATCCAGTGTACATACTCACATCCCACATGCTGTGCGGCTGACGAGGTATGTAGGTCCGCTGGAGCTAATCCAAGGTACAGCATCTCCACTTACTCCTCTATCACAGTAAGGGTGTTGTGCTCTAGTTGTAGATGTCTCAGTCAGGTCCGATGTCTGCACGAACACAAGCTCGCAGTCCTCCGCTAAGTCTGCTGCACTATTCAAAGTGGGGAAGAGCTGTTTCTGATAGTGATTTAGGAATCTAGCGATCTCAGCTAGTATAAGGTGGGTGTCGGCCATAGCGAGTGTATTCCCACGAGGGTGATAAAATGGCCGCCGCCCTTGAAGTTCAAGAGTAGGTATTTTTTTTTAATTTTTTTTTTTATTATAATCTTGGAAAAATATAGAGTACAATGGCAGTATAAACATTACAAGTAGGATATTCACATGTATCCAGTTACATTTGTCGAAAATGTACATACATGTTAACAATCTAGAAGTGGGGGGGGGGGGGGGTATTGAGAGTCTATTATGCCCAACTGGGCCACTTAAGAGTCCATTATCTTGTATAGTGTTATATTACAATGTTCAAACATCTTTCATAGAGAGAGTCCAGGATGAAAAAGGAAACAAACAAAGAAAGAAAAAGAAAAAAAGACGAAAAAAACAAGAAAAAGACAAACAGAAAAAAAAAAGAAAAAAAAGAAAAAAAAAGAAAAAAAATGAAGTTAACATAATCTCCTCCCTTCTCACCGCCCCATCCAATCCTATCCATTTAGACCTCCAACTCGGGGCATACTCACTATATTTGAATGTTGATGATACCTTCTATTTTAGCAATAAAGTCTCTACCCTGGTTTAGAATAAAGTCTTTCCAAACCTTTAAATATAAATTATCTTTCTTCCTTTCCAGCCTATAGTCATAAGCTGCTATTATTGCACTATCAGAAAGAAGATTTTTTGCTTCTTTAATCGATGGAGCTCGTGGTTTGCACCAGTTGTCAAAAATAAGTTTTCTGAGGTTAAGTATCGCAGTTAGAATGAATCTCTTTTTATTCCCCCATGAAATACAGGGGTTCAGTAGTATTATAGAATTTATTGAGAGCCTCACTTCAATGTTTGTCATTTGGGAAAGAAGATAGGCTACCTTATGCCAAAATTGATTTACTTTCGGGCATTCCCACAGTAGGTGTCCCAAGTCTGGATCGTTTAAATGGCACTTAATACAAAATTTTTTAACATTACAATTCCACTTAGCTACCCGCCGCGGGGTGAGGTAATCTCTATTGATGATCTTAAACTGCGTTTCTCTTAGATAAGTTGAGGGAGAGATGGTTAACGCTGTCCTTAAACTGTTCTCTAGTTGATCTATAGGGTCCGTCAAACTTACTACCTTTCCCCAATATGTCCTTGCCCGTACTATATATTTTTCTGTCTCTGCCGATCTTAAAATTTTATATATAGAAGACAAGGAACACTTTTCCCTTTTAAGATGATCCATTAATGGGTGATCTTGGAAAGTCTGGGGAAACAGATACAGTAGCTTTCGTATATAGTCTATAGCTTGCAAGAAGTAAAACATATGTTTCTTCTGTGCTGCCGGAAAGATATTTTGAAATTCAGCAAAATTATGAAATTTTCTAGCCTTAAAATCATAGAACTCTGCAACCGTAAGAGCTTTGGTAGGTGACCATAGACTAAAAGGGTTAACTGAGTTACCTAATGGAAAGTGCCAGTTTCCTTGAATAGGTAGCCATTTAGAGACCGCTGTAGGGTGTCTAAACAGCTTCATGGTAATCCTCCATGCTTTTAAGATGTCCTTAAGTAAGGGGTGGTTAGCAATTGTATTGCCCAAAATCTTATTTGTTGCATGTAATAGAAAGCCCATGGAATAAGGGGCACATATGTGTTCTTCTAAATACCTATTGGATAATTTAAATGACTGAAAAAGCCAATCAATTGGAAATCTTATTAGTGTTGCTAAATTATACCATTCCAGGTTGGGAAGTGATAACCCCCCTCCCATATATGGTTGGTATAGTATTTCCAATTTTATTCTAGGTTTTCTCCCACTCCAAAGAAAATATCTCAGTGCCCGATTAAAGCGCCATAAATCCATTTTTTTTATAAGCAAGGGAAGCATTCTACATGGGTACAAAATTTTTGGAACTATGAACATTTTATAAAGATTAACTTTACCCGAGATTGAAACCGGTAACGCTGCCCAGCTTCTTAATTTTATCATAGTTTCTTGGAGGACTGAAAGAATATTATCGCGATACCAGTCATCTGGGTTAGCAGAGAGTTTCAAGCCCAGATATTCCAAGGCATTGGATTCAATAAATTCGTAGGTTTGCTGTTTGTTACTCCTTTTCAGCCAGATTACCTTTGATTTTGCCAAGTTAGTTTTGTACCCTGAGACATTGCCATAATCCTTTAAAAGTTCTAAGACTATGTCAATGGTATCTTTTGGATTGCTGACATACAAGAGTAAATCATCAGCAAATAAAGATACCCTTAGCAATTCCTTGCCTATATTAATTCCTGTAAGAAATTCCCTCAATTTAATTGCCAATGGCTCCAGAACTAAATTGAAAAGTAGGGGTGAAAGAGGACACCCCTGTCTCGTACCTCTTGAAAGTGTAAAAGAATGGGTTAACTCATTGTTGATCATAATTGATGCCTTGGCATCTGAATAGATGTTTCTAATAAAGGTACAGAATTTTTCTCCAAAACCGTATCTAACCACAACTTTGAACATAAATGGCCATTCCACTCTGTCGAAGGCCTTCTCTGCATCTAGAGATAGCAGGAAGGCCTCCGGCAGAGCAGAACCCCCGCCACTGTACTGGGAAATAGTATGGAGTATCTTTCTAATACTTTTCTCAGATGATCTTCCACTCACAAATCCCACCTGGTCCTCGTGTATGATTTTAGGTGCGATTAGCTTTAATCTTTCTGCCAAGATCTTCATCATAATCTTATAATCAAGATTAAGCAGGGATATCGGTCTGTAAGCTGTAAGATCTAAGGGATCTTTATTAGGTTTAGGGATTAATACGATGTTTGCCCTCTTAAAATCTTCCGATACCTTGATGTTTTCTTCAAAATACCCTTTGTATAGGTCCTTTAGGACTGGAGTAATTTTTTCTAATAGTACCATATAAAACTCCAAGGGCAGGTTATCTGGGCCAGGAGACTTTCCTCTAGCTAATGATTTAATGACACTTACTATTTCCTGGTCACTTATAGGCTTGTCCAGAGCTTCCAAGTCTGTTCCTGATATCAATGGCACCTCAATAGAATCTAAAAATCGGTCAATCTCTTCTGCTTGTGGTTGTTGTGATGCATAAAGGTCTGTGAAAAAATTACGGAATAAGAGAGCCATTTGTTCCTGATCTGAGGTGATACTCTTATCTTTTCTAATAGCCACGATAGGCTTTCTCTGAGTTTGTGTTTTAAAAATGGATGCTAAGAGTTTGCCTGCTTTATTGCCATATCTTTTAAATTTGGCTGCTTTGATTTGTATTGATTCTAGGGCTTGTTATAGTAGAAAATGATCCCTATTTTTTTTATTAGAGAAGTAAATTTCTCTGTTTACTATAGTTGGGTTCTGTGTGTAACTAGCATAGGCCTCTTTAAGTTTATTAGATAAATCATAGTATCTAGAAGCTTGCTTCTTTTTTAATCTCGCCATGTATGATATTATCTCTGCTTTTAAATATACTTTAGCCGTTTCCCAGAAAATATGTGTATTACTTCTACTGTGAGCATTAAAAGAGCAATAATCTTCCCAGGCCTTTTCCAAAAAGGACTTAAATTTGTCTGAGTTGGCTAAATAAACTGGGAAGAAAAAAGAGTTAAATGTATATGGTTTTTTAACTTGAATTTGTAATATTACAGGAGCATGGTCGGAGAGAGTAAATTCCAGAATTTCACATTTAGAGATTTTAGGAGCCAGAATTTCTGATACTAGATATAAATCTAGTCTAGACATGGTATTGTGGGATTTGGAATGGCATGTAAACTCCCGAGAGTTAGGGTTCATAGTCCTCCAAATATCTATAAGATTAGTTGATTGGGTCAATAGACTAAAGATTTTTTCTTCGTATTTGTGATGGGATCTTGTATAATTCCCTTTTTTCCTGCTTAGATCCATTCTAATTTTATCAATACTCGAGTTAGGGGTAATATTGAAATCCCCTGTTATAATTATGTTGTCTTTTGCAAACTTTAAGATATTCTTAATTAGCCGGGTCCAGAATGCAACATCAGAGCTATTAGGGCCATACAAGTTGACTATTAAGAAGAACTGCTTTTGAATCTTCATTCTAACCATTATATACCTGGCCTCTCTATCTTTCACTACTTTAATGATTTCTTGTCCAAGGTTTTTATGAATCAGGATCATCACCCCTCTGGCTGCTTTCCTATATGAAGCAAAAAAGGATTGCGAGAACCCACGTATCTTAAGTTTGTTATGTTCAGCATCGGAGAGATGAGTCTCCTGTAGACAAATGATGTCCAGAGCCTTCTTACTTAGAAAATTTATCACCGCTTTCCTTTTAATGGGGGAGTGAATTCCTCCCACATTCCATGAAATAACCTTTATCTTCTAACTATTTTTTTTGAAGTTAGGCTTGCAGCATACCTTGTCCCTAAATAAAGTGATAGTATAAAACCCAGGTTGGAAGGCGCGACACTGTGCATAAAAAATTTGCCCAGGGATGTATGGATGGGGGGGGAGAGAGAGGAGGAGAGAAATGAAAAAAAAAAAAAAAAAAAAAACCCGCATGTATACACATTTATTAAAAAAAGAAAAATAGTGATATAAACCAGAAAGTGAAATTTGTGCTTCAGATCATTTCTATCATTAAAGTTAAATCCTTCTAAAACAAATTTGCAAAAGTAAAACAAAGTATGTATCATAACCTTGATTAAAACTGTGATGTATATTTCAATTCCTAAAATGTAGATACCTTTATACATTATTTCTATTAAGCAGTGAAAATCGTGTGTACAAGGTGAAATTGAAACCATTTCTATAACAACAAATAAACTTTTTTAGTTCAATTTCACAAAATTGTGTCAAAGTATTCATGATATCATCAGGTGCATCTTTCATGTGTGTTTCAAGTACAGATACCTTCGTATCTAAGAAAAAAAAAAAAAAAAAAAATTGTTTCTCCTTAAAAGAGACATAGAGAAGGAGGAAGAAAAATAAATAAATAAATAAATAAATAAATAAATAAATTATTTTTCTTTTGGTTCCAGCACAGAACTAATACATAGGCAATCGAGAGCAGTGTCTTCCACGCATGAGATAAGGCTTTAGACGGGCAAGCATGAGATTTCAGAAGCTGTTTATACTTTAAATCCCTATATTAAGTCATTCATTCTTAAATAAAGCTATGCCGGAGCTCTGAGTCTTGCGACCTGTCCTGTGCGTTGCTGGCTCCGCCCCCCAGATCTTATGAATTTTAACCATGACTATTGGATGTTCATTAATTATCAAATTCTTTTAAAAAATATATATTTTCAAGTATTTTTAAATATACTTTTTATTCATTGTCTTTACTAATTATATAACTTTTTTTGTGCAATATATTAAGTACTGATAGGGACAGTATACATGCTTCTACTGAAGTATTATATTTTATTCATACAGTTTTTAACGAGTACAAATCGTTTTCACTTGTAGATAATAAGTATATTCTAATGCAATAGGAATGGTTATAACATCTTATTGTTTGAATGGTACATAACTATTGCATATCTACATAGACTACGTTAGTGACCATAATGTTGCCACTAAGAAATACATGGGGTTGTTTATATATGACCTAAAGATCCAGTGGCTACTAATTACTATGTATACCTTTTTTAAAGAATTTTTTAATTGACTTATTTACAACTTGTTTGTAATATGGAATTGAGTGAATTTTTTACTTTATGTGTATATATTTATCGTTTTTTAGTTAGAATAACAAACAACATTTATAGCGGTATTAGGTAAACATTGTCATAAAATTTATTTGTTTATTGTTCATTTTATAAAACATTGATACCCCACATAAGTTATTACATACACGCACTACATTTTCAAAAGCTTTTTGTTGCGATCTTTAATATATACACTTTATCGCTGAACTTAAAATATGAGTGACATTTTTAGGCACATTCCCAGCACGTCACTAAACAAAACCGGAAGCAAATAAGGGGAAGTGTGTATATACACACCCCCTAAAACGTCACTATGACATTACTTGGTCCTCCAATAGGATCCAGGAGTTCTCTCAGGGGCGGGCCGCACCACCTGTTTTCTCCTATTTAAGGGATGATCCGCTACACTCCCTCACATCTATCCTCTGACGAAGAAGGCTAACATTGTTTGTAAAACGCCTTTGAAATGTGTAAGGAGTATTATTGATGAGGTATACGCTCCTAGGGTTATTGCTTGGATCACTTGTATGGACAATTATATGGACTACTGCATACAAAGCTCTCTATAGACCTACAGTGTTATGTGAGTGGTTATACCACTGTTACAATAAGTGTTTCTGATACCTCATATGTGGATTGAGGTTGCCAAATGTGAGCAAGTTTTACTTTTGTACTTCTTAATAACAAATACTAAGTGTGTTTGCAAAAACAATATTGCACTATTTTTGTTTTTTATTTTTATCTCCACATCTAAACCTGATGGGACCATAACACATTTGAGAGGGGAGACGGAGAAGTGATCTACACCAAGAGACGTTTAAAGGGCGGATCAACTTTCAACTGAAGAACCTACTACTTAACAAGCTGTGCGGCACTTACCTCATTTGATTGAGGTAGTTTTTTGTAAGTAGGAAGTTCTTCTGCCACCATTGATCTTTGGGCACACCAACTTACCTATTTTTTGGATTCAAGTTTTTCACTTGGGAACTTTTGACATATTTTGTGATACATATTGCACCTTTGGGACTCTTGAAGGCTCTTTTTTAAGGCTACTTGATTTCTGGAATATGTATAGCCTAATGATATTTGCAATTCAGTGTATCTGAATTACTGGAAATCCTTTAATAGAAGGTTTAATTTATATTGGTAAAATGTAATATTATATTGACATTACTGTGATCCCTACCAGTGAGAACTATATAACTGCTATATACATTTTAACATGAATTTTAATGTGAATTTTTATGTATATGTATTAACTGTCCTTCCATTTTAGACTGGCAGGTGGTCTTGTCCTGCGCCTGTAACCACTCTTTTCAACTATATATATATGTATGATACTAAAGTACCAGCTCTCAGTGTTAATATAATGCCAACAGGTTATGGAGCAATCCCTTTAAAAATATATTCGGTATTACTCCAGTGCACGGTAATCCAAAATTATTTACCAAAAAAGCAAACAGACAGTAGATTATGTCCAGTACTACCTATTTCAGGCAACAAATAATTCATACACTGTGTCACAAAAAAATGGAGACCATTTTAAGGGCTGCAAGTAAAAAGATGGTTTATTTAAACATCCTATCTAAGTGCATGAAGATCATATCAGACTAGGGTAAATTAGTGATACCAAACGGGGTACCCCTATATGAGATTAGTGCATATATATATATATCAAGGCATAGTTGAGCCAACAGTACATTTCACATTAGATCAATGCATTAACAGAAGGAGCAAGTGTCTATATAAGATTATCCGTGACCAATTGGCTATGCCCGTATGTCAGTTCGTATCCTTAAACAAGGAGTGTGGCTTGGTATATAACCTTGGTCCTCCTAGAGTAATGAATTGTTCCAACCAATATTACATCAAGTGTTTGCTAGCTCACTGGACCAGCTTGACAGTCCTCCCAGAGCTGTGTTGTGCATATACTCACCGGACCTACGTTACCCGTTACCCAGATATCCACAATATCATGTCCCATATACCACTAGCTTCTCCGGCACACCACTGTTAGGTCAGATACGGTAAGGTCTGTTTGCTTTTTTGGTAAAATATATATATATATATATATATATATATATATATATATATATATATTCAAAACACTATTTTTTATTGCAGTCTCAATTTTAGTTACATTTTTAACAAACCATGTTCAGATTGCCCTGTGTAAGACAATTCTATGGTTCCTTATGAAAACATTAATATGACAAATTCAAAGAGGGTACAGCTTAAAATGGAGATCTTTTCAGTAAGCATACATTTATTTATAGGTAGTTACATTTACTTATGTTGGTTACAGTGTAATTAGAAAAAAAATATTTCTATGAGATACAACATCAGATCAGACTGATGTGTAGCTGGAACAAACATTTGTATTTAGATAAGAAACAATGGGCTAGATTCATAGATAGACAAGAAGGTCATGTTTAAAGCTGATATCACCATTGATTGATCTGAAAAAAGTACAAATCTTTTTCAATCTTGTGCTTTTCCTGTACAAAGCGAGTTGTTTTTAGGCAGATATTAGTTTCACTTATACGTTTTATTGAATGTAAGCAAAAGTCTCCTGCAGAACCTTGGACAGCAGCTTCACCAACTGCACACAGTTTTGGATAGAAATGTCTTTAAAATGCAGTTGTAGGAAGCTTATTCGACAAAGAGATTCTATCCTGGTTTAATTACTACAAAGTCAGGCAGTCAGTACAACAACACGTTTAATATTTTAGTTACCTATGATTAGGTGTTTCAGCTCGCAGTCTTTGTCTTTAAACTTTCTTCATACCATTACATTTGTTATGATTAGCTTACTAAAGGGACTTAATGGGACACTGAACCCAATTTTTTTCTTTTGTGATTCAGATAGAGCATGTGATTTTAGGCAACTTTCTAATTTACTCCTATTATCAACTTTTCTTTGTTCTCTTGCTATCTTTATTTGAAAAAGAAGGCATCTAAGTTTTTTTGGGAGTTCAGAACTCTGGACAGCACTTTTTTATTGGTGGATGAATTTATCCACCAATCAGCAAGGACAACCCAGGTTGTTCATCAAAAATGGGCCGGCTCCTAAATTTAAAATCTTGCATTTCAAATGAAGATACCAAGAGAATAAAGAAAATTTGATAATAGGAGTAAATTAGAAAGTTGGTTAAAATGTCATGCTCTATCTGAATCACAAAAGAAAAAATTTGGGTTCAGCGTCCCTTTAAAGGAGATTAACAATGGGGACTTACATTTTTTTATATTTATTTTTATCTTGATTTTAAAATTTAGTATAAGTTAGGAAACTATGTCATACACAACATTGGCCTTGATCCCAATCAGTTATTTGCTTTCAAAGAAAGGCTTTTTGCTTTCTTGAGTGATCACAGTGCCAAGTGAAACCTCACACCGCAAATGAGTTTTCTTCCGAAAAGGTACGTAAAAAGATTTTATTTTGTGTGTGTTAAGTACCTATTCCAATTTACTTCTATAATCAAATTTGCATTGTTCTCCTGGTATTCTTTGTTGAAAGCTAAACCTAGGTGGGGTCAAATGCTAATTTCTAAACCCTCACAGGTTGCCTCTTATTTCACAGTTAGACAGCTCTATTTCATGTATGTGCCATATAGATAACATTGTGCTCACTCCCGTGGAGTTATTTATGAGTCAGCACTGATTGGCTAAAATGCAAGTCTGTCAAAAGAACTGAAATAAGGGGGCTGTCTGTAGAGGCTTAGATACAAGGTAATCACAGAGGTAAAAAGTGTATTAATATAACAGTGTTGGTTATGCAAAACTGGAGAATAGGTAATAAAGGGATTATCTATCTTTTTAAACAATAACATATTTGGAATAAACTGTCCCTTTAAATCAAGTAACGTGGAGATGGAGGAGAACAGCCCCATGAAAATTATCAACTTAAGTTTCAAGAATAATGAGACTGTTATTTTGTAATAAGGAAATATTAACTGTGTCTCTCATTACAATACTGTACATATATTGGCTACATATTATTTTACCAAGACACTGGTTGTTTGTATCTCATGAGATAGAATGAAATTATTTTATGCAGTTTCAAAATGTTCTATTCTCCCAAAGGAAAAGGAAAATGCTAGCAGCATACATGTACAGTACAGCTTGGCTTTAAGCTGTAATAGTGCTCCATCTGTTTTATAATCTTAAACCTCTTGCCAGTATCTTGTCATCCAGCAAGAATATTAGTCTTATTTAAAAACTGATTTGCAGTCCCTGCAAGTTAACCTCTTTTTTTAAACACTAGGTTTATTTTGTCTGATTCACAATATATGATCAAATGTTACCAATCAGGGGCGAGATTACATATGCGGCACAAGCTTCAGCGTAACTGCTGAAACCCGCGCCGCCCATAATTTCCCCTCGCACATCGGGGTATCACATAAACCCTGCCGGCAGTTCATAAAGTGCTGTAAGTCGGATAAACTAGCGATGTCCAGAAATGAGCGTAAATACAAATTTCTGGAGTCGCCAGTGACTTACGGCACTTAAGAAAATAAAAAAAAATGTCAAATCTCATGTAAAAGTCTAACACACCTCCCAAAAATAAACCTGACACGTAAAAACCCCTATATCCACCATCAAACCCACATCAGAACTAATAAAGTATTAACCCTTAAACCGACAACCCCTGACAACGCAATATGCCTAATTAAACTATTAACCCCTAAATCCGCCAACCCCAACATCGCAAACTACCTAATAAATGTATTAACCCCTAATCCACCATTCACCCACATCGCAAAGTCCCTGTTAAAACTATTAACCCCTAATCTGCCATTAACCCACATTGCAAAGTACCTATTAAAACTATTAACCCCTAATCCGCCATTAACCCACATTGCAACAAACCTTATAAATCTATTAACCCCTAATCCGCCAAACCCACACAATGCAATAATCCTTATAAAACAATCCCTAAACCGCCAAACCCACACAACGCAATAATCCTAATAAGACTATTATCCCCTAAACCACCAAACCCCCACAATGCAAATAACTAATTAAATTACTAAACCCCCTAACATAACACCCCCTAAATTAACCCCAATTACCTAAATTAAAAAATACTGTTACAAATTATTAAAATAAAAAAAGATAACATTACTTAAAAAAACAAACTAAGATTAAGTTAATCTAAGATTACAAAAAATAAAAAATTCTAACATTACATAAAATAATAAACCAAATTATCAAAAATAAAAAAATTAAACCTAATCCCTATGAAAATAAAAAAGGCCCCCAAAATAAAAACAGGGATTTAATGGACCTTTGAAAAAGAGCTGAATGCCATTTAAGGGCAATACCCATACAAATGCCCCTTTGGGGGCAATGGGTAGTTTGGGATTTTTTAGTGTTAGGCATTTTTATTTTGGTGGGTGGGGGGTTTTACTGTTAGAGGGGGGACTTAGTATTTTTTAAGGTAAAAGAGCTGTTTAATTTAGGGCAATGCCCTACAAAAGGCCCTTTAAAGGGCTATTGGTAGTTTAGCATTTGATTAGGGGGTGTTTTTATTTTGGGGGCTTTTATATTTTCATAGGGATTAGGTTTAATTTTTTTATTTTTGATAATTTGGTTTATTATTTTATGTAATGTTAGAATTTTTTATTTTTTGTAATCTTAGATTAATTTAATTTTGTATTTTTTTATTTTTAAGTAATGTTAGCTTTTTTATTGTAACTGTTTGTAACTAACGCCTAGATTACAAGTTTTGCGGTATGAGTGAAAAAGCAGGCTCTTTTTCACTATCGCTGGTATTACGAGTCTTGCAGGTTTAGGGGAACCGCACACTTTTTTGGCCGTAACGCAACGTAACTACCGCAGCTTTCAAAAAGTCCTTTTTCAATGGGACTTCCTTTGCGCCGGTATTACGACTCTGCCTGCAAGGCCAAAAAGTAGTAAGTGGTACATCCTATACCATCAAGATCCATACCGTAAACTGAAAGTCAGTAGTTATGGGTTTTACGCTACAAAGCTGTAACATAAAACTCATAACTAAAGTGTTACCAAGTACACTAACACCCATAAACTACCTATTAACCCCTAAACCAAGGCCCTCCCACATTGCAAACACTAAAATAAAATTATTAACCCCTAAGCTGCCGCTCTGGACATCGCCACCACAATAATAAACATATTAACCCCTAAACCGCTGTACTCCTGCATCGCAAACACTAGTTAAATATTATTAACCCCTAATCTGCTGTCCCTTACATCACCCCCACCTACCTACATTTATTAACCCCTAATCTGCCGCCCCCAATGTTGCCGCCACTATACTAAATTTATTAACCCCTAAACCTAACCCTAAGTCTAACCCTAACACCCACTAACTTTAATGTAATTAAAATAAATCTAATAAATAAATAAATAAACAATTCCTATTTAAAACTAAATACTTACCTGTAAAATAAACCCTAAGCTAGCTACAATATAAATAATAGTTACATTGTAGCTAGCTTAGGTTTTATTTTTATTTCACAAGCAAGTTTGTATTTATTTTAACTAGGTAGCTAGTTAGCAAATAGTTATTAACTATTTACTAACTACCTAGCTAAGATAAATACAAATTGACCTGTAAAATAAAACCTAACCTGTCTTACACTAACACCTAACCTTACACTACAATTAAATAAATTCATAAATTAAATACAATTAACTAAATTACAAAAAACAAACACTAAATTACACAAAATAAAAAAAAAGAAATGATCAGATATTTATACTAATTACATCCAATTAGCCAATATGATTGAGCTTGCATTCTATTGGCTGTTTGGATCAGCCAATAGGATTTTTTCACCTTTAATTCCGATTGGCTGATAGAATTCTATCAGCCAATCGGAATTCAAGGGACCCATCTTGGATGACGTCATTTAGAGGAGATTTCATTGTTGAAGAAGACGTCGATTGAAGAGGATGCTCAGCGCCGGATGTCTTGAAGATGGACCTGATCCGTGCCGGATGGATGAAGAAAGAAGATGCCATCTGGATGAAGACTTCCGCCTGGTTGGATGAAGACTGCTGCCCGGTTGGATGAAGACTTCTGCTGCTTCGTTGAGGACTTCTGCTGGCTTCGTTGAGGATGGATGTCGGGTCTTCAAAAACTGTAAGTGGATCTTCAGGGGTTAGTGTTAGGCTTTTTTAAGGGTTTATTGGGTGGATTTTATTTTTAGATTAGGGTAGGGTTTGGGCACTTGAAAAAGAGCTAAATGCCCTTTTAAGGGTAATGCCCTTCCAAATGCCCTTTTCAGGGCAATAGGAAGCTTAGGTTTTTTAAGTTAGGATTTAATTTGGGGGGTTGGTTGTGTGGGTGGTGGGTTTTACTGTTGGGGGGTTGTTTGTATTTTTTTTTACCGGTAAAAGGTCTGATTTCTTTGGGGCAATGCCCCGCAAAAGGCCCTTATAAGGGCTATTGGTAGTTTAGTTTAGGATAGGGTTTTTTTATTTTGGGGGGGCTTTTTTTATTTTGATAGGGCTATTAGATTAGGTGTAATTAGTTTAAATATCTGATAATTTCTTTTTTTATTTTGTGTAATTTAGTGGGGGGGGTTGTAGTTTAGTTAATTGTATTTAATTTATGTAATTTATTTAATTGTAGTGTAAGGTTAGGTGTTAGTGTAAGACAGGTTAGGTTTTATTTTACAGGTAAATTTGTATTTATTTTAGCTAGGTAGTTAGTACATAGTTAATAACTATTTACTAACTAGTCTACATAGTTAAAATAAATACAAACTTTATTAAAAACCTACTATTAATAAATAAATAATTCCTATTTAAAACTAAATACTTACCTGTAAAATAAACCCTAAGCTAGCTACAATATAACTAATAGTTACATTGTATCTAGCTTAGGGTTTATTTTTATTTTACAGGCAAGTTTGTATTTATTTTAACTAGGTAGACTAGTGTGATATCAGATTTTACTCTGTAAAGATAAGTAATAAAGTTGTTGAACCACAACTGCTGAAATGTAAATATGTTTGTTGTTGCAAGGATTAGACCGGGTTGAAACATCTGTTACTCCAAGAAGCAATGTAATAACCCAGGTATAATCTCAGCTTTTACTAGATGGTAATACAAGAGCAAGATAATTCTATGGCTGCCACCTGTGAATATAAATATATATACAGCAGAAAAACCTTGTCCATATACCAACATTAGGTTAAGTGTTAACACGGAGCTTAGACAGAGTAAACCAGAGCTAGCTAAGTGAGTAAAAGTGGAACGTATTTCAATTACAACATGACAGACTGACATGCGCAAAATACATAGGAGCAGTAATGTATCGTAGAAAAAATAAGCTAGAGGGTAAAATGGTACCTGAGCAAAGTCCTGTAGGAGAGCTTAGAGGGAGCGGTCTGAGCGGCACAACCTAATGAGACAGGCAGTTCGGAGCGGCAGCGCTTAGCCGACAAGCTGGCGTGTGACGTCACCGCTAGAGGAAGCAGAAGTGAGACAACAGCTGATCGTTGCTAGATGGGTTTAGCAGAAACAGGTAACAGCTGATAGAAAGTGGAGATTTGCAGCAGTCAGAGCTTGAATCCGTAGGAACGATCTGAGACTATGTCAGAACAGGTTGAAGCACAATAGGAGTATGTGTATCAATATCAAGCAACGTATAGAGATGGGAGGTGGCATTTATAGCGGAGGAGGTAATTGGAAATTGTGTTAAAGGCACAGTAACAGTAGTTAAAATTAGACAATAAGGAACAAGGTAGACATAACATGACAGGATGCCCTCCCCAAAGAGCCACTCCATGGCTCATGGATGTGGACGGTCTGGGTTCCTCTGATAGAAGCGAGAAATAAGCCTGGGTGCGGAAATGTTGACAGCAGGTTCCCATGAGTTATGTTCTTCAGTATAACCTTTCCAATGTATGAGGTACTGCAAAACTCCACGGAATAATCTGGAATCTAGGATAGAATGGACCTCATATTCTATGTTGGGGTCGATGGTCACTGGAGGTATTTGTTGGTTAGGAGTGAAGTCTCGTACAGTCCGGTAAGGTTTAACCAAAGAGACATGAAATGTCGGGTGTATCTTGAGAGTACTAGGTAGTTGTAAGCGAACAGCATTGTCATTAATGATCTTAGTTATTGGATATGGACCAATGAATAAAGGCGATAGTTTTTTACTCAGAGTGTTAAGACGTAGATTTTTGGTTGACAACCATACTAAATCCCGAGTGAGTAGTGTGGTGGAGAAATCCGTCTAAGATCGTAATATTGCTTTTGTTTATTTTTTGCTTCTTCTATAGCCTGGTTTACAACCATGAAATTTGAAGAGATAGTGCTGGAGAGATCACTGATATTTGGTGAAGAGCTACTTTCAGGGAGTGGTTGGAAAGTAGGATGGAAGCCGAAATTTACGAAGAATGGTGTCTGTTTTGTAGTAGAATGGACAGTGTTATTGAATGCGATTAAACTGGCAATAACATCGTACAAATTGCTCAATGCTCTGATTCGACCTCTCGGTCTGTCCATTGGTCTGGGGGTGATAGGAGGATGAGAGACGTTTATCAATATTGAAGACTTTACAGAATTCAGTCCACAAACCACTAGTGAACTGGGAACCACGGTCTGAAAGGATCCGTTGTAGAAGTCCATGAAGTCTGAAAATGTTAGTTAAGAGTAACTGTATCGTTTCTGCAGCAGAA
This sequence comes from Bombina bombina, assembly GCF_027579735.1. NCBI lineage: Eukaryota > Metazoa > Chordata > Amphibia > Anura > Bombinatoridae > Bombina > Bombina bombina. Next base: position 1,017,949,696 of record NC_069503.1, read on the forward strand.
GGCAACTTGTGATAGGGTATCAGATGTAACGTTTTGCTGAATAGGTCTACCACAACAAGGATTGTTGTGTTATTACATGATCTTGGGAGATCAACAATGTAATCTAAGGCAATTTCTGCCCAGGGTCGTGTTGGTGTAGGAAGTGGCATCAATAACCCATATGGTCGATGTTTTGATCTTTTAGAGGTGGCACAAACAGAACAAGTGTTGATGTGGTTTGTTATGTCTGTATTCATTTCAGGCCACCAATATGATCTTTTAATGAGATCCTGAGCTTTGTGTATTCCACTGTGACCAGCGAGTAGAGAATCGTGGGCAGAATAAAGTAATAATTTTCTGATAGAAGGTGGTACATATAGCCTGTCACCATGGTAGTACAAGGAGTCTTTCTTCAGTTGTAAATATTTTAAAGGTTTTGTTACATCTTCATGTTGTTCATCCCTAAAATATGGGATAGAGTCAATGAGGAAAAGAAGGAATTTACTTTCAGGTATTATAGACTGTTTTGGATAAATAGCAGTAGAATGACCAGGTAGACGTGAAAGAGCATCCGCTTTACCGTTTCTTGCAGCAGGTCTATAGGTGATAAGAAAATCAAATCTGGAAAAATACAAATTCTAACGAACTTGACGAGCACTAAGGGTTTTTGTGGATTTAAGGTACTGTAAATTGCTGTGGTCAGTTAGGGTTGGATGAGTAGCACCCTCTAGCAGGTGGCGCCACTGTTCGAAAGCAACTTTGATGGCCAGCAGTTCCTTTTCACCCACAGGGTAATGCATCTCTGGAGTGGTTAGACACCTAGAGTAGAAGGCAACGGGGTGTAATGGTTTTTGTAAGTGTTCCCTTTGCGAGAGGACAGCGCCAATAGCAAAGTCTGAAGCATCGACCTCCAGAACAAATTGGAGTTGATTGTTTGGGTACCGAAGGATAGGGGCTGTGGTGAATATCTGTTTTAAAAGATCAAAAGCCTTTTGTGAGTCAGTGGTCCAAAGGAATTTGTTAAGAGATTTTGTTAAATTAGTAAGTGGCTTTGCTAAAGCAGCAAAATCTTTTACGAATTTCCGGTAGAAATTCACGAAGCCTAAAAAGCTCTGTACCTGTTTCCTATTTGTTGGTTGAGGCCAATTTAGAATAGTAGTAATTTTGGAGATCATCCATCTGTATACCGGTCTCTGAAATCTGATAACCAAGAAATGAGATATTTTTTGTGTGGAAAATACACTTCTCAGCCTTGGCGTAATGGGAATGCGAGCGAAGTCGTGAGAGTACCTGTCTAACATGTTTAGTGTGGTCTACTGTTGTTTTTTGAATATATTAAGATATCGTCAAGATAAATCACGACAAAGGTGTCAAGGATATCTTTAAAGATATCATTAATAAAGTGCTGGCAGGTTCCCGGAGCGTTGCAGAGACCGAATGGCATGACGGTGTACTCGTACAACCCGTAAACGCCGTCAGCCATTCGTCTCCAGCTCTCATACGTACAAGATTATATGCGCCACGTAGGTCTAGTTTGGTAAAGATTTTGGCACCTTCCAGTTGTTCAATCAGCTGTGGGATAAGGGGCAAGGGATATCGGTTCTTAATAGTAACCTTGTTTAATTGCCTATAGTCCACTATAGGTCTAAGACTGTCATCCTTATATTTTACAAAGAACATTCCCGCAGCAGCGGGGGAGGTTGATGGTCTTATGAAGCCTTTCTCCAGATTTTCTTCGATGTAAGACTTTAAGTGTTCTAACTCTGGTTTGGACAGAGGAAAGATGTGTCCACATGGTATGACTGCACCTGGTAATAAATCAATCGGGCAATCGTATTTACGATGTGGTGGTAAGTTTTGGAATTCCTTTTTAGTAAAAACGTCAAGGAAATCCAAATACTCAGGAGGAATAACAATGTCATTTGAATTTACAGGTGGTTGTAGTAGTAGAGCAGGAAAGCAAGTAGTTGCACAATAATCAGAATTAAACTTCACAGTGAGAGTGGACCAGGAAATGAGGGGGTTATGTTGTTTTAACCATTGTAGACCTAAAATGAGAGGAAAGACAGGGGATGTTATGACATCTAAGGTGATGTACTCCATATGGTGGTCTTGTGTGGAAAGCAGAAGAGGTATTGTTTCATACATAACAGGACCTGAGGACAAAATCTCCCCATCTATACCCCTTAAAGGAACAGGAGTCTTTTTTTTTATAAGTGGTATTTTATTTTTTGTGGCAAACAACACATCAATATAGGAGGCGGAAGCACCAAAGTCAATTATCCCTGAAACGGTCACCCGGAGTTGGTCCCACTGCAATGAAAGGGATAAGTTACACTAGTTGGTTGGGTATGAGACAGCGTTTAAAGAGTAATAAGGATAGCAAACCTTACCCTTATTCTGTCTTTGTAGGATAGGACAGGCCTTCACTGTGTGCTCATCTGATGCACAGTACATGCACAAATTCTGGGTGCGTCTTCTTAGTTTTTCTTGGTTGCTTAATGGGCCTTTCAGGAAAGCGATGTCCATAGGTTCAGTAGTGTTCTTAGGATGAGTGGTGGTGAAAGAAGTGGGGGTATGTTTTTTAAATGTAGTATCATGATAGGCTGTCTCATGTTGTCTCTCTCTGAGCCTTCTATCAATACTGATAGATAAATTTATCAATTCCTCTAAAGTGTGGGGTATCTCTATACGTGAGAGCTCATCCTTAATGGCCTCTGACAAACCTAAGCGGAATTGATTTTTTAGTGACAGGTTATTCCACTGGGTGTCTTTAGCTAGCCTCTTAAAGTCAGCTATATAATCCTCTACATCCCTTTTCTCTGCTTTAATGACCTCATAGATGTTTCAGCGGTTAGTTGTTTGTATGGGTCGTCATAAAGCTGACCTACAGCAGAAAAGAAAGAATCCAGAAAATTGAGAATATCATCATTATTCTCTAAAAAAGAGTTGGCCCAACTTCTAGGGTCTGCCCTCAAATAAGAAATGGTGGTCATTACTTTAACTCTGTCATTAGGGTAAGTATAAGGTTTTAGTGCAAATAACAAGAGACAAGAGTTTTTAAAGTCCCTAAATTGCTTTCTATCACCTGCAAATAAATCTGGGAGACTAACTTGAGGTTCCTGAAAACGTGTTCTACTATCAACAAAATCTTTAATATAAGTTTTTAAGCCCACATTTTCTTGTTTAAGAGTATTGAGACCTTCAGTTAACAAATCCACCTTTTGGGAAAGAGACTGTATATGACTTGTCATCTCAGCTGGGTCCATTTTAGTTTTAGGCTTGATATTCTGTGATTTCAGATTTTACTCTGTAAAGATAAGTAATAAAGTTTTTGAACCACAACTGCTGAAATGTAAATTAGACATGTGCACCGCTAAAAAATTCGGTTCGTTTTCGGTTCGGATCGATTCGGACTTTTAGAATTTCGTTTCGGATCGAATCTGATTCGGCAAAATTTGAATAAATTCGTTTCGGATTTATTCGGATCCGAATAAATTCGTTTCGGATTTATTCGGATTCGGCTGAATTCGGTTCTATTCCGTTCCGAAATTCGGTATGTTTTTACTACACTAACACCCATTTAGTACACTAAGTCACTAACACCCATAAACTACCTATGAACCACTAAACCGAGGCCCCCCCACATCGCAAACCCTATAATAACATTATTTAACCCCTAATCTGCCGATCGGATATCGCCGCCGCCTACATTATAGCTATTAACCCCTAATCTGCTGTCCCTAACACCGCCGACCCCTACATTATAGTTATTAACCCCTAATCTGCCTCCCCCAACGTCGCCGCAATCTAACTATAAGTATTAACCCCTAATCTGCCGACCCGATATCGCCGCCGCCTACATTATAGCTATTAACCCCTAATCTGCTGTCCCTAACACCGCCGACCCCTACATTATAGTTATTAACCCCTAATCTGCCTCCCCCAACGTCGCCGCAATCTAACTATAAGTATTAACCCCTAATCTGCCGACCCAAAATCGCCGCCGCCTACATTATAGCTATTAACCCCTAATCTGCTGTCCCTAACACCGCCGACCCCTACATTATAGTTATTAACCCCTAATCTGCCTCCCCCAACGTCGCCGCAATCTAACTATAAGTATTAACCCCTAATCTGCCGACCCGATATCGCCGCCGCCTACATTATAGCTATTAACCCCTAATCTGCTGTCCCTAACACCGCCGACCCCTACATTATAGTTATTAACCCCTAATCTGCCCCCCCCAACGTCGCCGCAATCTAACTACAAGTATTAACCCCTAATCTGCCGACCCGATATCGCCGCCGCCTACATTATAGCTATTAACCCCTAATCTGCTGTCCCTAACACCGCCGACCCCTACATTATAGTTATTAACCCCTAATCTGCCTCCCCCCAACGTCGCCGCAATCTAACTACAAGTATTAACCCCTAATCTGCCGACCGCAAATCGCCGCCACTATAATAAATGTATTAACCCCTAAACCGCCGCACTCCCGCCTCGCAAACACTATAATACATTTTATTAACCCCTAATCTGCCCTCCCTAACATCGCCGCCACCTACCTACAATTATTAACCCCTAATCTCCCGCCCCCATCGTCGCCGCTACTATAATAAGGTTATTAACCCCTAAACCTAAGTCTAACCCTAACCCTAACACCCCCTAACTTAAATATAATTTAAATAAAACGAAATAAGTTTACTATAGTTAAATAAATGAATCCTATTTAAAACTAAAGACTTACCTGTAAAATAAACCCTAAGATAGCTGCAATATAACTAATAGTTACTTTGTAGCTATTTTAGGATTTATTTTTATTTTACAGGCAACTTTGTATTTATTTTAACTAGGTACAATAGTTATTAAATAGTTAATAACTATTTAATAACTACCTAGCTAAAATAAATACAAATTTACCTGTAAAATAAATCCTAACCTAAGTTACACTAACACCTAACACTACACTATCATTAAATTAACTAAATAAATGAATCATATTTAAAACAAAATACTTACCTGTAAAATAAACCCTAATATAGCTGCAATATAACTAATAGTTACATTGTAGCTATTTTAGCATTTATATTTATTTTACAGGCAACTTTGTATTTATTTTAACTAGGTACAAAAGCTATTAAATAGTTATTGACTAATTAATAGCTACCTAGTTAAAATAATTACAAAATTACCTGTAAAATAAATCCTAACCTAAGTTACAATTAAACCTAACACTACACTGTCATTAAATAAATTAACTACAAGTACCTACAATTATCTACAATTAAATAAACTAAAGTACAAAACCCCCCCACTAAATTACAAAAAAAAACAAACACTAAATTACAAAAAATAAAAAAATATTACAAGAATTTTAAACTAATTACACCTAATCTAAGCCCCCTAATAAAATAACAAAGCCCCCCAAAATAAAAAAAATGCCCTACCCTATACTAAATTACAAAAGTTAACAGCTATATTACCTTACCAGCCCTGAACAGGGCCCTTTGCGGGGCATGCCCCAAAGAAAACAGCTCTTTTGCCTGTAAAAAAAAAACCACAATCCCCCCCCCACATTACAACCCACCACCCACATACCCCTACTCTAACCCAAACCCCCCTTAAATAAACCTAACACTACCCCCCTGAAGATCTCCCTACCTTGAGTCGTGTTCACCCAGCCGGGCCGAAGTCTTCATCCGATGGGGCAGAAGAGGACATCCAGACCGGCAGAAGTCTTCATCCAAGCGGGGCAAGAAGAGGTCTTCCATCCATCATACAAGTACCAAAATACAAACAAACACTAAATTACAAAAAATAATAAAATATTACAATAATTTTAAACTAATTACACCTAATCTAAGCCCCCTACTAGCTATTAATATAGCTTCAATATAACTAATAGTTACATTGTAGCTATTTTAGGATTTATATTTATTTTACAGGCAACTTTGTATTTATTTTAACTAGGTACAATAGCTATTAAATAGTTAATAACTATTTAATAACTACCTAGCTAAAATAAATACAAATTTACCTGTAAAATAAATCATAACCTAAGTTACAATTACACCTAACACTACACTATCATTAAATTAACTAAATAAATGAATCCTATATAAAACTAAAGACTTACCTGTAAAATAAACCCTAATATAGCTGCAATATAACTAATAGTTACATTGTAGCTATTTTAGCATTTATATTTATTGTACAGGCAACTTTGTATTTATTTTAACTAGGTACAATAGCTATTAAATAGATATTTACTGTTTAATAGCTACCTAGTTAAAATAATTACAAAATTACCTGTAAAATAAATCCTAACCTAAGTTACAATTAAACCTAACACTACACTATCATTAAATAAATTAACTACAAGTACCTACAATTAAATACAATTAAAAAACTAAACTAAAGTACAACCCCCCCCCCACTAAATTACAAAAAATAAAAAAATATTACAAGAATTTTAAACTAATTACACCTAATCTAAGCCCCCTAATAAAATAACAAAGCCCCCCAAAATAAAAAAAATGCCCTACCCTATACTAAATTACAAAAGTTAACAGCTCTATTACCTTACCAGCCCTGAACAGGGCCTTTTGCGGGGCATGCCCCAAAGAAAACAGCTCTTTTGCCTGTAAAAAAAAACACAACCCCCCCCCCCCACATTACAACCCACCACCCACATACCCCTACTCTAACCCAAACCCCCCTTAAATAAACCTAACACTACCCCCCTGAAGATCTCCCTACCTTGAGTCGTGTTCACCCAGCCGGGCCGAAGTCTTCATCCGATGGGGCAGAAGAGGACATCCAGACTGGCAGAAGTCTTCATCCAAGCGGGGCAAGAAGAGGTCTTCCATCCATCAGAAAAGTACAAAAAACAAACAAACACAAAATTAGCAAAAATAATAAAATATTGCAATAATTTTAAACTAATTACACCTAATCTAAGCCCCCTACTAGCTATTAATATAGCTACAATATAACTAATAGTTACATTGTAGCTATTTTAGGATTTATATTTATTTTACAGGCAACTTTGTATTTATTTTAACTAGGTACAATAGCTATTAAATAGTTAATAACTACCTAGCTAAAATAAATACAAATTTACCTGTAAAATAAACCCTAACCTAAGTTACAATTACACCTAACACTACACTGTCATTAAATTAACTAAATAAATTAATCCTATATAAAACTAAATACTTACCTGTAAAATAAACCCTAATATAGCTACAATATAACTAATAGTTACATTGTAGCTATTTTAGCATTTATATTTATTTTACAGGCAACTTTGTATTTATTTTAACTAGGTACAATAGCTATTAAATAGTTATTGACTAATTAATAGCTACCTAGTTAAAATAATTACAAAATTACCTGTAAAATAAATCCTAACCTAAGTTACTATTAAACCTAACACTACACTATCATTAAATAAATTAACTACAAGTACCTACAATTAAATACAATGAAATAAACTAAACTAAAGTACAAAAAAAACAAACACTAAATTACAAAAAATAAAAAAAATTACAAGAATTTTAAACTAATTACACCTAATCTAAGCCCCCTAATAAAATAACAAAGCCCCCCAAAATAAAAAAATGCCCTACCCTATACTAAATTACAAAAGTAATCAGCTCTATTACCTTACCAGCCCTGAACAGGGCCTTTTGCGGGGGCATGCCCCAAAGAAAACAGCTCTTTTGCCTGTAAAAAAAAACACAATACCCCCCCCCCCACATTACAACCCACCACCCACATACCCCTACTCTAACCCAAACCCCCCTTAAATAAACCTAACACTACCCCCCTGAAGATCTCTCTACCGTGTCTTCACCCAGCGGGCCGAAGTCTTCATCCGATCGGGCAGAAGAGGACATCCAGACCGGCAGAAGTCTTCATCCAAGTGGGGCAAGAAGAGGTCTTCCATCCATCAGAAGTCTTGATCCAGGCGGCATCTTCTCTGTTCATCCATCCGGAGCGGAGCGGCAGCATCCTGAAGACATCCCACGCAGAGCATCCTCTTCTTTCTTGATCTGACGACTAGGTGACTGTACCTTTAAGTGACGTCATCCAAGATGGCGTCCCTTGAATTCCGATTGGCTGATAGGATTCTATCAGCCAATCGGAATTAAGGTAGGAAAAATCTGATTGGCTGATTCAATCAGCCAATCAGATTCAAGTTCAATCCGATTGGCTGATCCAATCAGCCAATCAGATTGAGCTCGCATTCTATTGGCTGATCGGAACAGCCAATAGAATGCAAGGTCAATCTGATTGGCTGATTCCATCAGCCAATCGGATTGAACTTGAATCTGATTGGCTGATTAAATCAGCCAATCAGATTTTTCCTACCTTAATTCCAATTGGCTGATAGAATCCTATCAGCCAATCGGAATTCAAGGGACGCCATCTTGGATGACGTCACTTAAAGGTACAGTCACCTAGTCGTCGGATCAAGAAAGAAGAGGATGCTCTGCGTGGGATGTCTTCAGGATGCTGCCGCTCCGCTCCGGATGGATGAACAGAGAAGATGCCGCCTGGATCAAGACTTCTGATGGATGGAAGACCTCTTCTTGCCCCACTTGGATGAAGACTTCTGCCGGTCTGGATGTCCTCTTCTGCCCGATCGGATGAAGACTTCGGCCCGCTGGGTGAAGACACGGTAGAGAGATCTTCAGGGGGGTAGTGTTAGGTTTATTTAAGGGGGGTTTGGGTTAGAGTAGGGGTATGTGGGTGGTGGGTTGTAATGTGGGGGGGGGGTATTGTGTTTTTTTTTACAGGCAAAAGAGCTGTTTTCTTTGGGGCATGCCCCCGCAAAAGGCCCTGTTCAGGGCTGGTAAGGTAATAGAGCTGATTACTTTTGTAATTTAGTATAGGGTAGGGCATTTTTTTATTTTGGGGGGCTTTGTTATTTTATTAGGGGGCTTAGATTAGGTGTAATTAGTTTAAAATTCTTGTAATTTTTTTTATTTTTTGTAATTTAGTGTTTGTTTTTTTTGTACTTTAGTTTAGTTTATTTCATTGTATTTAATTGTAGGTACTTGTAGTTAATTTATTTAATGATAGTGTAGAGTTAGGTTTAATATTAACTTAGGTTAGGATTTATTTTACAGGTAATTTTGTAATTATTTTAACTAGGTAGCTATTAATTAGTCAATAACTATTTAATAGCTATTGTACCTAGTTAAAATAAATACAAAGTTGCCTGTAAAATAAATATAAATGCTAAAATAGCTACAATGTAACTATTAGTTATATTGTAGCTATATTAGGGTTTATTTTACAGGTAAGTATTTAGTTTTATATAGGATTAATTTATTTAGTTAATTTAATGACAGTGTAGTGTTAGGTGTAATTGTAACTTAGGTTAGGGTTTATTTTACAGGTAAATTTGTATTTATTTTAGCTAGGTAGTTATTAACTATTTAATAGCTATTGTACCTAGTTAAAATAAATACAAAGTTGCCTGTAAAATAAATATAAATCCTAAAATAGCTACAATGTAACTATTAGTTATATTGTAGCTATATTAATAGCTAGTAGGGGGCTTAGATTAGGTGTAATTAGTTTAAAATTATTGTAATATTTTATTATTTTTGCTAATTTAGTGTTTGTTTGTTTTTTTGTACTTTTCTGATGGATGGAAGACCTCTTCTTGCCCCGCTTGGATGAAGACTTCTGCCAGTCTGGATGTCCTCTTCTGCCCCATCGGATGAAGACTTCGGCCCGGCTGGGTGAACACGACTCAAGGTAGGGAGATCTTCAGGGGGGTAGTGTTAGGTTTATTTAAGGGGGGTTTGGGTTAGAGTAGGGGTATGTGGGTGGTGGGTTGTAATGTGGGGGGAGGGATTGTGTTTTTTTTTTACAGGCAAAAGAGCTGTTTTCTTTGGGGCATGCCCCGCAAAGGGCCCTGTTCAGGGCTGGTAAGGTAATAGAGCTGTTAACTTTTGTAATTTAGTATAGGTTAGGGCATTTTTTTTTATTTTGGGGGGCTTTGTTATTTTATTAGGGGGCTTAGATTAGGTGTAATTAGTTTAAAATTCTTGTAATATTTTTTTATTTTTTGTAATTTAGTGGGGGGGGTTTGTACTTTAGTTTAGTTTTTTTAATTGCATTTAATTGTAGGTACTTGTAGTTAATTTATTTAATGATAGTGTAGTGTTAGGTTTAATTGTAACTTAGGTTAGGATTTATTTTACAGGTAATTTTGTAATTATTTTAACTAGGTAGCTATTAAATAGTCAATATCTATTTAATAGCTATTGAACCTAGTTAAAATGAATACAAAGTTGCCTGTACAATAAATATAAATGCTAAAATAGCTACAATGTAACTATTAGTTATATTGCAGCTATATTAGGGTTTATTTTACAGGTAAGTCTTTAGTTTTATATAGGATTCATTTATTTAGTTAATTTAATGATAGTGTAGTGTTAGGTGTAATTGTAACTTAGGTTATGATTTATTTTACAGGTAAATTTGTATTTATTTTAGCTAGGTAGTTATTAAATAGTTATTAACTATTTAATAGCTATTGTACCTAGTTAAAATAAATACAAAGTTGCCTGTAAAATAAATATAAATCCTAAAATAGCTACAATGTAACTATTAGTTATATTGAAGCTATATTAATAGCTAGTAGGGGGCTTAGATTAGGTGTAATTAGTTTAAAATTATTGTAATATTTTATTATTTTTGGTAATTTAGTGTTTGTTTGTATTTTGGTACTTGTATGATGGATGGAAGACCTCTTCTTGCCCCGCTTGGATGAAGACTTCTGCCGGTCTGGATGTCCTCTTCTGCCCCATCGGATGAAGACTTCGGCCCGGCTGGGTGAACACGACTCAAGGTAGGGAGATCTTCAGGGGGGTAGTGTTAGGTTTATTTAAGGGGGGTTTGGGTTAGAGTAGGGGTATGTGGGTGGTGGGTTGTAATGTGGGGGGGGATTGTGTTTTTTTTTTACAGGCAAAAGAGCTGTTTTCTTTGGGGCATGCCCCGCAAAGGGCCCTGTTCAGGGCTGGTAAGGTAATAGAGCTGTTAACTTTTGTAATTTAGTATAGGGTAGGGCATTTTTTTTTTATTTTGGGGGGCTTTGTTATTTTATTAGGGGGCTTAGATTAGGTGTAATTAGTTTAAAATTCTTGTAATATTTTTTTATTTTTTGTAATTTAGTGTTTGTTTTTTTTTGTAATTTAGTGGGGGGGTTTTGTACTTTAGTTTATTTAATTGTAGATAATTGTAGGTACTTGTAGTTAATTTATTTAATGACAGTGTAGTGTTAGGTTTAATTGTAACTTAGGTTAGGATTTATTTTACAGGTAATTTTGTAATTATTTTAACTAGGTAGCTATTAATTAGTCAATAACTATGTAATAGCTATTGTACCTAGTTAAAATAAATACAAAGTTGTCTGTAAAATAAATATAAATGCTAAAATAGCTACAATGTAACTATTAGTTATATTGCAGCTATATTAGGGTTTATTTTACAGGTAAGTATTTTGTTTTAAATATGATTCATTTATTTAGTTAATTTAATGATAGTGTAGTGTTAGGTGTTAGTGTAACTTAGGTTAGGATTTATTTTACAGGTAAATTTGTATTTATTTTAGCTAGGTAGTTATTAAATAGTTATTAACTATTTAATAACTATTGTACCTAGTTAAAATAAATACAAAGTTGCCTGTAAAATAAAAATAAATCCTAAAATAGCTACAAAGTAACTATTAGTTATATTGCAGCTATCTTAGGGTTTATTTTACAGGTAAGTCTTTAGTTTTAAATAGGATTCATTTATTTAACTATAGTAAACTTATTTCGTTTTATTTAAATTATATTTAAAGGGACATGAAACACAATTTTTTTCTTTTGTGATTTAGAAAGAGCATGTCATTTTAAACAACTTTCTAATTTACTTCTATTATCTCATTTGCTTCATTCTCTTGATATCACTTGCTGAAAAGCATATCTAGATATGCTCAGTAGCTGCTGATTGGTTGTGGCACATAGAGGCCTTGTGTGATTGGCTCACACATGTGCATTGCTATTTCTTCAACAAAGGATATCTAAAGAATTGAGCAAATTAGATAATAGAAGTAAATTGGAAAGTTGTTTAAAATTACATGCCCTATCTGAATCAAGAAAGTTTAATTTTGACTAGACTGCCCCTTTAAGTTAGGGGGTGTTAGGGTTAGGGTTAGACTTAGGTTTAGGGGTTAATAACCTTATTATAGTAGCGGCGACGATGGGGGCGGGAGATTAGGGGTTAATAATTGTAGGTAGGTGGCGGCGATGTTAGGGAGGGCAGATTAGGGGTTAATAAAATGTATTATAGTGTTTGCGAGGCGGGAGTGCGGCGGTTTAGGGGTTAATACATTTATTATAGTGGCGGCGATTTGCGGTCGGCAGATTAGGGGTTAATACTTGTAGTTAGATTGCGGCGACGTTGGGGGGAGGCAGATTAGGGGTTAATAACTATAATGTAGGGGTCGGCGGTGTTAGGGACAGCAGATTAGGGGTTAATAGCTATAATGTAGGCGGCGGCGATATCGGGTCGGCAGATTAGGGGTTAATACTTGTAGTTAGATTGCGGCGACGTTGGGGGAGGCAGATTAGGGGTTAATAACTATAATGTAGGGGTCGGCGGTGTTAGGGACACCAGATTAGGGGTTAATAGCTATAATGTAGGCGGCGGCGATATCGGGTCGGCAGATTAGGGGTTAATACTTATAGTTAGATTGCGGCGACGTTGGGGGAGGCAGATTAGGGGTTAATAACTATAATGTAGGGGTCGGCGGTGTTAGGGACAGCAGATTAGGGGTTAATAGCTATAATGTAGGTGGCGGCGATATTCGGTCGGCAGATTAGGGGTTAATAAAATAATGCAGGTGTCAGCGATAGCGGAGGCAGCAGATTAGGGGTTAATAAGTGTCAGATTAGGGGTGTTTAGAGACTCGGGGTACATGTTAGGGTGTTAGGTGCAGACTTAGTGTTTCCCCATAGGAAACAATGGGGCTGCGGTGTTAGTTTTTTTTCAGCCGAAACTCCCATTGTTTCCTATGGGGAAATGCCGAATCTTAACGAGCTAATTCGGATTTATTCGGAGATACGGCAGCTATTTCGGATTCATTCGGTAGATTCGGAAGTATTTTAATTCGGAAATCCGAATCGATCCGAATCTCCGAATTTACCGAATTTACCGAATTTCCGAATTAATCCGAAACGAACCGCACATGTCTAATGTAAATATGTTTGTTGTTGCACGGATTAGACCGGGTTGAAACATTTGTTACTCCAAGAAGCAATGTAATAACCCAGGTATAATCTCAGCTTTTACTAGATGGTAATACAAGAGCAAGATAATTCTATGGCTGCCACCTGTGAATATAAATATATATACAGCAGAAAAACCTTGTCCATATACCAACATTAGGTTAAGTGTTAACACGGAGCTTAGACAGAGTAAACCAGAGCTAGCTAAGTGAGTAAAAGTGGAACGTATTTCAATTACAACATGACAGACATGCGCAAAATACATAGGAGCAGTAATGTATCGTAGAAAAAATAAGCTAGAGGGTAAAATAGTACCTGAGCAAAGTCCTGTAGGAGAGCTTAGAGGGAGCGGTCTGAGCGGCACAACCTAATGAGACAGGCAGTTCGGAGCGGCAGCGCTTAGCCGACAAGCTGGCGTGTGACGTCACTGCTAGAGGAAGCAGAAGTGAGACAACAGCTGATCGTTGCTAGATGGGCGTAGCAGAAACAGGTAACAGCTGATAGAAAGTGGAGATTTGCAGCAGGCAGAGCTTGAATCCGTAGGAACGATCTGAGACTATGTCAGAACAGATTGAAGCACAATAGGAGTATGTGTATCAATATCAAGCAACGTATAGAGATGGGAGGTGGCATTTATAGCGGAGGAGGTAATTGGAAATTGTGTTAAAGGCACAGTAACAGTAGTTAAAATTAGACAATAAGGAACAAGGTAGTCATAACATGACAGGATGCCCTCCCAAAAGAGCCACTCCATGGCTCATGGATGTGGACGGTCTGGGTTCCTCTGATGGAAACGAGAAATAAGCCTGGGTGCGGAAATGTTGACAGCAGGTTCCCATGAGTTATGTTCTTCAGTATACCCTTTCCAACGTATGAGGTACTGCAAAACTCCACAGAATAATCTGTAGTAGTTAAAATTAGACAATAAGGAACAAGGTAGTCATAACATGACGACTAGTTAGTAAATAGTTATTAACTATTTACTAATTACCTAGCTAAAATAAATACAAATTTACCTGTAAAATAAAACCTAACCTAAGTTACACTAACACCTAACACTACACTACAATTAAATAACTTACATAAATTAAATACATTTAAATAAATTAAATACAATTAGCTAAATTACAAAAAACCCCCCCCACTAAATTACAGAAAATAAAAAACAAATTACAAGATATTTAAACTAATTACACCTAATCTAAGAGCCCTATAAAAAGAAAAAATCCCCCCCAAAATAAAAAAACCCTAGCCTAAACTAAACTATCAATAGCCCTTAAAAGGGCCTTTTGCGGGGCATTGCCCCAAAGATATCAACTCTTTTACCTGAAAAATAAAATACAAGCAAACCCCCAACAGTAAAACCCACCACCCACACAACCAACCCCCCAATTAAAACCCTAACTAAAAAAACCTAAGCTCCCCATTGCCCTGAAAAGGGCATTTGGATGGGCATTGCCCTTAAAAGGGCATTTAGCTCTATTGCTGCCCAAAGCCCTAACCTAAAAATAAAACCCACCCAATACCCAAAGTCTTCATCCAATCGGCAAGATGTCCTCAACGAAGCCGGCAGAAGTGGTCCTCCAGACGGGCAGAAGTGGTCCTTCAGATGGGTAGAACTCTTCATCCAGACAGCATCTTCTATCTTTATCCATCCGGCGCGGAGCAGCTCCATCTTCAAGACATCCGGCGCGGAGCATCCTCTTCCAACGAAGTCTTCTTCCAGAATGAATATCTCTTTAAGTGACGTCATCCAAGATGGCGTCCCTTAGATTTCGATTGGCTGATAGAATTCTATCAGCCAATCGGAATTAAGGTTGAAAAAATCCTATTGGCTGATGCCAGTCAGTCAATAGAATGCGAGCTCAATCTTTTAGACTTTTTTTTATTTTTGGGGGGTTTGTATTTTTTTATATTAGGGATTTGTGGGCACTCTTAAAAGAGCTGAATGCCCTTTTAAGGGCAGTAAAAGAGCTGAATGCCCTTTTAAGAAGAATGCCCATACAAATGCCCCTTTAGGGGCAATGGGTAGTTTAGTGTTAGTTTTTTTTATTTTGGGGGGGTTTGATGGGTGGGGGGTTTTACTTTTAGAGGGAAAAGAGCTGTTTAACTTAGGGCAATGCCCTACAAAAGGCCCTTTAAGGGCTATTGGTAGTTTAGTATTAGATGGGGGGGGGGTTATTTTGTGGGGCTTTTTTATTTTCATACGGATTAGGTTTAATTTTTTATTTTTGATAATTTAGTTTATTATTTTATGTAATGTTAGACTTTTTTATTTTTTGTAATCTTAGATTAATTTAATTTTTTTATGTTTTATTTTTAAGTAATGTTAGATTTTTATTTTAATTGTAACTTAGTATTTTTTTATTTAGGTAATTGGGGTTAATTTAGGAGGTGTTACTTTAGGGGATTTAGTAATTTAATAAGTTATTTGTATTGTGGGGGTTTGGCGGATTAGGGGTTAATAGATTTATTAGGATTATTGCGTTGTGTAGGTTTGGCAGATTAGGGGTTAATATTTTTATTAGGTTTGTTACGATGTGGGTTAATGGCGGATTAGGGGTTAATATACTTGATTAGGTTTGTTGCGATGTGGGTTAATGGCGGATTAGGGGTTAATAGTTTTATTAGGTAGATCGCGATGTGGGTGAATTGCGGATTAGGGGTTAATAGTTTAATTAAGCCTATTGCGTTATGGGGGGTTGTCAGTTTAGGGGTTAATACTTTTATTATTAGTTCCGATGTGGGTTTGATGGCGGATATAGGGGTTTTACGTGTCGGGTTTATATTTGGAAGGAGGGTTAGACTTTTACGGGAGATTTGACATTGATTTTTATTTTTCTTAGGTGCCGGAAGTTTCTAAACTGCCGTAAGTCACTGGTGACTCCAGAAATTTGTATTTATGCTTATTTCTGGACATCACTAGTTTATCCGATTTACGGCACTTTATGAACTGCCGGTGGGGGTTTATTTAATACCCCAATGTGCGTGTTGAAATTTTGGGCGGCGCGGGTTTCAGCAGTTGCGCTGAAGCTTGCGCCGTATATGTGATCTCGCCCACTATTTTTGAAATGCTATGCAGAACATGCATTAAAGAAGCTTGTCAGTGGAAATATTACCCATGGAAAACAACACAACTTTCCTGGTTATAAATATTCAATTTTATTGTATGTAGATGTTAGAATCATTTAGTGCAAAATGAAATAAAATAATACCAATCTTAATGGGTGTTTGCAAAAACATTATCCATCCAGCCTAATTTTCCGAAAAAAAAAGAGAGTTAAAGGAACATGAAACCCAACATTTTTTCTTTCAGGAACATTCAATTTTAAACAACTTTCCAGTTTACTTCTATTTTCAAATTTGTTTCATTCTATTGGTATCATTCGTTGAAGAAGCAGCAATGCACTACTGGTTTCTAACTGAACACATGGATGAGCCAATGAAAATCGGTATATATTTGCAGCCACCAATCAGCAGCTAGAACCTAGGTTCTTTGCTGATACTGAGCTTTACTAGATAAACCTTTCAGCAAAGGATAACAAGAGAAGGAAGCAAAAAAATTAAGAAAAAAAAATCAAAGTTGCACACATCCTTTATTTTAATAAACTGTTACAAGGACAATTTTCAAGTACATTTTACTAACAAGAAAAGGAATAACCTGTGCACATCTTAAAATGTAGGTAATAATTGCATGGAAATAACCTTATGCCTTTTATATAGTAAATATGTTGCAGTGAAACATTGATACTTTAAGCAGAACTTTCAGTTTACAGTTTGTTTTAAAGCTGTGAGTTGTAAACTTGATATTCATGTTTATTAATAATGGAACTGAGCATAGCCAAATCCACTTATTATTAATCTGAGCAGCGCCTCTCTCCTGCTTTCTAAAACTTTACATGAGTTTCTTTGGGTGAATCTTGCTTAAAAAGTAAAAGATCAAACCTTTTATGTATTATATTGTTTACTAGCATCCATATATAAATACAGTTGATTGAGAGGCTGGAGATATAAATGATACATTTTTAATTCTTATAGCACTGGAACTTGCTTAAAGGGACATAAAACCCAATTTTTTTCTTTCGTGATTTAGAAACAGCATACAATTTAAACAGCTTTCTAATTTACTTCTATTACCTAATTAAATTTATTCTCTTGATATTCTTTGCTGAAAGGCATATCTAGAAGCTCAGAAGCTGCTGATTGGTGGCTGGGCATAGATGCCTCGTGTGATTGGCTCACCCATGTGCATTGCGATTTCTTCAACAAAGGATGTCTAAAGAATGAAACAAATTAGATAATAGAAGTAAGTTAGAATGTTGTTTAAAATTCTGTTCTCTATCTGAATCATGAAGAGTGCCTTTAAAGAAATCACATTTTTTTAAATTATTTATTCATAGCTCTTTTGGACACCAATATAGCATCACTGAATCTGATAAACATTCTAGCTTGTAGATACAGAGGGGACATTTGGTTTAGAACATGTAATTACTGAAAATTAATTGATACTGCAATTAATTATTACATATTTCCAGAGTGATTTTATAATGAACATGCTTTAATCTCCAAAAACTTAATTGCAATCATAAAGGAGGATTGAAAAGGATTGTAATTCATAGTTTAAAAGTGTGATTTGAAATGGAAGAATTTGGACTAGATTACAAGTGGAGCGCTATATATCGCTTGCATGCAAGCAATATTAGCGCTCCACTTTGTAATACCACACACTATAATGTGCACTGCTATTACAAGTTAGCCGCAATGTGAATGCAAGATTGCATTCACATTGCTAGGAAGCATTGCGCTAACGAGAGAACAATGCTTGCATAGGCTCCTATGGGAGCCTAATCTTCTGATGCCTTCAGAGACAGCATCAGAACTTCAGCGCCAGCGAAGGTGGTAAGTCGTGCAGTGATGGCAGCAATCAAATATATATGTATATGCTGATATACATATATAGTTATGTGTTAATATGTGTATATACCTGTATTAACACATAAATATATACAGGTATGTATATATTTTATATATATACAAACAGTTCCCATTAACTGCAATGTAAAGGCTCTTTTCAGGTTTTTTTTTTTTTCTAACACCCCACTCCCACCAACTTTAACCCAAAAATACTGCCTAGTGCAGTAATTTTATTAAAAAATAAAGATGCAGCACTCTTTATTTTTTTTAATAAACTGCACAATAGTATTTTGGGGGCATTTGGGGCAGAGTTATAAAATTAACCAGAGATCCGATCTCTGGTTAATTTTATAAGCTCTAATTGCTACCGCCAGCTTGCAGTAGCAATAACCAGCACCCACAAACATGCAAATTTGCCTGTTTGCGGGAGCGCAATAATTTAGTGCTCCACTTGTAATCTAGCCCTTTGTTTATGAACATATAATTGGACTTACAGCCAAAAAATGCTGCTCAATAAAGGCCGTAATGTGTTTTCTTATTGATCAGTATATAGTTGCCCCATGCAAGTTATAAAGTGTGTTTCTGTGTTACAAATGTATTTGAAAAGCATTAGATTAAATTGTCTTTTGTGGAACTTTTTGAAATGTTTTGGGGTTGAATTTGGAAAGCCATGTGATACACTTTGCACTGGAATTCTGATGCCTGGACACACAGCAGAAATCCTTCTTTGTATGTTTGGCATACTGACTTCAAAACTATTTGTATATAGACAGTGGCCCCCGTTTATAAAGTAATGGAAAGACAATGTTTCCATCTAGGGAACATGTCCATCCACTTGCTTGTGCAGCCCCTCCCCCTGCTTTCCCACAACCAATTACGCTAGAGCAGTGCTTGTTTATCATCCATGATGATTTAAGTCTTCCACCTCTGAGGACAGAAGAAATAGTGGTCTTTAGACTGCTCCTTCCTATGTAACTTGTGGTTGCAGGTTCACATGAGTGAACCTGCACGTCAAGAGCTCCTTAGCTGTATGAGTGACACCCCTCATGTCATTTTATTTTCTGTCACAAAATAAAGAATCATTATGTAAATTATATGTAAATAAAAATATGACTTCTGCATTTAGTGCAAGATCCCACGATGCATCAAAAAGTGCATAATAAGTATTAGTAACGATACTATGTCCTCTCTTTTCTTATATGCCAGCATTGTATTGCAAAAACAATCAAATTGCATCTAGGTACTGTATCTGCAATCGGATTTCAGAAGGTAAATTGTTTTTATATTTCTTATGGAATATCTTACATTTTACACATATGTCTTGATGTTTGTAGCTATGGTTTTCTTTAAAATGTACATCATGGGATCCATTGTGTATGGTTTTGTGGGGTCCAATTTAAACCCAATCAGTAAAGAAAAGTGTGTTTCAATGAATTTGTGAAATTTAAAATGTTGTGCCTTGGGCCTGTTAAAAGTGAAACTTTTATGTCTGTTTTGAGTGCCATTCTTGGCTGCTTTAATTTTTTTTAATTTAATTTGAATAGCTTTATTAAAATTTGCAAGACAAAATGAAATCATGTAGCAATAAGTCATAGCGATTTCATACAAGAAATAGGACCCACATGTTAATTATATAATAATAGCAGGATATAGAAAAATATATAGAAAAATGTGGTAAACGCTTTTTGTACAATTTATTCATTATCATCTTTTCGTAATGAAGTAAATATATTGATGCATATAAAGAAAACCCCATGTTCTAGATCTCTTGACATTATCAGCACAACCTGTCAACTGCAGGTAATGTTTCTTGTATAAGATGGGCTCTTCGTAGCAGTGAAAATTGGCGGTATTCATAGCACTAGTCGTCATAAAATAATTATAACATTAGAATTGATAGGGAACATTGAAAGTAAATATGTGGAGAGCCCATCCTTTACCTTGTTCTATAGAAGTACATCATAATGGGTAATAATATTAAGGAATAGTAAAAGAAATGAGGGAATACAACCATTACTTCCTATATGATCTTTCCAGGATGAGTGGCAGCACCTTCTCTCACATCATTGGCTTTGCAAGAGCAGTGGGAAGTATTGCACAAGACTGTTCTTGTGCAGTTATAAATGATGGTAAGCTCGGGTGTACAGGCTCTCTGCTTCAGAATATTCTCCACTTCCTCTTAATAAATGTGGCTCGATGTGTCAAAGATTACATATCCACAGAGGCATATAAATAATCGAAAAGGTAGGGAATTTTTTTTAGAAACCTTGATTTAAAACGACAATAAGGAGGTAAGCTGATAGCATACATCACAAAAAAATGGAAAAAACGAATCTTATTTGCCCTTCTAGGAAATCTGGAAGCCACTCTTGGACCTCGTGAAATATAGCAACGAAAAAGGGTTAGACAGCTTGGCAAACCTTGAAAATAATGTTGGTTAGACAAGTATAATATATATATATTTATTTATATACAAAAAAGCAGAAGGATTTGCTCTCTCACCTACAATTATAGTGCCAGGGTGACAGCAACAGAGGGGATATACCACAACAAAGGATCTGCACTCTCTGAACTTGCATATGGTGTGTGTGGATACTTTGTTGTGGTATATATACAGTATATATATATATATATATATATATATATATATATATATATATATATATATACAGATGGCCCTCGTTTTACAACGGTTCAATTTTCACCGTTTCAGAATAACAACCTTTATTTATAGTCATGTGACTGCTATTGAAAAGCATTGAGAAGCAGTGCATTTATTAAAATAGCCAGTAGGTGGAGCTGTCTGCTTGTGTTGCAGCAAAGCCAAGCAAGCTGAAATTAATTAGTTTAACCAGACCTGAGCTATCGAGCAGATTTCAAAGGAACAAGATCTTCCTGTCTATAAATCAGTCCAGATTGGAATGCATAGAAAGAACTTTTTGCAGAAAAATGCAAGTGAAGTCTGTGTTGTGTGATTATTTTATTAGGTTTATAATGCTGTTTAGCAAATGTTTTTGTTCATTTAACTTAGTTTAATTATAATTAATTATAATTAATTATGCTGTGTTGTGTGATTTTTTTATTAAGTTTATAATGCTGTTTAGCATTTAAAGTCTTCATTTCAAAGCTTTAAAAAAAATGTATTAGGTGTTACTTATGACAATTTTGAGAGGGGCCTGGAACCTATCTCCCACACTTCCCATTGTCTTACATTATAAACTGGGTTTCAATTTACAATGGTTTCGATTTACAACCATTCCTTCTGGAACCTAACCCCGGCGTAAACTGAGGGCTACCTGTATATATATATATATATATATATATATATATACACACATATAAATATATATATATATATATACATATATATATATATATATATATACACACACACATATATATATATATATATATATATATATAGGTATCCAAAACAAGGAGAACTCGCCCACAAAGGAAAACTGCCTGGGTGCAATTTTGTAAAGAATATTTAGCCAGGAAAAAATGCACTCTCAGGACTTTCACAAACAAGTTACTTTTATTTCTGTAACGTTTTCGGAGGTCTGATGAAGGAGGCAAGACCTCCGAAAACGTTACAGAAATAAAAGTAACTTGTTTGTGAAAGTCCTGAGAGTGCATTTTTTCCTGGCTAAATATATATATATATATATATATATATATACACACACATATATATATATATATATATATATATATATGGAAGAAAAGATACGGAGGGGACGCAATTTCTATGAGCTTCTAGAAAAGGGCCATATAGTTCCAAAATAAATACTAGTATGGCTGCAATTGAGTTTGTGGTGCAGACCCTTAAATACATTTCATGGTTTAGTAAGAAAGAGAAAATCCTGGAAAAAATAGATGCCAGGATAAAAGACAGGGAAATCAGCACTCTTTTTAAAAAAGTTTTATTAAGCTCAAAAAATATATATGATACTGTGTATCCAAAATGAAAGCTGAAGTGGTTTCAAGAGAGATCAATCTCAGACAATTGGATCCTAGGACAAAATTATCTTAGGAATATACTTAGCAATATGTAAATACACAAATGACTAAGTAGTGTGTGTAATAGAAACATTAAACATAATAACTAACAAACCTGACCGGTCAGGGGTAAGTGTTCAAGCATGAACAGGATATATTAATAAAAGACGTAGCTTCTATTAAATATTAGACAAGGGTATCTCATTGTACTCACAATGCTAAAGATGCAGTATATATCTTGGGAAGCTATAGTCAGACTGCTATTTCTTACTGCAGACGGCACCTTGTAGAAATATAAGGCAAACTGCCGAGCAGATATCAAACTGGGAACAAGAAAGTTTCTTTCTGACTATGTACCTCAAGATATAATTCAGGTATATATGATACAAGTTGTAGCAAAAGCAATGTAATAATTGTACAAAGTATAACTGAGATATATTAGTGAGGAACAATTATCAAACTACTACACCCTGCTGCGTACGGCACCTTATCAGATAAGGCTTAATACCGGGCAGGTATAGTGATGGGATCTAAGTAGTTACTGATAATGTGCCTCAAAATATTTACATATGTCTGTACATAAACAAGCAAGCATCAAAAAGCAGAGATGGAGTATGCTCAGCAATGATTAGTAATAAGCAAGTAATAGCATGATGCTTGAAAAGTCATTGCAGAGGTCCTTAGCTTAAGGTCATATATGCATAAGGTGAAAAGTCATGAAAAAGTGACAAGCATTGTGTAGAGTTGCAGATCAAGTATGCTAGATGTTAGTATGCTGTAAGCGATAGATAGAAATCACAGACTCTTATATGTAGAGTGGCTTCTGTTTCCACCCTCTCTGCAGGGTAACGATATCCAAGTCTAACATCAATTTGCCTATTTGTCAGGCCAAGTTATAGCTGCATACGACCTGTCTCCTGTCAAGTCCTCAGACTGATGCTTGTTATATGGTCATTAGTGGTTTTCCCGGGACCTCCAAACTTTTCCTAGATGCGATGCTTGTCTTGTATCTCCGCTCAGTGGCGTTCACACTGACCACATGCACCGTGTCGGCTCGTCAAATGCCGACGCGCGTTTCACCCATTGGGTGTGTCGGGCTTCGTCAGGGCGTGATGACGTAAGGAGCGTCTCATCTCCCTTTTAAGCTTCCTAGGTTACACGCCTCTTCTTTCCAAATTTCTTAAGAGCCAATCATATTTAGAGAGAATAAATGCGTAAATACTTAACTCTCTATAGCTTACATGATTGTGATGCAAACCTGTCAAAACCGGGCTACTGAGCCCTAATGGAAAGATACATATATACACACCGGTTAATTTTGGTCATTTATGTACTTATAAAAGTAGGGTAGGAGATCACCCCAACATCACTGCCAGAAGAGCCCCTAACCTCAGAGACAAGTTTGTGAGAAGCCAATACGTGTCACTCAAAAAACAAACAGATTGGCTCACTACACACAGATCTATTGGGAATCACCCTTGTGGAAGATGTGTGGCCTGCAAGTATATGTCAAAAACCAAAACATTTTCAACACACACAGGCAAACTATACAAACTAAAACACCACATTACCTGTAGCACTGAAGGTGTTATCTACCTCCTCTCCTGCAGCTGCCCACGTTTTTACGTGGGTAAAACAAGGAGAGCGATAAAGGACAGAATAACTGAGCATCGGGACGATATAAAATATAAAAATCCCAAAAGTAATGTGGCTAAGCACTTTGAAGAAATTCATGCCTGTAACCCTGACTCTCTCTCATTTGTTGGTATTGACAGAGGCATTACCAACAATAGAGGGGGTGATAACGACAGGGTTCTCCTCCAGAAAGAATGTAGGTGGATTACTATCCTACAAACC